>NW_027526335.1:28441013-28867801 GCF_048455015.1 Haemaphysalis longicornis | reverse complement strand
ACCGGTGCACCGACCGCCAGCTTGTTTAACAAGAAAATTGGGCCCATCTCCCCGCGAGGGGGACTCGAGTAAATGTCGCATAGGGGGTGGGTGTATTGCGTTAACGTTTAGTGTTTGGGGAGTTGGTGGTAGTGAATGCGTTGTATCAGCAGCTTCTTGACGTAGTTTGAATGAGTCAAGGATATAAGGCGCGCTCGTAGCCTCCCATTCTGTGTCGGCTTTGTGGCGCAGTGGGTAAAGCACCATGTACATCGCGTTCCACCCTCAGGGTCGAGGGATCGAAACCAGGCACCGGATAGTATTTTTTTTATATAGTGTAGGGGGAGGGGTGCGGACTACGACTACGGACGTCAACGCGGGTGACATCGTGAGTTACTGAAATGCTCTGCATTTAAAAAGAAACCGTGGCGTTAAACAGTCGTGGACGATGACAAGATAGGACGCTTACAAGCGCCCGTATCTGCCGTATCTTGTCTTCGTCGAAGTACGTTTTGTTTCTTCTTTTCGTCGATTGCAAATTTCGCGGCGGTATATTACCTGCACAGTCATACGTCCTTCGACTGCGGCATGAGCAACGTCAGGTGCGATCACGCATTGCCTGCTGTTTCACTGAACACGGCCACACGGCTACCACAGAAACAGGAGGATTTCAGCTTCCTTGTAGCTCGTAAACGTGTTAATGCATAGTGAAGAAAGCGCAAATCCAAAAACCGCTTAAGAGTCCAATTGTCATGCCAAGCCCAAGCCAAAAAGGGGGTCTTCTCATGAACCCCCATGACGACATGGCTTACGAGGCGCAGTTTCCTCTCTAGTATACTTACTAAAAAACTCTATGTTCCTAGGTGCATCTAGGTGCAAATACCACCAGCACTTTTGCTCAAGCTTAATTGGTGCAGTAGTTTGTTTATATAAACTCGTTTAAAATATTCAGTGCGTTGCCTTGTGTGAAGGTGGATGACCAGCGGAGCTGGTTGAGGGTTATCTGGTAACTAACTCCCGCTCAAACCACGCCGTCGCCGGGAAAGCGTTTAGCAAGATTGCGTACCGGCGATGTCTTGAGTTTTCCGCCCAGTGGTACTTGTCCCGATGGGCTTCGAGCGTACGCTTGGCGTCCGCGGACCCGATCTTCGTCGGTGGTCTTCTTCCGCAACGTTGGCGGGGATGCGTAGGCTTCACTTCACAACATACCATGTGAGAAAGCCAGCTCACAAAGACCAAGCTTACACCAATCTCTGTAAGGTCGGCTTTACTTCTTAGCACAGATGCATTGCCGGGAAGGAATTTCGCCAGAGGCAGTGTACGTCATCTTATATCAAAGTATGAAGTGCCGGAGGCGAACAGCTCGGCCAAAGGGAGAGGGGATACGAAGAGAGAAGGATAGGAGCTGCTTTTCCTGTCCTGTGGCGAAAAAAAAAAGAAACAGAAACGGGGGAGTTACCCTTTAACCGCGTTGCTGCAAAAAAGTATATCCGAAATGATAATTCTGGTTCGGTTCTTTCAGTCCAGTAAACCATTCCCTCCATGTACCGACAAACATTAGTTTGTTTCTATAGGTCTCTATAGAGACCTATAGAATTCTATAGGTTTCTATAGGTATTTGCATGCAGCAAGTATTGCTGCAATGTCTCATCTATTCGAACGTAGGCATATTTATTCAAATGTACGTAATCGTTATGTGGGAATGACTGTATGGTGATGATTGAATGCTGCGGAGCGAATGGCACCGTTTACTGATACACGGAAGAAATCAGCTTCCAATCCCTTGGTGCGTTGTCGTCACCGGACGGCAGAGTGTATACTGTAGAGACGTGTTGTGCCCGCTCATTCCTTTCTTGGCTGTTGGAACAATGACAAAGGTTGGCCTTTTTTTCTTCCATAACTATTGTGCAAGTCTATGGATGTCGACAAACAATAACGGCCAAACAAGGTTGGCTCGTGACCGCGATCAAAGGGGTTCTCAGTCGATCACCACCAAGCACACCTATTGCTGGCAGCCTACATATAACACTTTTGAAATCCCAAGTTGTATTTGTCGATCATCCGAGTGGGTGGCGTCCCTCCAAGATGCCATGGCCAACTGCAATCTGAACGGCCTGGGTCATCAGACCGTGCTGGTTCCACAGGACCTCACTGCGTAACAGCTATGTTACGGCTATGTTGTCGGTGCCGAAACGCTTAGATGTTCCCTGACGTGCTTGCGTTTCCACACCACTTTATAAGTATAAGCAGCAGTACTGAATTGTGACCATCATATATAGTGGTTCAGATCATTGTCTTTCTGGTGCAAGGTAACATGCTCGCAACCACCTCCATTCATCCTAGATGTCAAGAACCATGGGTATCAGGAACCAAGCCATTGGCACTTAAAAAGAGCAGCTAACCATATAACATCGACATCCAAAAAAAGTGAATGGCAAATACACACTTGCAAACATCCACGATGCCAAGTGACAGCTAGGCTCCTGCAACCAATCACCTCACTCCAACACCCAAGGCAAAAATGAATGGTTCCGACCATCATCACTACACACTTCTCTTAATCTGGTCTGACAAAACATCTAACATCTGTGTTGAGCTAGTAGCACAGTCATTGAAGGACTCTGCTAGTAGCTTTGCTTATCATTTGCATTGCACGCCAGGGGGCTGGGCGAAAGCTGGGAGATAAATTGCCACTTATCTGTCAAGGTACAACCGGGAACTGCGAGCCCCTTTCAGGAGCAAAGTGTTGCGGTTGCAGTGGCCTCTGTCCAGTGCTCTAAGCCCATAGAGTGTTGGGTGTTCAGCAGACCATAGAGTTTCATACTAATATGCACTACAAGGAAATCTGCCACTGCAATCGCGTGCCGTCATGGGCACCACCATAACAGCTGGAAGCGGTCCTCTCGTAGTTGATACGGATTGCATCGTGCTTTCTTGTGGACCCCGACAACAAAAGCAACAACAGAGGCAAAGTCACGAACTCCCAAGCGGCCTGCAAAAATTTTCAGAAAGGGTCTACCTCCCCGGTGGTGCCCAATATACTCCTTCAGCTAAAGGAGCAAAAAATAAGAAAATCTACTGGACATATACATTTTGTGGACACCGGGGCCCGAGTTTCTGGAAGGTAACATGGTGGCTGATGCCGCTGCCTAAAGTAATTCTCACCGAGTAAAAACCACTGCCTCACCACCATCACAGAAACTCCATCAACTTCCCAATCGCTATTCCCACCTATCCCACGACACACCAGGGACATCTTGGAACATTACAGATTGGGCAGACGGAAATATCCACCTTCTCATCTGAAACTCACCAAAGAGGAAGCCATTCAGTTAAGCCGACTTCAGACGAACTCTTTCCCACATGCCACATAGTTGCACGATTCACCCTAGTCCGTAGGGTTACGACTGCAAATTCTGTGGCCCCCCAACACTCTACGACATGGTGTGGGAGTGAAAGGGTGTCAAGGAACTCCCAGAGGTCCAGGCGCCATCAACGGAGCACTTTCTGTCCAGCGAGGTCCTGGATGACCAGCACGACCTGGTGATCAGGGCCAGATAAGCTGAAGGCCATGGCATCCTGGACTAGGGACACCACCCGCCTTGGATGATGACACTGCAACAATGAGGATCACCCACTACTCAACTGTTCTCTTTGTATGGACCAATGAACATATTTCTCTGTCTCTCTCGCTCTATTGTTCAGGCTGCACGAATCTTTTTACAATTGCAGAAAAGATTTTTTTCATAAGCAACGCTTTTATGTTGATAAAAAAATTCAGATAGTTTTTTGTGAGCAATAATCTTGGTTTTTGCAACCACAAGCAAAGTGAAGCTTGTTGCCGAGTTGCGCCAAGTAACAATGGAACGCTTCTCAGCGGTACGTGATGGCATGCTTGCTGAAGTGCAGTGCTCTTAACTTCTCCTTAAAGCACATTTACTTTAACATCTTCGAGCTTAAATGACATTCACTCCGTACTGCCCCATGCTGCTTCGTTGATCCTTTTACTATGCATGCACACAGTCAAATGTCCTACTGTTGTATGCTTTTAGGCCTGATAGCATGTCTGACTTCACAAAGAGTGCCGGGTTCACATAAGTATCGGAATCATTACTGCTATATAAATTCCTTGCACAACTTCATGTATTTCATACCCCCACAGTAATCCGTCTGATTATTGCCGCATTTCACTTTTTATTAATCTAAGTTGTTCATGAGTCCATAGAAAGTTAGTTAATGCAAAAGCATTAGCTGCCCCATTGCGCAAAAAAGTGCTGTCGCTTGGTGCAAAAAATGTCCACCGCTGTAAAAAGTAAAAAAACGCTTACAAAATTGTAAACGTTGAAATTTGTACCAAAGTGCATAGTCGGTTAACTTTGACACAGTAAGTAAATTAGTTTGAAAAAAAAAAATTAGTTTGACCCAGGATATGAGAGAAGGAGCTGAGTGCATTACCACAACGTCGCATCAACACGTCGCAAGTGGCGGAACGAAGGTTAGCCTAGAGCACGAAGGGATGAAATATCATAGGCAAGATGGAACCAATGCCGCCTGTATAATATTGCCTTTTGTGAAACCTGCTTTCCAATGGGAACAGTAGGGACGCTGAGATTGGCCGATCATCCTTGGTGTAACACGTGGACGCGAGTCCTGCCTTAAATCACTGCTCGAGCTTGATCGAATCGGCTGTTTTCTAAAACTGTGCTTGGCCTAGTGCCCATTTTATTTATTTTGAATTGGCTTAAACCTGCAATAGCTGTGTTGGTGTGGGTTTAGTCCTTGAATTTTTTTAAAGTTTTTTTTATGTGTAGATCAGATGACAAGAATTAAATGGGATTAAATGGGTGCGTAGGGGCGCCACCTTGCAACAGCTGGACAAACCTTGGAAATTTTTTTTGCAAAGTGGGGCTGCCAAGAGGGTGACTGCCCGAGACACAACTACACGCAAAGGCTAGAGTGTTGGAAAGAGCCGGTGAGAGAAACAGGAAAGTGCCTGCTTTGCCATTTTCGGCTGACGCAACAGGCAAAGTTATACAGGCAGCGTTGATAGAACAGTGCACCCTAGCTTCGGAAAACTTCGATTCCAGGAAAGCTATGACATGAAGTGTCACCAGTCTGCCCGCAGAAGTAATTCGCGCCAAAAGACGAAGAAAGAGATGCAACGACGGTGTAGTATTTGCCGGTGGAGGGCATAATGCTTTCGCGTTCAAAGCATATAAGCAGAATTCAGTGCCACGAGGAATTCTCACTTCATTTATCCACTTTCCTAAATATTTATTTTACGGCTCTCTGTATTCTGTCATGCTGGGCTGCATCAATGCTGCTGTTTAAACCACTACTTGTGATCGTATCAAACACGCAGTGTGAAAAAGACAGGACAAAAGAAGGAAGAATGACGACGCAACGCCGAACTCTCAACTGGATTTTATTAGAAAATGCAAACGTATATACTACACTCTGAAGAGCCACGTGGCTTCATATCTTGGCAAGCACAGTTACAACACAAGTTAAATCATTGACAGACTGCACATGCCAACTACCACACCAGTGTGCACCTCGACCAGACAGGAAGACCAATTCAGTATCAGCTAACAACACTGAAGGAACAATGGCGGACTTGTCTCAATTTCTTCTAATCTGATAAGCTTCCATAATTTGCCATACACTTTGACCCTTGCATTTTTAAATTACCACAATCTTGAAAGACAAGGACACACCCACATTTCTGACAATGCTGAGCAATACGTGAATACTTGTCTCCTTGCAACGGACACCTATGTCCCATGAGCCTCGGGTTTAGGCAGCGGCTCGCTTGTCCGATACACACTTCTTCATAGCACGTAAACGGTATCGAATACACTACAGCCACACTGCAAGGAACTGGTGGCGACACATGTCTGGCATTGCACTGTGTATGCTTAGCAGCTCTTGATATCTTCCTGTCAACCGTGTTGCACACTTGACCTAACCTGTTTGGCACAGAAAACAATGTCGACCCCGTACCTTCCCGCTACATTTCTTAATCTGTGTGACAATTTGGCATGTGCATGTACATGCGACACATTGCACAAGTACACGTGGGACGTGCAGTCTGCCAATGATTTAACTTTGTGTTGCAATCGTGTTTGCCAAGATATGAATCCACGTTGCTCTTCAGAATGACTGCATTGTGTATACTTTCTAATAAAATCCATTTGAAAGTTCGGCACTGTGTCGTCATTCATTGTTTTTTTGTCCCGTCTCTTCTGCACTGCTTGTTCGGTATGATCACTATGAACCAACTAGCCCAACCTGCCATCCTTCTGCACTATTTGTGACAGCCCTGGTATAAAATTTGACCAGAGGACGACTGTGGCTTCCTGGCTGCAAATATTTCTGCTGCCAGGGACAACAGGCACCGGAGCCCGCGACCATAAATTAAGAACAGCCGGTTTATAAACAAAATAAAAATTTAGTTTCTGTAACCTAGACTAGCAGGGCACTCTAACTGCCGCATTCTCGGTTATAAACGCTCTCGCAAGTCGTCGCTCTGTTCACTGAAACAACTTCACCAGCTTGGCGCTGTCTTCCTTCTTCTTTTTCCGCTCTTCTTCCTCGAGCTTCTTCAGCTCCGTTCTCACAACCTTCGAGAGCGTCGGGTCGACTTGCTGGAGCCTCAGAAGGTCGGCGCGGCACTCATCCGGGTTCCAAGAGCCGAAGTGAGCCTTGGCGCGCCGAAACAGGGCCTTGGCGTTGTCGGGGTCCTGTTCGAGGACCTCGGAGGTGTGGCGTATGACTTCGTAGAACTCGCCCCGGTTAAGCAGGCACTGCGAGTAGTTGAGAAGCAGCGGCACCTTCATCTTCTGCAGCTCGTTCCACTCCTCTTCCCGCGGCTTCTCGCGGAGCAGCAGGTTCTCCACGTGTTCCAGGGCTTCCCTGTACTTCTCCATGGCTGTGTCCATGTCGCCAGACTGAAAGCACTGGTTGCCCTGCTCCTTTAGCACGGGCACTGCGCCCAGCCGTTCTTCGGCCGTCATCGCCCACACGTCCTTCTCGTACTCGCCCGGCTCGAGCACACTGAGCAGTTCGAAGGTGCACACCAGGTCCACCTGCTTCTCCGCCAGCTTGTCCAGGTCGGCGTGACCGGTGGTGTGCTTCTCTTCCATCATGCCGCAACAGCGTCGTCTGTGCGGCTTGCCGACGCCCGCGAAGGCTCGGTAGCTTTGCGACACCAGCGTGTAGCTATCCAGCAGGCACTTGTTAATTGTGAATTGGGCCACTTCCTTAACTTTCATCGATTTGATGCACTGCTCCCAGATGGGCAGCTTGAACTCCTTCCCGATCAGCAGCTCCATGGGGCGACGCAGTTTGCGGCTGTCATCGACGACTCCATCCGGGTCGTCTTCGTCGGTGCTCAGACGTTTCACGCAGAAGTGAAAGGTGCACTTCGCGCCTTTCTCGAAGCGTGGGATTTCACCGACGCCGGGGTAGACCACTTTTTTCTGCACGAGCTTCGATAAGGCTTCATCCATGGTCGGACCGGAGGACCTCCGGTGCGCAATCGCGTTCCGAACGGGCCGACGGCGCTTACTTAACTGCTGCCTATTTGAATAAAACAATCATTTATACTGATACCCTGAACGAGTACGCTTTGTCTCAGAAGGAGAACCAGAGGGTCATGCGTACAAACACATCGGAAACCGGAGCAAGCGCCTCTGATCGCAACACAGGAGCCATTACCCTGCAAAACAGCTACGCCGCAATATCGACGTCTTTATTAGAGAGAAAGAAAAACCTGTTCTGTGGAAAAACTTAAAAGTAGACACTCGGGCACATCTGACCTCCGACTCAGGCATAGCATTTTTTGCTCACTAGAAATTACGTCCAGATCACTTGCATGAACTCGAGAAAATATCTTTCCTTCTTCATGTTTGAGAGCGTAAGCGGGATTTCGGTCCCCAGTAGTTGCTTAACAACCGCCAGGTAGCGCAAGCACAACAGATATTGCTTAGCGCCGAGTTAAAATAGGTTGTCATTACTTATAAAATTGTTGCTAATAGCTTAAAATGTTTTATGCATGTGACAAGTTAATAGTTCTTACTGAGCCTAGGACTGTTTGAACCACGCAAAAGCGAGCGTACCCAAGCAGTAGGCTGAAATGGTCACTTCTTTTGCGTCTCTGCTTGTGTGCCAGCTCATTCATGCATAGACTTTATCACATATACTAAAGAGGAATCCGGAACTAGCATCAATGCATAGTTATGTAAATGCGACTCACTTGAGGTCGTCTGTTTTAAGCGTAGGATAAACGGCAAGCCTGTTTATTTACATAGGTAGGCAATAAAAACTCGCTGTAGCTACAATAAGTGAAATACAATTTTTTTTGTTTCTTCCCCAGCAGATCTACATGAACTTTTATTGCCCGAGACTTTGATGGGCCAGGCCAGCTGTTACAAAATAATTTTACCGTTCGTAATACCCTACTGACACATTTTTATTGTTTCATCTGTATTTTCAAATTTTGGAGTAATACACATGGAAGCTACATCTGGGCGATCAGACTCACCATTGTAGAGGGTTCCCGATAAACCTCGACCACCTGCGGATTTTTAACATGCGCCAAAACCTCTACACACAGCGTTTTTGTTTCATTATTTTGAAATAACGAGCTATCAAACAATCCGTACATGCTGCACACATACCACAAAGCATTGCATAGCGTTTGGCCCTCAGCTAGCCGAAGTTCACAATGACTGATGAACTGCGTTGGTGTGGTTGCAGAGTAGTGCACCACTTGCTTGGTGCGCAAGTTGAAGGAGCTGCGTCTCTCTATTATGGCAGTGTCCTCTAATTTATGGCATCAAGTATTGTCAACAGGTCCACACATTCTGTTGACAATATTGTGTCATAATGCATCATGTGTCATGACAATAATGTGTTGACAACCTGGTGATAATGTGTGGACCTGTTGAATTATATACAAGTTACATTGCTAAAAAAAAGAAAATGCAAAGAACGGTTTATTTTGTTCATAATCAGAATTTGGCATACGCTCCAGGCAACGTATGCTTGCTCCAGTGCATGCATAACTCCCGATTGATCTAATTGGCTGCATTTGCCCTTTATGACCCATTCTGTAATGAAAATACCTTGCAACTGAATGAGGGTTTGTGGGGCGTGCTTCAGGAAGATTTTTTTTTATATAGTGTGGCTTAATAACAAAGCCATTTAGTACACACAAAAGCACTGTGAAAGTATGAATTTTCGTTTTGTTTTGGCTGCTTAATTACCTATGGCGACAAGTGGGAATTTAACAAAACACAAACAACGCGCAGCAAATAAAGAACACCCCCAAGGCATGCTTTGATACGACCTGCATGCCCAGAAGAAATTTAAGTATTCACTTTTTGTCTTTTTGCCTGCAGCGATCGCTGTCACACATAAATTATAAAAAACATCTGTGATATCTTTCTCTTGCAAGTAATAAGTTCATGAACAAGCACTTGTAGAAAAAGTATACCATTACTTACTAAATGTTTACTTGCATGTCATAAATCCATGACCAAACACTTGCCGAAACATTTACCCGCTTATATTCAATGACATCTTTTCAACATTACCACTTTATAAAAATACGCTAGGGATTTACTTTTCCTTACACAATTATTAAAAAAGGCTAAAAGCCAAGGGAATGCTGTTAGTGCCATTCATCGGCCCACCATATATCATTTACAAACAGCCTTGCCGCGACCCAGTACATATGTAGCGAATGTTGTCTACGAAGAACAGCAGTCACTTCTGATGGGCCTTTTTCTGGTCGTCCGTCTTAGTGTCGTCCTTGTCGGCAATCAGCTGGTTGTGCATGTGCATGAGGCCCTTGAAGTATTTCACAGTCTTCACACGCAGCTCATTGGTGGCATCCTCGTCGCAGATTATGATGGTACGGGGGTGCAGCTGAAAGGCTGACACCGTCCACATGTGGTTGACGCCTTCCTCAATCGCCTTGTACAGGGCGAACGCCTTGTGCGCCCCGACGATAAGTATCATCACCTGGGAGGGAGGGAGGGGGGGAATAAAAAGAAATAACACGTTACCAACAGCGCCTAAAACATGCTTGGAGCTACGGCGATGTACCTCACGTGCATCCATGACTGTGCCGACGCCGACGGTTAGGGCCTCCGTGGGAACTTTGCTCAGGTCGTTTCCAAAGAAACGTGCGTTGGCCAGAATCGTGTCCTTGGCAAGCGTCTTGACGCGAGTTCGAGATGCGAGACTAGAACCAGGCTCGTTGAAGGCAATATGTCCGTCTGGGCCAATGCCTTTTGACAGAACAACACAGCAAAAAACATACAATGCTTAGTTGTAGGACAGGAGTGCAAAAATGTTCTTACCACATCTAAGCTATCATGTAAAATGAGAAACAGTGAAAGCTGAAAACTACAGATGCACTTGGATGTGAGGCTTGCAAGACTACTTACTGCCCAGCGTTGACGAAGATAGCATTGAAAATTACGTGGGTTTACATTCAGCTGTTGGCCCTTGCATGATGATGATGATAACAATTACGAGAATAATTGTTGTGGTTTAGCTCTTTGGTCACGTTTCCGATTAATCAGTTCATGCTTTGTTTGTGATGGATTCTTGTAATCAGCTAATCAGTCTAGTCAGCCAGACGAGCCAAGCGCCAACGATGATCTGGATCCCTTGGAGTGGAGCGAACTAGAACCAGGCTCGTTGAAGGCAATATGTCCGTCTGGGCCAATGCCTTTTGACAGAACAACACAGCAAAAAACATACAATGCTTAGTTGTAGGACAGGAGTGCAAAAATGTTCTTACCACATCTAAGCTATCATGTAAAATGAGAAACAGTGAAAGCTGAAAACTACAGATGCACTTGGATGTGAGGCTTGCAAGACTACTTACTGCCCAGCGTTGACGAAGATAGCATTGAAAATTACGTGGGTTTACATTCAGCTGTTGGCCCTAGCATGATGATGATGATAACAATTACGAGAATAATTGTTGTGGTTTAGCTCTTTGGTCACGTTTCCGATTAATCAGTTCATGCTTTGTTTGTGATGGATTCTTGTAATCAGCTAATCAGTCTAGTCAGCCAGACGAGCCAAGCGCCAACGATGATCTGGATCCCTTGGAGTGGAGGCGGGTGCACGACTGCCTCCTCCTGGCACTGGCGCACCCATTGTAAAATGCTGCTGTGCATCCCGGTGACCTGAGGCCACGCGAGTGTGCGCTCAGCACAGTCTGACAGCAAGAACAATGACATTCCCGATGCAGGAAATTTTCAACAAACTTCCTGGCTTCCGCAACTGCACAAATTATTTCTGATCGTCTGGAATCACCTGCATTCAGTGTGATCGACAATCTGACAATAAAAACAACCATAAAAAAAAAAGAGAGACATTTTTTGAGACTTAATCTTCTGAACGAACACATCCGATTCATTGAATAAAGGTATTCAGATCGAGTTAAAATTTTTAATCGACACCCAGCTCTAATTCATGATGCAGTGCTGCTTACTGTGCCTCGACAAAGAAAGTGCTGACACTTATGCTGATTTTCACCTAGGTTCTTGCCCAATTCTTAGCCCAAAGAATTTACATTCGCGGTGTTTTACTTTAGAGGGGCTAACGTGCGAAAGCAACACATTGTAGTGGGGGGCTGTGGATTAATTTTGACCACCTGTAGACCTTCAACGCGCACCAAAATCTGACACACACCAAATTCTTTGTCAATGCCTACAACTGCTTGGATTTAGCTCCTTGGCCGATTAAGTGTGCCACAATGACAATGATCATTTTTGCAAAACCGGATAGGAATAGGAATGCCACGAAGCTGCCCCTTACACAGCTTTCTTTTTTCTGCAATAATAACAATAACAATAATGAAAAACTACTTGGAGCACTTAAAGGGGTCATGAAGAGAAAATGCATTTGTCTCTGCTTAATTTTGTCTGCTTGAACGACCTTTTAAGAGCATAAATCCCAAATATTTTTACGATTCATTGCTTCTGGAATTTAGGAGGCGCCTTTGAAATTCTTGTTTTGAGGCGCATTGCAAGCGACCATGCGCGCATTATCGGTCGGCAGCGCAACTAGCAGTGACGTCACATCAAGGACTTGCGAGAGTTCAATGCGTTCAACGTTCTTTGTGTATACTGTTCTGCACATCTGCAAACCCGATATTTTAAAAATAATGCATCCTTTATTTGTTGCTAAAAACTGTGTTCTATCGACGTGAGCGGTGTCACTACCGCTTCAGTGGTCTGGCAACCATTGTAGCAGAACTCTCACCTACTGGCCGTTTCTACGGTTTGTAGCCAGTTTCCCTGCTGAATTTCACGTTCTTTTGCGGAATTCTCTTCGTGATCTTACCTTTTTTGTATGAAATGGCACAAAAGCGCTCAAGCAAGAAAAAAAAAAGAAGTGCCCGTGTGCGATTCGAACTTTCGGCCGCCGGGCCAGCCCAACATTATGGCCAGCCTGCATCGAAGTCGGACACTTCATCCGCTACACCATCGATGTGAGAAGCCGCGCGGTGAAAAACTGCTGCATAAAAGACGCTTCGCATTTGTAACCCAGCACTCTGATGTGTTTTCATAAATTCTAATCAACCCAGAGCTTTAACCGCCCACTTACTGTTGGACGCTTCTGCAGTAAGCCAAAGGGGAGCGTATACAATCTACGAAACAGCGTAACAGCATTGTTTATTGGAGGAACGCAATCGAACTGTGCGATGGTGCGACTCGGCGCTGTATCACTGCGTCTCGCTAGTTATTTTATCGCTTGATGAGTAAATGACGGGTTGGTTTTAAGTTTCGACTACTCGAAGTTCCTTTGATAAGTGTGTTTATGTAGTAAATTCTCATTTTAAGCTTTCGGTCATTTATCTTGTCAGGTGAAGTGTTTCACGTTCGCGCAACTCACATTACAGGCTACCTGAGACAGACGTCAGCAAACTTGTACAAGAATATCGGCTAGGAGAACGACAGTTTAGACTCGTGCGAAACAGCATAAACAGTTTACAAATACCCAGTTTAGGTTAAACGTGGTTACTTCTGCCTGCGCCACTCGCCAGCGTTGTTGACTGAAAGTTCGACCATGTTGATCAGTCTTATCAGAGATCAGACATCTCCCGTTAAGTTGCACGGCGAGTTTCATCATGGCGCCGATGTTGTAGCTTTATCTGACCCTTCGCAAGCCCGCTGTATGCCGACATATTGTGCAGACGAGGGAGAACTATGATTGGCTTCTTACTGACTTACTGAAACGTCACTTCACGAGTTCAGGAGGAAGGCCTCCGTGAAACCATAACTGCATTTGTTTTCCTATTTGCCTATATTGGGCAACGAAATGGGTATGCATTGTTTGTTTATAAAGGTTCCACCATTATAAGTGCCCACACAACACAATTTTTTTGAAAATCCCTTCAGGGCCCCTTTGAGCCTGGTAACATGATTTGAAATCAAAAGCATCATGACTTGCCATGGCAATACTTATCAGAGACTACTTTATCACTTCACTACGTTTGCGTCTCTTTGCTTGCTTTGGTTTCTTCATTTTTTGGCACAAATCACGTTGACAGGCAGACTGGCAACCCCTCGCGCCAAGGCTTCCCTGGAATTGATGTTCCCCGTGGCCAGGCCACACCTGTTCTACTCGCGTGCTGCCATGCTCACCTGTAACTAGCTTAACTTACCAGGTTAACTCTTGTTTCCCCCCTCGCAATGCGCTGAAATAGCGCAGTGGTAAAGCATTCAGTTCCTACTCTGGAAACCAGGTTGACTCTCACACAACTCAAATGTCTTTTAACAGCGAAGCAGTTACAAATACCAAAAAAACGGCGAGCGCGCGCGCGAGCACGGGTCCCACGGCGACTGCCTGGAAGTTAGAAAAACCAATTAAATGCTGAGTACTCGTGTGTGCGTGCCTCGCGACGACCTTCCAGCGTCCCCTGCACGCGTTTGTAAAGCCAAGCATACCTACTTAGGGAGATTGGCCAGAATTGGGAGGAAAAAAAAAAAAAAAAAAACTACCGTTTGTTGTAATTGTGGCAACACTGGCTCAGAACGAGAAAGACACGCGCCCCTCCAAGGTGATGTCTAACTGATTGATTGATTGTAGGGTTTAACGTGCCAACGCAACAACAATGAGGCGCACCGTAGTGGAGGGTTCCGGATTAATTTTCACCACCTGGGGATCTTTAACGTGCGCCAAAATCTCGCACACGCCGGCGTTTTTGCTATTCGCCTCCATCAGGAAAGCGGCCATCATGGCTGGAAATCGAACCTGCATCCTCGTGCTCAGCAGCGCAACAAGGTGATGTCTAATGATTATCAATTCCAAAAAAATGAGGGAAGCTCACACTTATAGCAACAAAGATGGAGTAAAGGTTGTTGCGGCAGCCAAGAAGCAAATCGGTGGCAATCGTGGACTTAAACCGTTGTGATGGTCGTGGAGGCTGCGTACAGCTTCTCTATCTTCAAGTCTAACACATTAGTGTGAGCTTCCTTTTTTTTTTTTTACTGTTCACAGTGGGAGCAATTTTCTGTAGCGACAGTAACAACAATGCCAGTTTTTCGCACAATGGGGCACTTAAGAAAGCCGTATAAAAAGGCTGCCCTCACCCCCAACGAAAAGCTCCACTCCTCCTGCTTCCGAGATCAGTCGCTCAAACCTGGCGCACTCAGCCGAAAGATCGGATGCATTTCCGTTCAGGATGTGGGCATTCTCAGGCAGAATGTCTACATGCTTGAAGAAATTGTTCCACATGTACGAGTGATAGCTCTCAGGATGGTCCCTTGGCAACCCTGCAAGTGAAAAAGCGAACACCTCAATGCCCAATGACACCACTGCGGGCTGTAGCTAATTGAGTGTAAATATTTTACAAGGGCTGAAGATAGAGCATAATTGAGTGTAAATATTTTACAAGGGCTGAAGATAGAGCATTGACAGAACCCGTAGCTTATTCATACCCGTACCTCAAACGGACGTCAGATTTGGGTGCAAGGACAAAGTGACACCAGTCTGCTTGCAATACATGGGAGCCATTGACAGTATCTCGTCAGCGCGCAGCGGCTACAGGATAGGGCTCTTCGTCAACTGCACAATTTTATTCCTTTTGCACATAAACCACACTAAAGGGACCCTAAAGTCCCGGGAACTACTCGTTTTAAACAAAGCACCATGTCCTTTTTTTACCTCAGATGGCTTTTATTTGCCTCCACATGATCTATTCTATTTGTTCAGAAATAAATATTTAAACCTAGAATTCCTTTCTCCATGATCCCTTTCATTTTTTTGCGGCTTAAGGCAGCGCATCGCAAATGGAGAAGACCAATTCATAACATCACATCTTTTAATCAAGCCAAGAGCTTCTGCCATCTGAGAAGGTAGCAAGAACAATGGCCAGTTTCATTCGCTCATCAGTTCTGCTAATGACACCCCATTTTTGCTACTATTTGTTGTATGCAAATAGCTGGTAGTACGAGCAGATGGTTGTACTGAAACAATTAATACAAAGCTTCCTGCACAAAGACGTGAATCTTCTGGCTTGGAAATGCCTGCCGAGCTTATGTTTGTGCCGAAGAATGCCCAAACAAGCCCAACCAATCTCGTGTCACCATTCCTGATTTGCAATGACACAAATGAAACTATAGGGCAGTGATATTGGCTCCCATGCTTTTTGGAATTTTCTGAATTATAAAACGGCCCCTGGTACTGGGTATGCCACATCCATATTCTCGGCACTTCAATCTACTGACATAAGCCCCCTTGCTTTCATGCTTTGGCATTTTCTTAGGTACCTTTGCCAAAGACAAAAAAAGAATTTCAGCCCGACTACTAAGCCAGCAGAGAGAGAAAAGTCTTTTCAGTGAAATGGTTTGTCGACTAGTATTAAAGAGGCTTGGCTGGTGCTACGAATAACATAGTCCATTGGATGCCCCCGCTCGTGTATTTCAAGCAGTCCAGAGGATCCCATGATCCACTTCACAACTCACGGCGAGAACAGTCTGTCTTGATTTTTACTGAACCCAACCAGCTGAACTGGTCCTCCTCACTGACTAGTCAAGAGTCACTGTTAATTATTTATGAACTATTCCTTGCTTTGGCGTAGTTTAACACTGACTCTGGTCAGAGATTGAATTGGAAGCGGTTTCACTGGTTGGGTAAAAATCAAGAAAGGCTGCCCTCACTGCGAGTCCAAGCAGATAAGTGCGGAATGCCTCTGGACTGCTCCCAATGCACTAGCAGGTACGGCCAGTGAACTGGTACTGGCATTCACCAGCAGCTGCGTCCAACGCATCTCAGGCCCCCTGTCCCAAGTACATCCGACGCAACTTTAGACACTTTTAAGCATGCAACCACCAATAAAGAGATGCAGCCATGACAATTAAAGGGGCCATGCAGACAAAACACAAGTTTGGTTCATTCGAAAGATTGCTTCGTTAGAATCATACTGACACAACTTTTACCGTAAACTTCACTCAAATAACCTATATAATTAGGAAAAAATGGAATAGCCATGCAACCCACTAGCTCATTTCCCGCAATAGAACCTATGACGTCATATGCCAAGCCGTGCGATTGGCTGGAGCCGGCAAAAGCAAATGCAAGTTAGGCAGGGCTCATAAGCTGACAAAATGAGCTATTTTCGCTTAAATGTAATGCATACCCATTTTATAGCAGTAAGAATATGGGGTAAACATGGAAGTTACGAAAGTACACGTAAACATTGAAGTGACTAAGTGTACTGATTGATTGTGGGGTTTAATGCGCTGCCACAACGCAGGCGATGAGGCGCGCCGTAGTGGAGGACTCCGAATTATATTTGACTAGCTTGGGATCTTTATTGTGCGCCAAAATCTCGTACACATGGGCATTTTTGCTTTTCACCTCCATAAGAAAAGCGGCCGCCACGGCTGAGAATTGAACCCGCGACCTCGTGCTCAGCAGCCTTAGCCACTGAGCCACCACGGCGGGTTGCCAAAGTGTACTGTTGTTGGCACTGCATGCACTATGCTTGTTATAGCTACACAGCAGCATGGCGCTGTGGGGTTGCTTGACACAACACCGGCAAATTGGTGTAAGCGACGTAGCCTTACGCGACCCTGCTTGTCGAGCATACCCCATATTTCACAAAATGATCAAAAACAAGCCTCGTGTAAATATGTCAAAAACAAAGCAAAGGCTAACAGCGGTGCGTAGCAGTATGGTGGCGTCATCTAGGGGGACTGACGGTAAACTAGGCTCCGCAGTAAACGTGCGCGCTGCCGCTTTAGCCCGCCCGTGTGACAGTACGCGACAGAGCCTAACAATGCACTAACATTAACTTGCACACCTGCTCTTGTTACATCATCGCAAGCAACGTCACGAAACGTTGATTTGGTGGAAGAATAAAAATTTTAACCTAAATCGATTACTTTTTCAGCGAATAAAGCATCGTTTGCTGTCAGACAAGTGCTGGGGGCACTCATCCCCATCATCAGCATCATCATCATCTGCCTACTCAGGTCCACTGAAGGACGAAGTCTTCTCCCATTGACCTATAACTGATACTGCCCCGCGCTGCTCGGGTCCACAGTTTACCCCCAAATTTCCTCGTCCCAGTCCTGTTAGTGTCCTATTTGTCTGTATACTTAGCGCAATTCAACATGGATCATTACCACTAGCCCCATTCTATGTCCTTTTGAACTTTATTTCATCTCTCCAATGGATTACTGGCCTCCCTCTTTTTCTAGACCCATCGCATGGTATCCACTCTGTTATCCTAATTGTCCACCGGTTGCCGCTTCGCCTCACTACATGGCCAGGCCAAGTCCATTTCTTTAAATCCACTATAAAACACCAAATCTTTTGAATAAAAAAGAACGTATTTTGATTGCATGACCCCTTCAAGTGACAGAGCACATCAGCATGTATTGTTAGAAAAGACGTTGCTCCATTCGAGAAAAATTAATTCAATTAAAATTAAATTCCGGCATGGAAGAATCTCGGTTAATACAGCTCAGCAATTTCCTATTGTATGCCAAAGTACAAGGCTGGTTCGTGCACTTGCCTACATACTCGTCCATGTTGAATGTTTTCACATATCGGAACGACACGGTTTTCTGCTTATGGAATTCGATCAACTTTTTGTAGCAACCCAAAGGCGTGCTCCCTGGAAGAAAAAGAAAACATCCAGTTTAAGAGAATGCGGGAAACGCGTGAGAGGATGTTCATTATTACCTGTAGGCAGTCCCAAGACAAAATATCGGTCTGGGCCGGGGTTGAAATCCCGAATTCGTTTCCTAATATATCTGGCTGCCCAGTCGGACACAGCATCTTCATTGTCGAGGATAACAAGCCGCATATCTGAAACAGAATCGAATGCGCACCAAGTTCCTGGTGAAGCTTACGAACTTGTGGCAATAAGCTGAGGACTGGCTGTGGCAGCTAGCCGCGGCAGAAACAGTTTGATAGGCTCCAACAAGTGGGCTGGGCAACCACTCGTGATAGTCCACGGACTCAAAACGTATCTACTGAAGGACACCCTTTAAGATAGCTGTTATCGAGGCATTCCCCGAATCAAGATTTTCGTGCAGTTTCGGCCGCTCTCAAGCGTTGTCGACACTGCGAGCTACCGTAATCACGAATAGCCCGGCCGAATAAAGGGCGCTTCATTGATACACTACACGTACCACAGTAGCCGTCTTTAGCATTTTTCTCCATATCTCTGGCCGTAACGGGGAGGAAATGACCTGCAACGACGTAGAAATGCCCAAGAAGCGCGCTAGACACTCGACGCTATGGGACTCCATCCGCGCAATGTTACTGCCACGAGTTTGTAGTCATGCATTTACACGAAACATTGTTAAAAAGAACATTCTACTTAAATATCTACTTTTCGTGTATTTACCTTAGGCGCAAAGGCTCGAGAACCCCGGCGCCAGCCACCCACAAGCACTTCAGCAGCTGCTTCGGCGTCGTCAGCTACGCTTGTGCTCACGACACCAAAAGAGCAATTCGATGATGATGCTCATGGTCACGCGGAATATCCGCCGTTTTTAGGCTGGCGCCTGTAATTTTTCGTGTGAAAAAAAAAATCAATTAGACTGTCAATACAGTATTTCTAGACATTCAGTAACCGGAGAAGAATTGGAAGTTAGAACCATATATGGCGCTTCACGCGCACGCGGGCGTATTTGTTTTGTGCTTATTTCAGTGCGTGATAAGTTTCGCATTGCATAACATTGCCGCGAACAGGAACTTGAATATTCGGAGTCTCCGCCTTTCAAAACATCAGAGTGGGGTCGTCAAGCTAAGCGCGGCTGCCAGAAGTTTCTAGAGAGCCATCCCGAGAAGTTATTTTTGGCTTGTCGGGGAGCGAGACCGGACGGCCGGACCATGTGCATGTGAGCAAGAGCTACAGGCGTGAATTGGTGTCGGTGAACTCGGGCAGGATGACCACGGGCACGTCAGAGCAGACACTTTCAACGAGCAGTGCTCAAAGCATCAAAGTCGAAGGCAATGAATTGTTTAAAGTCGGCGATTATAAAGGAGCCTTGGAAAAGTACACAAAAGCCTTGTCGATCGCGGACAGCAGTGACAGAGCTGTGTTGCTGAACAACAGAGCAGCAACTAACATCAAGCTTCTTCGGTATGAGGATGCCGTTAAAGACGCCTCTGAAGGTAAGCCGTTTCAACGTCCGTTTAAAATGCTTTGCCGTAGCTAGCTGAACGACGCCTCTCTCGCCTTTGCAGTTCTAGAGCTGAACCCTACGGATGTAAAGGCTCTTTTCCGTCGAAGTCAAGCTTGTGAGGCGTTGGGAAAAGTGAACGAAGCCTTCAAAGATGCCCGACAAGTGCTGCACTTGGAGCCCCAAAACACCGCCGTTCAACAGAGCCTGCGCAGGCTCAGTCAAACTTTACAACAAATTGCAAGTGAATCTTAATTCCGTGTCTGCTTTCGTCCATTCTCATTCTCGCACAGTTTTTCTCTGCGTTTTCTCGCCACTGCTTCGCGATAGTACTTCAGCGTCGCATGCGTGCTTGAACTCTGTCCAACAGCAATATTATTTTAGTGGTGACAAAGCCGCTATGAACTGCAACAAACTTTTTGTCTTGCAGGCGAAAGAAACTGCGAGTACATCCAACAAGGTATCGCAAATGATGGGTGTTATTGGGGACAGCAACTCATCGCTCGACCTTAAAAACCAGGTGGGAACACAGCTAAACGATTTCTCCAGACCTCGTACTCTTGGAGATGCTGATGTGTGCCGGACCATACTGTGATCCTTACTTTCAGGCCGCAAACAACCTTGTAGTGATAGCTCGAGAAAAGGCTGGAGCGGAGGCCATCCTTGCTGCTGATGGAATCTCGAAGTGCCTGAGTGCACTGCAGTCGCTCAAGAATGCTGAGTTCTCATTGTCGTGCATACGGATCTTCAGCGAACTGTGCAAAAAGAAACCTGAATGGGTAAGGCAATCTTTTTTTGCACGTGGCGTCAATGGTGTCAAGACCGAACCCACCTTTGCAGGCCTCAAGAGTGCTGAAAGAGTTTGGCCTTCCAGCGATGATTGGTCAGTTTGTCAGCAAAGATGCCCAGCATGTCACGGCGGTTCAGTACCTTTTCCAGACTATCATCAATGTCCTTAGTGGCGTGGATTCTAAAAACCCAAAGAAGCCAGATCCACAGATGATGAAAGGTAGATTCCTTTGAAGTCTTGTAGTCTTGTTTTCCATTAAACACCGTATAAAATGATATATATACTCTTTACAGATAATGAGGCAGACATTGATGCTGTGATGCTTACCCTTGTTAAGAGTTCCTCGAGCCGCGTAATGACAGCCTTGGGACGTGATGCCATTCTGGAACTGATCACAAAGAACGTCGACTACGACCATCTCAACTGGGGCATCAAACTGGTCGATGCCGATGGTAATGCACGACCAGGCTAAACGTTATAAAAGCTTACCAACAGCTGAGCTCGCTTTCTCACATTGCATTTGGGATTCAGGTCTTGCTGAATTACTGGAGGTTGCGAGTGAGCTTGAGGACATCAAATATGAAAGCAGCATGGACATCAGCCCAAACACGAGGCCCAACTGCTCTGTCGCATTCGAAAGGATCTACTTCTGCATGGACTACGACAAAGCAAAGGAGAAGTACCGGGAAAAAGTAATGGAGTATGTCAAGTGAGTAGAGCTGGATTGTAGTAGAATGTGCTTGCATTTGTTTGTGGCCTTTGCGTGCTGTGTTCACGGAACTCTGGTTGGTGTGTGCAGTTCAAAGCTGAGAGATCCCGAGATTGAAAGCAAGATTCGTGTCACCTCTGCAATCACAGCTCTGCTTTTGGTGAGTTTAAATTTGCCCCTGCAAAGATGGGATGAAATATAGTTATGTGTTTTTTTTTTCTTTCCAGGGGCCTCTCGATGTTGGCAATAACTGCCTAGCAGCACCAGGAGTAGTTGAAATGATGCTTGCCATGGCTGGTTCTGAGGACGAAATGCAGCAGGTACAGCACTCAGGGGGCTACGATTGTTGCTGTTGCTCAGAGTGTACCGATTTGTGAGCACCCCACTGGGGTTTATTAGCCCCGATGCTTGCTAAGATTCAGATTACCTTTAACTTTCAGAAATTATCCTGCAGCTCACACGAGTGGGCTGTGGAAGGTTATGATAGAAGTGGAATATTTTTAGATGCAGAGCATCTGATTCACTCGCCTTGTCCCTCCGGCGTCGTCGTCGTTGTCGTCGGCGTTGTCCACCCCTCCCCCATTCTCCTCGCCGTGCCAGCTGCGCTCTCCGCCGCTCACCCCCTTTCCTCTCCGATAGCGAACACTCTCTCACGAAAGGCATTGGATTGGATTGGATTCGATTCGATTGGCTTGGATTGGATTGGATTAAAGCGGATTGTGTTGCGTCATAGCCGCGGCAGACGCGCTGGGGCCGGCGCATGTGCAGTACTCTCTCTTCCGCGGTTTCCTCTACTTCGGGCGCGCTGCGCATATAACCGGTGTGCCGTTCTCCGGCGAAGTAACATCCACGCTTGGCTCAAACACCTAGAGTCCACGCCGCTTTACAAGTACGCCAACATCGTCATCGACTGGGACCGGCTTACGCAGTCCCCCCAACGTTATGCGCGCTATAAAACGCGGTCCCTTCGCCGCTCCGCCTATGCGTCGCATCTACACAGGGGTTCCCGCGAGGGGAGGTGGGAGTTTTTCTTTTGAGGTTTACAATCGATCGGGCTGCTAATGTTTTCACGAAGCCTATGGGCTGAAAATGGGCATTGAACGCTGCATCAGAATTAAAGATTTTTCGGCAAGGACTGTAGCATGAGATTTCTTTGCTGCATCTCAGACTTCTGCTTTGCCTCGCAGAGAATCGCAGCAGAAGCCATCATAGCAGCAGCTTCCAAAAAGGACAAGTGCACCAGTATCATCTCCATGGGGATGGGAATCCTGAAGAAGCTGTACAAGTCCCAAAACGACAACATCAGAGTCCGTGCGCTTGTTGTAAGTGGTTTTTATGACTATCAGTTGTAATACTGTTTCTGCCAATAGAGAGGCTGAAATTTAAAAAGGGGGAGGAGACTGAGCAGATAATGTCATAGGGTGTCCAAATGGCCTATGGCTGTAATTGGTAACCGAAATAATGTAGGAAAGGAGGTGCTGCTATTTTACACTTATGTGTGTTTTCAACAGGGTCTTTGCAAGCTGGGCTCTTTTGGCGGCACCGACAGCAGCATGCGGCCGTTCTCTGATGGTACTACCTTGACGCTGGTGGCTACATGCAGAAAGTGAGCAGGCTTTGGAGATTTTGCGTCCTGTGGGGTACTTGTTCAGATCACCATTGTTTATGCTGTTGTGGCCGTTCTTGGTGTGAACTACAAAAGCATGACCACATTCTAGCTTCCTCATCAACCCAAAGAAGGACAAAGACCTCAGAAAGTGGGCCGCTGAGGGACTGGCCTACCTCACTCTTGATGCAGAGGTCAAGGAGGATCTTATCGGCGACAAGGATGCGATACAAGCCCTCATCGACTTGGCAAAGGTCTATCTTGTAATCATTAACCCTACAGTACAGTTGCCTGCTTTGGTCCTAATTTTTTTTTTAATGTACACTACAACAGCAACAGACCATGATAGTTACAACAGACTATGTTAGTGACTACGATTTCAGTCTGATGTAAAAAAAGTGTGAACAATCCAAATACATGCTGTTACTACAGACTTTGAGGGAATCTTGGATGAAGTCTGTTGTAACAAGAGTTTGGACTTTTCAACTGTGATAAAAATACAGTAAAAGTATGCCAGTCATTTCTTAAGGTTCGGTTACAACTGACACAGGCTGATGTATAAGGTGGACAAACATTCAGGATGACTTGGGTTTACTGGTGGTTTTATGTTTCTGTTTATGGTTTTATGAAGCGCATCAAAAAATCTCATCTATGAGTCTTCTTACATTTGCTGCGCTCCTGTTGTCTGCCACCCCCTTCATCTTTTCATTTACTCATTCTATTATTACTACTCCTTCACTTCTTCAACCTACACTGACATTTACATTGCCTCCACATGAATACAAGCAAATTGCAAGTAAAGGTCTTGTTGCTAAGCTTGGAGATTTAGCCGTCAATATTGTATGAGGGTTTACATTTTTTGTGTTTCAGCTATGGTGACTTTCACATATAAACATCTGACCGGTTGGACTGACATTGTTAAATTTTAAATCCTATCACTTGACTGCCAGGACATCACCAAAATGTGTCGCTTCTACTAATTTACAGTTATATTTAGTTGTTTAAAATAATTGTTTTTCTTTGACCATCATTGTAAGTCAGAAGCACAGGCACTGCAAATGTATGAAATGATAGTTTGCCTGCATTTGAAAAGTCCACTGTAGAGTTGCAAAAAACCAGTCTGTTATATTCAAATGTATGTTGTCACAGAATCCGCAGTAAAAGAAGTTTAATCAATGGCACAAGTAAGAATCCGAACCAGACATTGCAAATAAGTAATGTTGTATCCAAATAATGGTTGTAACGATATTGCACTGTACTTCCAATAGGCCTTTGTGGAGCCTAGTTAGTTTGTAACGTGTATGCTCTTCCTAGACTGGGAATTGAGTGGAATATAGAAGTAGAAGTGTACATAGTTTGGATGCTATAAAATCTGTATTTCTGGGGCTTGAAAACTTCCCAGACACAAGAGATTTTTCCTCTTTGCTTCTGTGTGTTGAGCTGAAAGTACAGTTATCAATCATGGCGCTTAGCTTGCAGTAAGGGCTAAAGAAAAAGAGAGAGAGAGAGAAAGGGTGTCGGGCTGAGCATGATGGGCCGTTTCGTACAAGTGCTTCGCTTTCTTGCAGACTGAGCAAAAATCCGTCCTTTACGGCGTGCTCACAACATTGGTCAATCTGACGAACAGCTATGAAAAGCAGGAAATCATACCGGAGCTCAAGGAGCTTGCCAAGTTTGCCAAGCAGCATGTACCGGAGGAACATGCCCTGGTGAGTCTCTGTCTGTACTTTAAATGCAAGGCTGAAGCTTCAGAAAAGAAAATATTCCCATGGCTGTGTCTTCGCCTGCTGCACTTGAAAGAATGTTAAAAACATTTGCCTATTCTGACTGGGCTCTAATTACTTGATGTCGTCATGATGCAATATTCTTTCATTTCCTTGTTCAGTCACTTAGTCGTGATCACATATAGGCCCCCCTTTTGGAGTACTTTTGGTGTGAGCTGTGGTTTTGAAAATCGCGCACCTTGCCTGCATAGGTGACCGGCAAAAAGTGCAAAGGCTCATGGGTGCATTGTTTTCTCCCGCGGAGTACCGCCACTTCCAGTTCGGGAGCTCTCCTGGCCTCCCGTACGCCGTCGGCTTTCATGCCCGTGTGTGCTTGTTGGTTATTTGTTTCCACCGGGGAAAACGAAAACGCTCATGCATCGAGAATTCCATAAATAACAACGATTTACCCTACTAGGGGTTTATCTGACAGGTAAGCACCCTGTGACAAATAAACAACACGCACACCACACGCACCTGAAAGCCGCCGGCGTACGGGAGGGCAGGAGAGATCTCGAACCGAGTGGGGGAGCAAACGACGTAGCCATGAGCCTTTGCGCTTTTTACCGGTCACCTATTGCACATTTATACCTGTTTGCCTTCCTGCGGTCTAGTTTCACTGGTAATTTTTCTTGATTAATTACCAGTTGACTCTATTTCTTTCAATTCCGTACTAGTCACCGCAATTACATGTGCATCTTCAGTCACCTGAGGGTATCATCACTTTTGAAATTTAATCATTTTTGAAAAACGTTATTACACCGCCTGTGCTTATCTCATTTTTACCTTATTCTGATCGATGAGTTCTATTATGCTTTCACACTTGACATCCTCCCTGTATTTGCTGTATTGTCATTTACGAGAACGACCTGAACACCCCAAAGACATGATCATTAAACTTCAACCCACCACACACAGCCTGGGATGCAGCTGTCTGGCGCTTAGCCCTGAGCTGGCCTTAGAAACTAACAAAATTTCTCCTTGTACATGGCTGTTGTAAACCAACCCCTCAGATGCATTGCACCATTCATTCCGATGGAATACCTATCACATCAGTGCAGCCAAATTAATTTCCTTGGAATGCCTCTAGTCAGTCGCAATAGCCCTCAGCTGTGACCGCAAGCCCCAGCTAAACTGGGCAAATAAAGTTTATTCACTCAATCACTCTGAGTTGTGCAGCTGCGACAGGATTGGAGGGTTAATTAAGCTGTGTCTGATCTTTCATCTTTCCAACAAGTATGGAGGAACCCTTACTTCAGCTGTAGCACTCCGAGACGTCTCGTGTATGACACCCCTTTTTATGGACTCTCACATGTCCACAAAAAAGTCTCTTGGTCTTCAACTGGGTTATGCTGCATGCCATTTATCCTGCAT
Source organism: Haemaphysalis longicornis (assembly GCF_048455015.1). Taxonomy (NCBI): domain Eukaryota; kingdom Metazoa; phylum Arthropoda; class Arachnida; order Ixodida; family Ixodidae; genus Haemaphysalis; species Haemaphysalis longicornis. The sequence goes on along the minus strand of NW_027526335.1, from coordinate 28,841,904 downwards.
ACTTGCATTAACGGCTTTGGGAGTCTGTGGCATAATGGTTACCATCCTTGCTTTGTCATCTAAAGGACCATGGTTTGGTGGTGATCATTAGACTGTTGAAATTTTTTTTTTTTGGCCTTCTTTTCTCCAGCGCCAATTTCTGAAGCTCAGATAAAACTGCGTAAGTCCTGAGTGAAATATTCCTGCGGGAATAAGTCCTGTGTAAGTCCTGAGTGAATTGATGCTTTTGCCTTCAAAGATTTAAGAGCAGCCCTGGACATCCTTGCACACCTCTGTGGCTGAGTGCAAACATGCGTTGGTGCTACTCACTCTCGTGTTTCTGAACCCTGTGACTGTCCCGTTTTGCAGGATGCCAAAGAACATGTGGACAAGCGAACAAAGATTCTTGCGGAATCGGGTGTCACCGTAGCCCTTGTAGCACTTTCAACAACCGAGAGCAAGAACAGTCGGGAAATGATAGCCAGGTACTAAACTCTACGAGTTTCACATTTATAGCTCAACTTGAGTTTGTTTGAAAAACTCCTTCATAAATGCTAGCTGATGGTGCAGAACAGAGCTTGCTTTTTTAAAGCCGTGGCGAAAGCTGACGGGTTTAAAGGTCTGGGGCCGAATCCTACTGTGACCAGCAGGTTGCTGTCGTATGGAATTTCCTTTGAAGTGCATTATTGCACACTGGGTTGGAAACAGCTTCTGATGTTTTTCACTTCTGTTTTTTCTTGCGAGTGTAGAACTTGTGGCCTCGCAAAGACTGGGTACTTTCCTTAAAAGAAATGTGTGCGATGCTCACACTAGTGAAAGTTAGTGCAAGTAAGAAAGGGGCCCTAATGATGAGATGTCTTTACATTTGTCACCTATTTGCAGGGTCTTCAATGCGATATGCGAACACCAGGAACTTCGTGGCCACGTTGTTCAGCAGGGTGGCGCAAAGGTAAGGAGGTGGCAAGCCGAGATTGCACACATTTAAACAGCACAGTCTGTCTTAGTTCCTTACGTTGCAGCGAGATTTTTTTTTTCACAAGCTGAGTACCACGTTCCATCTTCCAAGGTGTTAATAACCAAAGTTCTTTTGTCATTCTTCAACACTGATCTTCCTTTTTTCTGTGTATTGCATGCGTGCGTGCATGTGTGGGCATGGTTTTTAAGTTCACAGAACTGCTTTGTAGGATGACTTGAATGAGGTGATAAGCGCAAGGCCGTGTCCTATGCAGGCCCTGCTAAAGCTTGCCCTGGAGAACACCGACAATGGAAAAACAATCGCAGCACAGGCTTTGGCTCGGCTTGGCATCACCATCAATCCAGAAGTCGCCTTTCCGGGGCAGAGGGTAAGCCACAGTTTGCTAATGCCGTTTCAGGTCAAGAATGGAATGAATCCAAGTTTGTCTCAACAGTGTTTGTCACATGTGAACCCTGTTTACAGGCCCACACAAGAATTGTTAAAAGAACTAGAACTTACTTGTCGAGGCAGGAAGATTAGGGAGGGAATAGCTTTACGACTGGTATCACAAGCATATACTATGCTGCTCAACACAGCAGAAATGGAATACGTAGTGAAATTGTTGACATTTTTCTTAGTGAGCGGTGTCCATAAAAAAACGAGGGAATACCCCTTTCTGTTCGATGTATGCTTCACCTGACGTCAGCGTTGTACTGCAGCCAAGTTTCTAGATTTAACTTGCCTCAAGGAAAATGAAGTGAAATTAAAGTCAACAAAAAGCGGTTAAATTGTCTTTGTGCACAAAGTTGCCATGTCTAACCTCTGAAATTCCCCATTGCAGGCTGCTGAGGTTATACGGCCCCTTATGGCTTTGCTGCACCCGGAATGCTCAGCATTGCAGAATTTCGAATCCTTGATGGCACTCACAAATCTTGCAACAGTCAGTGAAAGCGTCCGGTGAGTACATGTACAGCCTATAAGTTGTGCTTCCCTCTACAGCAGTTTTCTTAACTTTTCTTCTTGCATGGTAACTCACTGCAAAAACAGGGAAGAAAAAAAAACCAAAGCCCCTTTCTTAACTCTTTCGCGACCGCCGGAAAATTGACCGATTTTTAGGGGTCCAAGAAAACTTTTTTCTTCTAAAAAATTGGTTAGGCACTTATTGCAGGAAAGCAAAATGCAGAATATTTAACGGCCTTTCCAATAACACAGTTTTTTAAATGTTTTCATATATCATAGTTGCGAAGAAAAATATCAAAATCAAAATTTTTGTCAAGTTGTTGAAAGAGAATAATAAAAAAGGAGTTGTGTCTATCAAACCACCGGTAGTAGAAAAAAATTAGAATATACATTTTGTAGGGAAGCATTTCAAAAATACCCTAGAAAAAATGTCGACTTGCGCGGAACAGTTTGTCAGATATAAAAAAAATGTAAGCACGCACGGTGCTGGTGTCATGCGGTGAAGCCCAACCTCCAATTCAAAATGTGCAATTTCGGGTGGTTCGCTGGAAGAAATCTGGCGGTTTGACATTTTAAGAGGCACCAATTTGCCCCCACATAACGTAAAAACATCTTGTCAGTGACTGACTTTGCATTTACAGCCAGCACAATATTTGGGACAAGCACGCGATGCAGAAAAAAACATGCATGAAGTTGAAAACGGAATGCCGTGGTTGATACTTGTTGACTTTCACTGTCAATTATCTCTCAAAACATAAACTAGCAGTTTATTACCATCTTCTTACTCGCAATTGCAGCCTTGCTTGCAGGAATGAGGTGCGATGCGCTAGAATCGTGCCCTGCAAACTTTGGCCGAGTAGCAGTTGCGTGATAAAAAAGATCAGCACAACGAGCCTCCTCCATTGCAGCGCCACCTAACATTTTTGAAATGAAACATTACAGAAACTTATCGGAGACTCCGTCCGAATAGACAGTTCAACTAAGCAGCAACACTAGACACCCGGAGATACCCTCGTATGGAAACGAAACTGGAAGGCGAACAGCTGGCAGTGTGTAAGGCCGGTTTGAAGTGCTGTCCTCGTTGGAGCAGACATCTGGCGACTGGGTGTGATCTTTTGACTTGCATAGGAAGTTCTTATCGCAGAAATTGGGTTAGGGTGGGGGGAAATCAGGAGCGGCGTGCTTTGTTCGAGGATCAATCGCGGACGCTCAAGGTGCCATGGCAGGTAGCATTGAAGTTGGGTAACTGCATAGTAGCGCTAAATATAAATTTCGCGACACAGAAACAAAACCGAAACTGTTGTAAACTGTTTGCAAATGGTCCTGTGGTAAGTAGAACTGCAACACAACTAAGAACAACATGCACAAAGGCAATAAAACTGCCTAAAATCATAAAGTAGCTTTGCAAACAGGCACTTCTTGACATTTTCAGTTGATTTCTGGGATTATTACTGTCAGAGTGCGATCCTGACGATTGAAAATCGTTTGCTAGTTCACCATTCACGCCCTGATAGCAAAAAACAAATGCTGGTGCAAAGTAATTGAGTTGCACACATTCTTTGTTGGTAGCAGTTACGTGCGATGACCACGCCCCTTTTTCACACCCAGGTGATTCAAACGCGTGTAAAAAACACGTTTTCGTTGCAAAAATGGAAACAAAACTGATTTTGAAAGGCCATTTTCTGATCTAACTCCAAACAGCTTTACTTGTTCGAGCAACGCCTGGAACACTATGGAAAGGCGCTCCCAAAGTATCGTTCAAATTGAACGATTTTGAATAGGCGCGGTCGCGAAAGAGTTAAGATTGTTAAAACGCAAAGCTTTTTCCCGTGCAACCTGAGCCAAAGTTAAAATCCAAACTGCTTTGACCATGTCAAAGTGGCACAATCGGGTAGGCATTGGCTGCATAACGCGAGAGACCCAGGTTTAATTCCGACCATGGGAAGCGTTTTTGTCTTGAGGCGCTTGATGTGCCTTTGTTTACCATCATCATCGATTTTTGAAACCCATTGTGCAAAGTTGGCTTCCCTGCAGTGCGTTCTCACGTTTTGACACCATCAGTAAGGCGTAGAGAGGTTCGCTTTAAAAAGGGAAGGAGAAGCAGTTTGTGGCAGGAACTTTGTGGACTTTCACTGATAAACATAGTTGAAACAATACTGATTACAATGAATTGACGTATGGGTACTGTACACGAGCGATTATACAGGTGTGTCATCTAAGCGGTAGATGTTAATCGTTCTGGCTGTGAGGTTTTCTTGTTATGTTCCGCATCTCAATTTTGCTGCATTGTTGTTTGATCGAGGAGATGGGACATTAGGTGGCGAGCGGAATTTGATTTTGATGCCAATGCTCCCACCACGCAGAGCACGCATGATCAAGGACGGAGGCATCACTACGATAGAGAACTACTGCTACGAGGACCACCCCATGCTGAAACGTGCTGGAGTCCAGTGCGTCCTGAACCTGATGCAGAGTGAAGAGGCAAGCAGTTTCCTTTCCTTTACTTGCCCCGTTTGTTTCTAGCGAAGCAAGGTTGAAGCGTATGACAAATAACTGCAGCGATAATTTCTTTGGTTGGGCACATTATGGGAAATACGCAATCTTGGCCACTATCTGGTGAGCTGATGGTGAGTTGGACGAGAAGTCTGCTGCGGTGGTTGCTTTTGAGGGATCCTATGGGAGACAGTGCTGAAGCAACCCCTCCTCCCATTTATTTTTTGTTATTAAAGCTTTGCTGAAGCACGACCGCCCCCACGATTGGCAAATGATGTGCTTGTTTAACAGGCCGTGAAGGTGTTCGAGAAGGGCGATCGTGTGAAGTACCTCACCCTGTGCCTCGAGGATGATGACTACGAGACTGCTTTGGCCGCCGCTGGAGCATTGGCCATACTCACGTCGGTCAGCAATCCCGCCTGCCAGAAGGTGGTAGAGGTAAGTGACAAGGGAGCTGAGCCTTTAGCGGTGAAGCCCCTTCGGGGCTGGGGTTGTTAGTGTCTCCTGTTGTCATCGTCGTCGTCATCCCTCTCATGTAGTCACGGTACCACAACACCCGGAGATTCGTTAACACCTCGCGCTAGAGAGGTGCGTGCTTCGAAGACAAGACAATTTTACAGCTAAGCTGTATACCTCTACCCTCCCCAGGTGTCACGTTAGTGGAGATGGCGCGGGATTTTTGACCATATGTAGGGCAGCTTGTTGGGTCTCAAGAAGGCACTTAGGAGACTTGTGAACCTTGCCTGGTCAGGTGCTTCATTGGGTTAAAGCCTAGGGGTTCTAGCAATGCGATTTACGTGCATTTTTTCACAAGAAAATAATCTGCAGAAGTGCGTTATTTCCCCCGCACCATCCTCCTTATCGGTTCTTCGATGTTGGAAATGATGGCATGTTTGTGGGGAATCATTTGCGCCATGAACTGTCCGTGAACACACTGTTGTACCATCAGAGAAAGCCTTCTTGTAACTGGGCCAGATTTGTGAACCCTTGAAATTTTCAAGTTTTAACATGTGCTGTGCTGGATGAGGGCTCTTTTGGAGAAAGTTGGGGCTGAATATGATGCTGTTTTCAGGCCAGTTGACAAACATTTGTGCAAAATACCCGCCACAACATGTTTTCTGTTCTCCGTTGGAAACTAGACATTGGTTAGGAACAGGCCAAAAGGAACAAAAATTCCAACAAACCTGAAGTTCAACTTTAAGGATAAGAGGTATTTCACAGTCTGAAACAATTTGCGTCCTTGGTGTAACATTTCATGAAAACCTTTCGTGGACACCACTCATAGCTCGCCTTAGAACAAACCTTTGTCGAGCTCATACTTAATCACAGCGCGAAGGACGGGACAGACAGAAAGATCAACCACTGGCAGCGCCTGTCCAGTGGTTGATCTTTCTGTCTGTCCCTTCGTTCGCGCTGTGATTAAAGTATGAACACGCACCAACTCGCCCAACTTGCATCTGTCCTTTGTCAAGCTGTGGGCGCACTAAACCGGCTAAGATACTACCTGCTTGCGAGTGTAAAACGTCAAGTTTACTATGTCCTTTTTCATTCGCGGCTGAATTATTGCTTTCTAGTATGGTCTACCACAATGAAAAGAAACCAAAATAACCTTATGTACTTCAAGAATGAGCAATACCCGCTTTTGCAAATCTAAAGTATTCTGAAAGCTGTACAGCATACTTTAACATATACGAAATATTACTAGTATGGTAACTCTACACGCAAAAATTAACCCTGGAAGTACTGTGCCAGTATAATTCTGATCAATTGTTGTTTGAATTGAATTACAATGTTGAATTACCGAGGGTAACAGAGTGGGCCCCTAGGGAAGGCAAGCCTGGCAGGGGGAGGCAGAAAGTTAGATGGGCAGAAGAGATCAAGTTTGCGGGGATGACTTGGTTGCAGTGAGCACTGGAGATCTATGGGAGAGGCCTTTGCCTTGCAGTGGGTGTAGATAGGCTGATGATGATGATGGCCATGTTCATAGCAGCCCGTATGAACTGAGAATGTGCTTGGTAGAAAAGTGCTGTTCTCGAACAGGCTATGTTATGGTGATCAGAGGTTAATATGGCATATCCCTCACCTCCTCAATCAATACCCTGATATTCTGGATCTCATTCGATATCATATCTCTAACAAAGTAAATAATGTAATGAAAGAAAAATTGCTGATGCAAATAAAAATTACCGGTGACAGCAGTTTTTGCCACTGTCCAGTGTCTGAATGATGTGTTCATCACGAGATTTTTTTGTTTCTTGTTTTACTGGTTCCGAAATCAGATGTGTGTTTATTATTTTGTACTGATATGATTAAGCCAGTGTGCACTTTTTTTTATTTATTTCGACGATCATATGTAAATCGCTTTTTTTTTCGTCTCTCTCTAGTTCGTGCAGAAAGATTTGTTGTTCCTTGTGATCCCGCTGCTTCCCTAATAGCTACAGGTGGCAAGGCCCTGTCACACATTTTTGTTTTGCCTTTAGCCATGCCACCCAAGATAGTTAATTGTCTAAATGTGAACAGATACAACAATCTTTTCTATGTTTTACTCAAAAATATTTGTTGCACCTTAACATTATCATGTAGTTTGCATCTGTCATACAGTACCGTATTTACCCGATTCTAACGCGCACTTTTTTTCCGAAAAAATACGCTGAAAAATCGCATGCGCGTTAGAATCGGATACAAAACCGAAACTGCCGAAACAGCGGAAATTTCGTCCCACCCATCGCCATCGCCATCTCAAGATGGCGCCAAAGCTTTTAGCAACGATTTTTCGGACGCAGCAAGCCTAGGCGCCTAGGCTTTTCTATCGGCGTTCAAACAAATCGTCAAATCGTTTCACTTGCGCTCTTGATAACAGCAATGGCAGCAACAGCTCCCACGCTTTCAAGCGACGAGGAGCGAGATGAGTGAGATTACTTCGGGAAATAAATCGCCCGTTTCTCTCGCATTCGTTTGTCTGGGCCACAAAGTCCCATGCGCGTTAAAATCGGAGGTGCAAGTTTTTTCGTTTTTTTTTGCCAGGAAAATCGGGTGCGCGTTAGAATCGGGGGCGCGTTAGAATCGGGTAAATACGGTATGCGCTCCAGATTTATGCAAGTGCGCAATAGCTTGCTTGACCAGAACAGCGAAGTTGTTGAAAACTTTCAGTCTCGTGCAACAAGCTTGCAAGTGTAAACAGCTTCATTATTTTAAAGGTACAGCCATATGATTTCTGAACGGGGACACCTTAAAACCAAAACACTTTTCCTCTAGAACATCTGAACATGTTTTTAGATCTACCAGCCAAAATGAATGCTGGCCACCATCACAGTGAGCATGCAGCAACATACTTTTAACTGCACGCAAGATGAAAAGAGTTATTCAGAAACTTTCCCCCAGCTAAAACAATAAAAAAATGCAGCCTTACTTATTCCTTTATGCAGTTTATAAATCCTACATTGAAATTAGTGGAGGGTTTGTAGTAGTAGTAGTATGCATTGTCGGATGAGCGGAGGGCTTGTATACGAACAGTTCTGTTATGTATAGGCACCACACGGCGTCACCTTTTAGATTTCAAAAAGTTTTGTGCCAAACTAAAATTATCTCTACCAATTTATTTTGAAATTTCTTGCGGTTAGCCCACTATATAAAATGCCAACTTTCATACGAATTAGAGGACACGCACTTCATAAAAAATGGTTGGCTGTCCCTTTAATGCTTCTTGCAAGGTTTCGACAATCTTCACTTAGTCAGCCTCCAGGCAGCTGCACTGTGTACGGTCAGGGAAGTTTGCCACTCCTTCCCCATTCCATGGCTCATGTGTTGCGCCTTTCCATGTCGAGACCTGGACTGGGCACAAATGGACATGGTGTGCCATGCACGCAGGTCAAGGACTGGGAGGAGATCTTTGGCGGCCTGGCTGCCCACAAGGACGAGGGCCTGCAGCACCGCGGCCTCTGCATCCTGCACAACCTGGTGCACTCCACCAGGGAGGTGGCCGAGCGGGTGGTGGACAGCAAGCTGCTCGAGGTGCTCCTCGCCATCACCCAGGTCGAGGGCACGGCCAGCAGCGACAAAGTGCGCAAGCTCGCTGAGGAGACGCTCGCCAAGGCCGAGCAGTGGAAGCTCATCGAGAAGTCGGGGCAGCTGGCCGAACCGCCCCAGCAATCGCCCGCGGGGGATGCTGCCGCTGAAGAAGCCAGCGAGGAATAAAGACTTTGTTCTTGAAGCTTTTGTTGGTGTGGCTAATTAGCGGACCAAAGGATGTCAGTGGCCAAAGCTAGGGCCATTTCCTCAGATCTAACGCTAACACCCCTCACTTCCTGCACAAAGGTGCATGTTGTTGTGCTGAGCATCAATTTATGGCCTGTGTTGATTCTGTATAACCAGCGGTTTATAACAGCTCGTAGGTTAGTGGTAGCAAGGGCTGTAAATGTGTAGCAACCATAGGCAGGTGCATGGAGTGGGGGAGGGGTGGCCACTCCCCTCCAAGCGTCTAAGGGGACCGCTAAATCTGCCCCAAGCCTTCTTTCGAACGAGCACACCCTGCAATGGTTTAAAGCGTATAGTTATGGCCATGCAGGTTATCGATAATTGCAGTCGCTCTTGATACTGCATTCCGAGAACTGCACACTTCCCACCTTTACCAAAGGAAAGCTCGAGACCACAGGCATTGAGAAAAACACGTCATTGCTTCATTTTCATTTGTGCATTCATTGCAAAGCTTTTTTTTTTTTTACTTGGCCAATGCATCTAACAAATAACAGCTAAATGCGGGAAACGTTAAAAATCCCTGTTTTAGAGTTGGGGGCATTAAAAAATGTGGCAACAATTAATTAGTGATCTGCAGTTATTCTCATTAACAGAAACCTGTACAAAAAAAAAAACCCATTGTTTTGTTTCTGATCAATCCACCTATATCACATGTTGTGCAGAACACAAAATGCTGCATAAAAAAGTTCCAAGAATAAATAAAACTTCAAAATTAATAATTTATTATTTATAAAGTAAATAATTAAAATATATGAAACAAATGAATCCATTTGTTTATTTTATATTCCCCACAATTATGATGAGGGGGACTGCGATTGCGGAACTGCGCTTCTCAACGGAGAACCCTGCACACACCTATGGTAGCGACGTGTAACGTGTATGCAGCAAGCAAAAGCGATGGCTCTAAGCAATGCAACAGCGCATGCAAGGTGTGTCAGGAAAATTAAATAGGAAGCTTTATCATTTGCTGTGATTTGTTGTAGTAGTACCAGGGCGCACACTCGTCAGATGAGTGCACGATATCGTGAAGTATTCATTAAACATTTAACTATGCTTTATCTCGCAATCAAAAACAAGCTTAACTTCTTAATAGCCAGTAGAATTTAAACTTCTAGTCCGATGAAGTCTGTTCTTTGAGTGCCTAGTAACGCACGACAAAACAGCTGGCCATGGAATGTGCACATTGGCCAGTACGCACTTCATTAAATGTGTGAACATGAGTCTAGTATTAGGACCAAACTTAATAAAGGAGCGCAACCAATTTACAATAAAAAGGTTGGAGGCCCTTCATAAATGCAATAAGCAGTGTCCCAAGCCACATTTTGGTGGATTAACTGGTTGCCGTAAGGTTGCACAACTGGGGCAAGCACTGTCATTCAGCAGTTGCTAGCCCCACCGCAATAAATGTAGAGCAAAATGTACCTCGTCAAATATCTGCCACTTCTGTCTAGGCTTCAAATTTCAGATTGATCTCTGCTGAGAAGACTAAAAAAAATTAAAGCCGTTCCACTCAACGTGAAAGCTGACGGAAGTGGCAGCGCGAGTGGGAGTTGTTTTTTGTGCTTGCTTTTCCTCCCACACGTGCAGGCATTGCACTGCCACTTGTTTTTGCTTACTATCGCAAAAACCAACCCAACGAGCGTGCCGAACTAAATGAACGTGGGTGCTGCCGGTTAATTACGCATATTTTGTGTAAAATGTACCTGCAGTTTTTTTTTTTTTTTACTAAAAAATGGGGAGATGTATGACAAGCACCAGTGTTTCACGAGTTTGAAAAGGTTATGACCATTTAAACCACTTGGTTTTCAAAGCCTCTGCGGGATGCCCTACAACGGAATGCCGGGCTCTACTCGGGTCCGCTATCTCGCGGCACCGCCTGATTCCGGCAGTCGTTTGACATCGACTGTCCCAGCAAGCTACGACGACAAGGCGAGCCCCCAAAGTGCTCTGCACTTAAAAGAAAGTGGCATGACCACACCTTCACCTTTTAGGATGTAGCAGGACACCCGTAGATTGCTTAAATTTAATGTGAAGAAGCTGTAATGCCTCAGAACGTGAGCTGTGAGGGAGCGCATACGTTTTGTCCTGCTGTCATTAATGGTTGTGATTGCCAGCTCCTTGGCACTGTAGGGTACCATAATGAGAAGGATATGGATTGATTTGGACCACCTGACAATCTTCAGTGCACATAAAAATCCAACACACCAATGCAGTCAAACTAATATTCATATACAACCACAACACGATGCTTGCTGCTGTGTATAGTATATTTTATCTCTTCGTTTTGCGTATGTACAACCAAAAAGCACATCCGAAATTTGGAGATGGGCCATAAATTCCCATCAAACACGATTAACATCTCTAGATTCCAAGAAAACAACAAAAGCCACCGGAAAATACTGCAGCCTCGTGTTAATCAGGCGCAAGCCAAAACGGCTAGCATGAGGTAATGGTTAAAAAGGAAAAGGAAGCAACGGCAACGAAAGAACTGCCCGTTAAGTGCTAGCACAAAAATTACTCTTGAGAAAAGAAGGTACATAAAACCAGCATGGTTAAAACTCCTGTACAAGGAACAGAACATTGGTTGTGTCCTCCATAACACACAGAGCTACTAACGGATGCCAAGGGGAAGTAAAAGGGAACAACAGCACAACAGCCTCGAAGTTCTCAAAACGGAGGGGCACGACGAGCTCAAGGAGCAGCAGCGTCTCACAAATGCGTCGGCACAGAGGAGGACAAAGAAAGACAACTTTCACAACGCCATGATTGTGTCGGTGCAAGTAGGCACGGGGGGAAAGAAGAAAAAAATACGCAGCGTCACTGTAAATGCGACAGGTAGTAGTAGACACACAACATACGCAGTAGTAATTAGTTAAATCTGTGCAGGCAACCGACACTGCACAAGAGTGAAATACAGCATATACCAACAAACATCTCTCACGGCGAGTGAGGGGTTATAAAAGGGACGACGATACAGAGTTAAAAGGGCTGTTTTCTCTTTTTTTGTCATTTTTGTTTTGTGTGGTGAAGAAAAGCACAAGACATCTCTACTCTCTGCAAGAACCAACTGGAATGTCGGGCTGTGTGGTGAGGTGCGAAGGAATTAAGCAGCAGTCTACGCGTGAATCGGCATAACAAGAAGTTGCGGCTAAACTCGCAAAACTAAAAACCGTTACACTGCTTTGCCCAAAGGAGCAACAAACAACATCCATGATTTAAAAAAAAAAAGTAATCACATAATCTCCGTTCCATACACCTTTCTCTAATGAATGACTAGAGAAAAAGAGTTAAAAAATCAAGCCTTACACAGTGTAAAAGTAACCAACGAGGAATTTGAGCTTAGTAACGTCAGGCTTCTCATATGATCGAGAATGTGCAAAAGTCAGTAGCCCGGCGGCTTACTGGAAAAAACCCATTTGTTCCTCTCTTGTTGACCAGTCCGTTAATGAAACATATACAGAAAAAAGAAAAAGAAAACATTATGCCAAAACGCTCCGGCTTCTCAGCCAGCAAGAGAAGGATAACAAAACAGAGCAAATCTCACATAAGAGGCTCTCACTGACGCGGCCCTCCAACCGGTACGTTGCAAAGAAAAAATGCGACAACGGTTATCCCAGGGCCTTTTAACTAGCAGCTATGCCAACAATGAATGGCCTTGCAGGTGCACTTTCTCTGCTTTTGCATAGCTATGGCCTAACACCCAATAGTAGTAGTCGTGAAACAGTAAACCCCTTTTCACACGCTTAGGTCACTTCCGTCTGGTCGACTGCTACTCTAATTGGAAAATATCAACAGGCTCCTACCAACTCCAACAAGCAGGCAAGCTTCTCAGTGGCAACCCCCGTGCAGGTGCGCACACGGCTGCCTTCGGGCCGGCCCCGGTGTTTTACCTACAGAGTACAAAAAACAGAGCTGTGGCAACAACGCCTTCGCGAGCCGCGCGACATGGTGTGTGTGTTTCTCCGCTACTCCGCCGCCGATGGGAGGGGGATGCCTTGCCCTTTACGAGTCTATGGAATTGCTGTGGGTGAGCTCCTTGTAGCAGTGGCGGCACACGGGCACGGGCCGCTTGGTCATGTGGCCGGGTAGGCACAGCCTCTTGTCTATGCAACGAATGCAGAAGACGTCGCCGCAGCTCCAGCAGTGGAACTGCAAGCAGAAACGCGGGAGGGGGGGAAAAAGGCGAAAACGCAGTCAACAGGCGGCTCTGAAAGGCCAGCTGTTTGCCAAGCCATCTATGTCTACTACACCCTTTCTCGCAAAACACCACGCGGTGCAAAGTGCTATGTTTTTAAAGCGAAGCCTTCTTTGCCTCACTGATAGCACCCGCTAGCGAAAACGCATTGCAAGAAAGCCAACTTTACACAAAGGGAGGACACATTATGATGAGGGTTTCCACAGAGGCGCATCAAGCACCTCAAAATAAAAAAGCTTCCCGAGGTCGGAATCAAACCCGAGTTCCTCGCGTTATGACGCTGCCGTCTATCCGATAGGGCTATTCTGTCACGGCTGAAAGAAGTTTGGATTTTGGAGTTTGACTTACATTGCATGGGAGAAAGCTGTGCGTTTTAACCATCTTTCTCTTAGGAAAGGGGCTTTGATTTATTTTTCTTTTTGTACGTCAACATATGGTGCATAAATACTGCAAGAACCAAGGAGGAGATGCAGCGTGCGAGCGTTTACAGATAATCGCAATTCAACATTGTGAAATGGGAAATATATACAGGCCAGTCAACAGCATGTGTAAACAAAAGACACAGCACATATCCTGGTCTTAATAAAAAAAACTTGCCTTTTTCAACTCAATAAACACTGCTGTACGTAGTTGAAAAATGTTTTCAGTAAAAAAAGAGCGTGAATATTGACAAAGTTTTATATTCATTGTCATCGGTGGAATATCAAAGAAAAAATAATAAAAAAGAGTTAGCATGTTAACTTCATCTTAGCATTAAAGCAATGCAATCAATCAGAAGCACAGGTACCACTACAAACGCACATCATGTATACCGGTGGTAGCTTTCACTGGTGGCCACCAATTGCACAGACAAGTCTCTTGAGGTTGCAGGTGCAGTGCTAGAAAGCGGTTGGTGAGCCACCACTCTCTCATCTGCTCAGCTTTTAGTTAGGTTAACTGTTTAGACTTTGCACTAAAAGCACCACGCTCATTGCTCAATTGTGGCAATCTCAATGCAGAAATATTTCGAATGAACCTCGCTTCTATTTAGTCTTCACAGCACCCCCTTAAAGAGTGCCTGGAAAACATCGCCATGATGTGGCCATAAACCATTCGAACAAAATATTCAGACTCTGCACAACAGAGAACTTCAAGCTAAATAGTATGAAGTAAAGCAATATTTGGGTCAGGCTACACACCACACCCATAAATAACAGCAACGAGAAACATGGTGCTTGAACAGAACAGCAAGCAGGGATGACTGTACGGATGAAATTCAGAAGATCTTTAACATGTGCCACAATACTATTGTACTTGGGGACGTTTATATTTATTGCATCGCACGGAAAGAAAACCGGCTATCACGGCTGGGAATAGGACCGGCATGCTCGGTGAGATCCGAGGCACGTTCAGTGAAAACAAATATTTTTTAAAAGGAACACGAGTACCTACGTACCTTTCTCCGGAAGTGGTCGAATGGGGTGGAGCAGGGGCATTCCTTGATGTTCCTGAATGACTTCCAGTCCACCGCCACTGAATCAAACTCCTCCATTAGCTTTTGTACCACAGAGGAACCAAAACTATCTCCTAGCTCTATAAAGGAAACAACAAGAGTGGTTTTCATTACAACAAAATTAGTGCGACACGAGGAAGCGTTTACAGCCCTTCTCTGATTGAATGAAACTTGGAGGGGGAAAAAAACTGCCTATAAATAACTGAGGCACCTATTGGATGTTCAACACAATACAGCAAAGTGTGGACTCCTTGCAAAGTTAAATACTGCTGCAACATTTCTTAAAGGAGTACTGACACCAAATTTTGATACCTAAAAAATGATATAATTGGCTTCAGTAGTTTGTACAGATGCCTCACAGAAATTTTTGCAGCGATCCGAGGCCGGAATCACATCTAAAATCGATTTTGATTGTCCAGGCCGCGAGCTTCCACAAATCGGCAGCACTAGCGCAATCGCTTTCGGCGTGATGAAACATTGGCCTACGTGTCTGGCCGGTTCAGGGTGACGTCATATAGTCGTTTTCAGAACCGGAAACTATATCCTGCGCTGCTGTTGTCGGTGGTATTCGTTTGGGCAGGAGACGTGGGCGTAGCTGTGTGAGCAATGCTTGTAAACGTTGCGTGTTCGACGTCTTTGCTCTTCAGTTCGTTGCCGGCGCATGGTGTTCGGCACTGGTGCCGAAAACGGCGTGGTGCGCGATGTCGACGGGCACCGCGGCGACACGGCGGTGCGCGTCGCCGAGCTCGCCCAAGTTGTGCTATGGCAAGCTCGTGGTATGCGAAAGACTGCTCGTGGAAGCCTGCCCGAGCAAATCGACGACGACGCCAAGATGCATTATTTTCCACGCGACGACATGCAGCGCTAAACGTGGACTTCGTGGAGTTCGTGCACGCCGGCGGCCGCAAGAACTGTCGCCCAAGCCAGTGGGCTCGGGGTTGCACGGGTCACCTTGGGTGTTGGGAACTTAGTATCGTGGCGACTATTTGATCGCTGGTATCTGTACAACTGCGAATAACCATCCCTTACACAACTTTTCACCACACTATCATCCCCTTTTTCGCATACGAAGCTTTATTTTGGCAATAATTTCCGTTTCTGCGATCGGTGACCAAGACATCTGCCGCGGCCTGTTTTGATTCTAGCGCGCAGGTGGCGCCACCTTTCGGCCGCTCGCCGCACCGTGGTGCCGACAGTGCTGGGTCGGAGCGCCGAACCCCCGCTGCCGGTCGGCGTAGGCTTACCATTGCGGCAAATATCTGAACGCCACTTTTAAATTCAGCGCTGATAACAACTCCTAGCACAATTTTCAACACACTAACATCTAGTTTCTCGCATGTAGAGCTTCTTTTTCGTGATCAGATTGATTAGAAGAGTGGCGACAAGCTGTTGCTATCACGGTCTGCGCCGGTTCGAGCCGCAGTGATATTAAAAAAACGGACGACGGCAAAGGTATCGCCGGCCTAATCGCCTGGCCAAATAAAGTTGTTCTGTCTGTCGGGTGGCAGTGACTCATCCGAGTCTGAAGATTCAGACGACATGTCGACTGCGCGGGCGAGTCGCGGACCATGTGCAATCGTAGCAGACGATGCGGCGAACACATGGAGGAAAGAAAAACGTCCCTGACGTCACGGGTGAGACCGTGACGTAAGGCTTCCCGCTTGCAGGCTGGCCTTCGAACGGCCATCTTCCCGCGCAGCGACCAAATTTGAAATTGGTTGCAATAAACGTGCTATAATTAATTCTGTGTTGGCGGCTGACGGCTTTCGGTTCGATTTTCGTAATTACTAGGCCAATAGGTATTCTTTACAGCATAAAAACTGAAAGCGAGAAATTTCGTGTCAGTACTCCTTTAAGATTAAAAAAATAAGACACAATTTTACCGAAGAAGCAATCAATCCTCCCCTTTGCCTTTCCCAAATGTAAATTTAACTTGTGTGCCACATGAAATGTGCAATTCAGGGGCCAGTAATTATTGTACAAAATTCTCAGACACGGGCCTAATCAAAGCTGCAACCACAAGCACTTCAGCTTTCGCTCACAAGACTGTGAGTGCGCAATACCAATAATATTGCTAAAAATGGTTTGAATGCATACACAGATAGTTCTAGATGATGGTATGCGAGAATATGGCATGGAGCATAGACTTTTGCTACAGAATGCTGCAGTGTCTAAGATAGGTGGGCTACATTTACCTACACTGGCTGCTCTGATGGAGGCAGTGCAGACTTTGTTCGTATCAGTGTAGAAATATTTTATGCCAGTTAGCTCAGGTGTAGAGCCAAGCACAGTGTCACAACACTACCGCCACCCAGCAAATGATCTGAAAGGGACACTGAAGTTAATTTGCCAAACTTCTGCTTTTGTTTGCATCGCGTAGACCGGCTCAAATGAACACACTTTTCATCGTTTATACGGTCGATAAGGCGGTATTCTTTCTATAAAGCCCGAAAGAAGAAAACTACCATGCGACATTTGCGGCGGCCGCAACACTAACAACAGTGGCGCGCACACGAGATGCGATGTTGATTGGACGATGTCAAAGGTTAGAATTCAAACCAGTTTCGGTTTTGGTTCTGTGAAACAGAATGTTTGGCATCCAACGTTATGGATGGCTGGGCATTCTCAATAACTGCGTAATCGGCACACCGCACTTCTTTCATGTTGTCGGGTGCAAAATGCATCAGATAAGCCTGCCAGCACGACTTGGAATCGTAACGATCACTAGCCGAGGCATACGCAGTGGAACGCCCTCCACGTCACCACAAACGCTCAAATTTGATGCGCTTTCTCCCCACCTTTAGAGTTTGCCTAGCTCGTGCCTGTATCGTAAGAGGCGTGTTCGCCGAATACGCCAAAATGGCGAATTCAGCATAGAAATCATTACCCAAAAACAAATAAATCAACTTAAAAACAAAAAAAGAACATGTGCTATTGGGGGGTTCGAACTCGAAAATTGCAAAACAATGCTCCAGAGCACTTGACCATAAGCCAGTGCTGCCAGGAATGGAAATATAAAGTATATATGATATAGCCTGTTTACATTTTTATTTTAGATTTAGCATTGCAAGCAGCTTAGATGAGTATTTCTTGAGTAACGCTCGTGCAGTAAGTGTTCCCCGAATTCCCACAAATATCTAATTTCTAGTGACTGCATTCCTTAGGCAGAACAGCAACTGCAAATGTGTGGTCATGCTGCTGACCGCTGTGCTTGTTCACTCAGTGCAAGAAGTGCTCCTGCACCTCGGTGTTACGCAGTACAATAAAAGTTTCAGTTGATTTTAATTCCTTAGTACCTATATTAATTTCACTGACTCTTCTCCCGCCTTTGATTGGCCTTAGATTTTTCTCCTAGCGTACATCAGCAAAGCGTCGCATGTGCGCTTGTGTGGAGCTACTTGAACTTGAAACTTGATAGTCTACGAACTAACAAACTACAGGCACATTCTTCCATTCACAAACGTGTCGTGGCTTAGTTTCAACTAAGCGAACAAATTGCGACGACCCACCGGCGGCCAGCGAACTAAATGCTAGTCCGACTGATTCTGTCGGACGGTCAGCAAGCCATGCAGTAGTGCAGTCAAGCTATCTCGATTGAGCGCCGTATGAAACATCATAGGAAATGGTAAAGCAGGATGTGGAGAGGAGGCCAGCACTTTCAAATTGATTTTTCTACTAAATAAAGTCACGTAAATGCAGCGAGAGTGGTTGAAACATGGCCTAAGGACTCCAGACTACAGTTTGCGCAAGTAATCCCGCAAATTTTACAAATCACTTCAGTGTCCCTTAACATAGGGGCCCTAGATAGCCTGACCCAGCCACCGAAAGAATGCAACCAAGAAGAGTCACTTGCTTTACCAGTTCACATCAAAGTTCAATGTGAGGTTTGATGCTAGGTAGGTCGCAGTTTCGCTCATTGTAACTTCTTACCGCGAATTCCACCCAGTCAGCTTGACTGGAACTTGCTAAACATTAAATCCACAGTAGGTTGCACCCATCGGATGTGCTAAACAGCGGCACCAAACAGTCGCAGTACGTTCTGAGGTACAGAAAATAAACCAACACGAGTGTGGGCAAAGCCACATTCTAAGGTACTTCAGCAAAATGTGCTGTAGGGCTAGGTGGTGCATAGCTGCTCACAAAATATACTGTGCGAGTGAGAAGCTCTGAAGCGTGAAAATTTATTTACTTCTTTCACATTACTCCCCTCATCAAACAATTCGTCTACTTCCTCGGCTGATCATCCTCATCGCTTCTAACGTCAGTGTTCAGCGATGGCTGCACCGCAGAATCAGCATCCTATTTCACCAGTTATTATTTCACCAGTTATCCAAAGGCCTTAAAAGTGTTAAAACTGAACACACACAGTAAGGGAGACAAACAAATGCGCTGCCCACAAATGTGAGTTGTGAGTAGCGCATTTTCTTGTGTCCCTTGCTCAGTTTTAGCGTTACATTTCGCGAGCGCATTCTAAGGATCGATGCGACTACCTTTAGTGCTTAAACACATGTTAAAACAGCTGCATATTAATGAAGATTCACTGTTGTGCTCTTTCGTTACATTTACCTTCGCAAAATAGCAAGGCTGGTCATTTTGAGGCAGAATGCTACAAGGTTAATCCAACTTTCCTCCAGCGGCAGAGTTTCTGGTCGCCCGCCAGAGAGCTCACAGTGAAAATTTACAGTTATTCAGAAGCCTCAAAAAAGCTGAAAGACCAGCACCGCTGATCATTATTCACTGCTGAGGAGGCTTATCCCCACTCCACGCCCAGTACGGACACAATGCAATAATTAGCCAGTGAGACACATGGCATCCTTTTATGGCACGGCGACAAATATTGGCTATCTGAATGCTAAATGTTACCCGGCAGCGACAGAGCGACTTGCCATGAAACGCCACAACTAACCAGGTCAGTAGTGAGGGGCCTCAAAGATAAAAGACATTGACTACTTCGGAACTACCCAAGGCACGACTGGATCAGTGACCATGCTAGGCACGGCAGCTGCGCAAAGGGACCCTGCAGCACTTACCATAGTCTACTTGAAATGCATATGGGGTAAGCTCTATTGTCCCAGCAATCTCCTCGCATAAGAATTATGAAAATCTGTTCACTATCACCGAAACTATACGCGATGAGAAATCGCGCATAATCGTAACTTGACCGCAGGCAACACGACGAAAGCTGCGAGCTCTCTCCCAGAGATGGGGGGCGGCTCGTGGTGTTCTCTTCAGCGGCCTTCAATATGTCCCAGGCTGAGGAGTCTTATCCTTTTCTCCGCAATGTGGAGGGGTCTATTTCTAGTCTGGAACCACAAAAAAGCAGGCATGGCTGCCTGCTCGCAGCGTGCGCTCAGGCTAGTAGGGCGTTTTTGAAGCAAAAAACGTTCGTTGTCGAGTGATCTAGTTGAAAGGGAAGCATTGAGTTCATCACGCAAACTTTGCGTGCACTAAGAACACGAAAGAAACGCCAAAACTGTTTGTACAGATTCAGGTATAGAAGAGGTTGGTGCACAGCGCCGACGACGCCGGATCGTCACAGGAAATGCGAAAAATAAGCCGTGAAGTTGATCGGTGACAGCCAATAGGACAGCCACCACACAAATGACGTCATTTCAGCAGTACCAGTGGTGCATAATGAGGGAAACTGAAGAGAGCGCAAATGGTTTTTCCGCGTCTTTCACAGCTATTTGCCGTGTTCACTGCTTTACGTACACGTGTAATATTTGGCTCAGGTATTCCTGGCAGAGTAATCTGAACGGCGCGCGGGTTTATTTGCACTCCTCAAAGAGTGCTGCAGGGTCCCTTTAATGTGCAAGTGTGTGGAGTGCAAAAAGGGCACAGGATGCTTGGAGAATGAGTATCGGGGGTGGTTACTTGGGTACTTCCTTGTTAAGGTACGGCTGGCTCAGCGACCATGCTAGGGCCCGGTATGTGCCGGCGGGGAGCGCGCAGGGTGCACAGAGGAGCACTCACTGTGCTGGTGCATCCTGCGCTGGAGCTCCTTGCACTCGTGGTAGTCGGCGTCCCCGAAGCCTGAGTCGCGCACGCTGACGGCGCCCTCGGAGGCCGGCTGGGAGTCCAGCTCGTCCCCGGTCAGCGACTCCCCCAGCACAGAATCCAGGTCCTTGCTCGGCGTGTCCGCGTGGTGCAGCAGCTCGCGCAGCTGCGCTATGCGCTTGACCAGGTGCTGGATGTGGTCCTCGAGGCTGATGATGTGGTCCTTGGTGGCGGCCAGGATGTCACTCAGGGGCTCGCGGGGGTGCACGCCGTTCTCGAAGCGGTTGTACATGCCCCTCCAGAAGCGGATGGCCTGCGGGGCCAGGGACGGGTGCAGGGTGTCTGCGCCCCCTCTCCGGTCGCTCCGGTACAAGGGGTTGATGTACTCCGAGATGTGGTTGCTCAGGTAGCCCCACAGCGAGTACGTCCGTGAGCTCAGCCTCAGGTCGAGCCGGTCTTTCTCGCAGTTGCCGACAAAGGTGCCAAACTGGCACGAGTAGACGTGGTCGTGGATGGTGAGCAGGAAGCGTTCGTTGAACTGGAACGAGGAGGGGAACTGGTGCATCAGCTGCCACACGGCGTCCACAAACTGGGTGAACACGGGCGCCACCTCGCGCTGGTCCCCCTGGACCAGGCCGCAGCGGTCCGTGAACTTGTGCCCGAAAGATAGCCAGTCCTTCTCGA
Source organism: Haemaphysalis longicornis (assembly GCF_048455015.1). Classification (NCBI taxonomy): domain Eukaryota; kingdom Metazoa; phylum Arthropoda; class Arachnida; order Ixodida; family Ixodidae; genus Haemaphysalis; species Haemaphysalis longicornis. The sequence continues at coordinate 28,820,895 of NW_027526335.1, read as the reverse complement.
TCAGAGCCTGCACAAACGGTCGTTTGGTGAGCCTCGACACATCCAGCGGATGCTTTGCTCAGTCCTTCAAGCTCAGAGGCTGTGAAGTGGCATCGAGCGCTGCATGCACAGCCCTCGTCCCCAACCGACCTGGAAACCCATGACGGTGCGATAGTAGGGGTCCAGCAGCAGGCCCGCCAGGGAGCAGGTCTGGGCAGTGCGGTCCCAGCCGTCGGAGCAGTGCACCAGCACGCTCACGCCGTCCTCCACCGCCCGGGCCACGAAGAGCGCCGTCTCCAGGATGGCCCGGACGTGCCGCAGCCACCCGCTCGCCTCGAGGCCCCCCAGGAAGGAGCCCATCGTGGGCTCGCTCGCCTCGCACGCTGCACGCACGCGGAGAGAGGGGACTGTGTGTGTGTGTGTGTGTGTGTGCAATACAGCGCCGCATGGGTTATAATTTCAAGATACGGTTCACTTGGTGACAAGGTGCCTTCTTTCCTTATGCAACACATCAAGAAAGCAATGCACGTGATGAACAATGTCACTCTTGACTGCAAGGTATTACAAGCATGGGCAAGGTACTACAAATCACAATAGGCAAGGGTTGGTGCAGGTTCTGCGCTGATTACTTTTAAAATGTAGCAAGATGTAGCTGTATTTCAGAGCAGTGTGGCCCAATTGGCACAGCAATCACATTACCACAGTATAATTTGAATTAATAAAAGGTAAGATTACAATAGCATCTGACCAAAATAAGCCAGGCCAAGCTGAGTTGGGCAACAAATAAGGGTATCAATCAAAACAGCCACTGCAACCAGGACACAGTCACTTCCATGCAACAGAGGCCATTCGCGCCACTTACTGTCGATGAGCTTCTGCAGGCTATTCCGCATCACATGGATGTTCTCGATGCCGAAGAACTGGAACTTGATGTTCTCATAGAAATTCTCATTCTCGTAGCCCTTGCCGGCCGCTTTGTTAGCCATTGCATTGATCTGCACGAACAGAGTGCACATAAGAATCCACTTACTGCCATGGGTACAAGAATGAGTGTGCAGTTAAAAGCTCGCACTACAACAGAAGGACAACCTAAATATTTTGCTAAGCTCACACTGAAAGCACAAGGCCAACATCAATAGTTTGCGGCCAGCCTGCACAGCTTGCTGGGTGGAAAGTTCAAAGACGGGGACATTCACACTTACTCGAGGCCTCGTGTCCACCACGTACATGAATTTTGAGGCGGGGTTTGATTTCAGGATACAGTTCAGCAGTTGCTCGTCCTCAACACAACGCGCCGAGAATCCAGACAGGGGTTGGCTGCACCGGCATATCGCTGCCTGAAAACACACAAGTTGTGCACCTAAGCACAGACCGACCACACTACTCACGCAGTAAATCACCAAAAACTTTGTAGTTTTTAGTTTACCTGGCCACGGTATAGCTTCTTAAATGTATTGTTGTAGACCTCCTTTTTTTCCCTCTTGCGTGCAATACAAGTGTACCAATTTTTACAGGACAAGCCGCCCTTCATTAAACACAGAAAAACTACTGCATTTGCACAATTCTAACCACCCCCCAATTCTAAGCACCCTCCTTTACTTTTGGGAAAAAAAAAACTTGGAAAGAAAGTTTGCGTGCAAATCTAAGCACCCGCTTTTCTAAGCAACCATCGCAATGTGGATTTGAGACATGTAGAAGTGAACCTGAATTGACTTTGTGGCCAAGTCATTTATGACGTTTTCGGTTACAAACCACTTCAACGTAACAGAAGACAACCTGTTTGGGCTACTGATAGCGGCGGCCCAAGCGGCACAATGGTCTCGAATGGTAGTGAGGGTTGCTGAGGATCAGACGTAAGCGGTCTGTGCACTGTCTGTACCTATTTTTCTTTTCAATGTTTGCCAAATAGAGCTGTATTACTTGCGTCCGTCTCATCACGATATGGCCGCGAAAAAAGTGGCGGGGGGGGGGGGGGGGGGGGGGGAGGTAACTTGGATTTTTCAAATCTAAGCACCCCCTCACTTTGGGCATCATGATCGCAGAAAAAAGGGGGCGCTTAGAATTGAGTAAATACAGTAGTTTGGAACAAGAAAAAAACATATTTGCCTATACATTACACTGCACACTGAGCAGTTCTATCTGTACAGTGTGCCTCTACCCAGAAAGCATGCATTGCCTATCAAAATGTCAGTGACACTAGCAAGTGCCAACATTTAAATTAAAAAAGCTTGAGCCAGCTTTTCTTTGCTTTTCTAGGAGTAGAAGTGTGTAACGGTAAAAAGAAGAAAAAAAAAAAACATTTCAGATGGCCGGGTTGTCAACCCGGCCATCTGAAATGTTTTATTTCCCCCACTTTCAAATGTCTTTGCCCGTTTCAAATGTTTTCAAATGTTATTTCGCCCAGTTTCAATGTTCCAGCAGGTTCAAATGTTTCAATTTCACGAGAGCCAGTGTCCTAATTCCCGTGTTTACTAAACAGTGTTTCGTAACTTCCTTCAGTTAACTTTGGTCGTTTGTGCAGACTTGGATGTGTTAGGTTTCTATGCCACATGGTGTATGGTTGGCAGTGGCGTAGCCAGAAATATTCTTCTTGGGTGTTATACGCTGCCAGCAAAAAGAAACTAAAAGGACAGATAGCATGCACACAAACATCATATTGTTTTAATTTCGTATGTTATTTTCTTAGTATGTTTTTATTTATAATATGCCAATGCAAAATGTAAACAACGTGGACGAAAAAGAAGGCTGAAATGCGAACGGAAGAGAGGGTAAATGCACCGCTCAAAAAATTTTGCGAAGTGTTCTGAAACCCCGGATGGTTGGACAAAACCTCACTTTGTTAGGTTGTACTATTACACCAGTAATGCTGGAGAGCTCATAAAAAAATGAAATGGTTTAAAAACAATGTTGCGGATTCCCCATGAAAGCCTTGTTCAGAATAAAATGAACAGCTCGAAGCAGCGCGCTTAAGCACGTTTTGGTTTTAGCTCAACCATCTTGCACAGAGAGGCACCGCCATGCATAGACAGGCAACAGGCATCATGAAGTCTTGACAGCGAACTACTCTGCAACTGCAGTCCTGACTCAAAAGTTCGTGCACTGCATGGAAACTCACTATAAATCTCAAAAGCTGCCAGTCCGCCGGTTACAAACCTCACATGTGACTTTGTAAACTCTTTGCAGAATACATTCACCACTATAAACTGTGATTGGATAGCTTAGTTTAGCACAATGAATGAATCGTCAGTTCAAAAGTAGCCTTGCCTCCAATGTGGCTTACTCTGTTTGTTAAACGCATTGGCATCAAAAGAGGAAACATAAAACACCTCGTGCTAGAAAGAAGTCTCGGACGAACTCTCTAGACGGAATTCTCCACGGCATCCCATGGCGCCTGCTTGTCTCGGGTAGAACCATGACCTAAGGTGTAGGAGCTTCGTGCCGTAATTGCCATATTTTCCGGTGCATAAGTCACATTTTTTTCTGAAATTGTCATTGGCGTGTCTTACACACCAGTGCAAATTATGTATGGAATAAATTTGGTACGTGGCGGCCGCGCGTGGTCTGCGCTTGAAAAGGTGCCTATGTGCTGCGTGATGTCAGCGCACGTTAGAGACAGAACTCAATGGTCTAAATGAATGAATTATTTGTTAGCGGGTCGGAGGAAGAAGGCTTCGATTGTTTTGCCTAAACGCTGTCTGTAAGTGCATGCTATCTGTGTGAATCAATAAACCATTTTTGAGAAGTTAGTTCTGTCTAGACTTTGCACGGTAGATGCACATGTCTAGCACTGTTTATCAGGGGATGCGTTCAGAGGCGGTGGCCGCCGCAACCATGTACTTTTGCCACACTTTCTAACGAACTGATTCTCTATGAGTTCACCTGATTAACAAGTGTGTTTTGTACACCGATGTGTCTTATACACCAATGCGACTTATACATTTCCCCCCCCCCCCCCCCCCCCCCCCCCTGAAAAACTGCCATTTTGAGGGGGATGCTACTTATACAAAAGGGTGACTTACAGACCGGAAAATACGGTAGCTAGGTGTAATTAGCCAGACGTCAACTAGACATGGTTCAGCTCGTGACAGTTTTGTGACTTTGGTGCAGGTCATTGGATAACACCCAAGTGAAATTAGTGGCAGCGACAGCCTCTGAGAATAGTGCGAGTCACTCCAGTGCGCGGGAACTGTGCACATGCGCTTTGTAGCAAAAAAACGCTTGTCTATTCCCCCTATGACACATAGTAAAGTGCAAGTGGTGAAGAAAAGGGGTTTAGCTGTACGTGAGTGTGGTTTTATACTTACCATGTTCTTGTTTAGGTAGGAGAGAACAGGCAGCCTTCCTTTGCTGCGAAACTGACTGCTGCCAACAAGTATCGCGGTACTAGCCACGGAGGGGACATACAGGTGTCTGGGGTAGGTATCACAAATCTAAAAAAAAAGAAGAAAAGTTCGCACTGGTCCAATCCCACCTACAAAGAACTTATCCCCTTTGAGAAATAATGCCATTTGACAGTCCTACATTTGTGATGACTCCTTTATTTTGCTATTAATTAGGTTACGAAAGAAACTATGAAAATATTTCTTTTTTGCAATGGAAGGAGTTTCCACTGTAGCTACTAAAACTGGGTTCTGAAGCATAGTTCTTATACCCAGGAACCTGAAACTAAATTAGATGAGTGTGGTACTAAAATTAAGTTTTCATAGTTAGCAAGCCTCGGTGATATATGGGCTAGGCTTCTTTACTGCACAACATGCCCAGAAAAGCTAAAATATTCGTCTTTCGATACCAGCATTTGCATTAGCAAGTATACCCTAGTTTACGCCTTAACAAGTACCCCAGGGTGTTCTAGGGGGCCTGTGGAGGAGAGAGGAGTGGACAGATGTACAGATTAGATTTTTCTTTACATATTATTATAAAGCATATTCAATTAAGTGACAGAAATAAAGGTTTAGAATGCTACTTGCTCAAAGAAAAAAAAGTACGGCTAGAGCATCAAGTCTAGATTACACAAACATTCTTATGCCTTATTTCGATACGAGATGCATCCAAGACTAAAAAGTTTGATGCGACAGCTTACCTAAAGCAGGAAAATGTACTACAAATTGTTCTATCATAATTTATTTGGTTCCACCACTAAACCCAATGAAGCCTCACACGAGTACAGAGACACACATTTTGACAGCTCGCTCTCATCTACTAAAATACAATGCACACCTCATAATCCTTGTTGATGATTGTTGCAGACCAGTACGTATTCGGGACGCCCATCCGCACATACTCTGCTTGAAAGTCGAACTTGTTCCAACCTGACGATTTTGTTAGGTCCTCGTTGGATGCAGTATAATGGAAGCAGTACAGGTCGTTTATGTGCACTGGAAGATCAATGCAAGACGTTTATCAAAATTCGCAACTTCGCGCAATTGTCATGCCCCGAGACCGAAGACCGCTTTCCACGATATCATGCACATGCAAGAATCCCAAAAGTGAAACGTTTGGAACGATGTGGTCGGTAGGCACTCACAAGGTTGGGAAAGTTGTTGCAGAGAGATAAAGATGTCATGGCAGTCCCTCTCCTTGGGTATCAAAAAGGTAACACACAGAAAGTTCTTGCACCTGATTTGAAGTGGCGTGCCGTTTGCCGATATGGGAAGTTTTGCTATTGATGCAATGTGCATGTGGAGAATCTAAAAAAAAAAAGAAATCGCCATTGATATTTACGCGACAGAAATCACACAGCGACGTAGGAGCAGAATTCACAGCAAAATACGTTACCCATGTTTCCTTTTTGCGGTCTGGGTCGAAAAAAATCAGGTGTGTTGCCGTCAGGTAAAGGGATCCGGTTGAAGATTTGCGGTTGTTGAATCGATCCAGCATGCGGACATTTTCAACCTGCCGGGACACAGAGCGTTCAGTAAGCGATAGCGCCAGCCAAGCGAAACTTCGCGACGCTGCAGAATCCCAGCATGCAAAGATCTGAGCCCATTTCTGTTCCGATTTGCGCTTCCCACAGTTTTCAAGCGCATGCCAACAGCGAAAGTTTATGGAAACGCCTTTAACAGCACAGTACACGCATACTATACTACACGGGGCTACTGCCCCAGCTGCGCTGGTGTGACATTTAAACAGATGTTCCCTGAAGTAACCCGTGCAGTGATGCGACAGCACGGAATTTGAGACGGCGAGAAAAAACCAGCCCACACCGCCGGCCTGGTACCAGATTGCACGCAATCGAAGGGGCTGGGCACGCCAGCAAGCGCGCAGGGCGAGGCACTCACTTTCGGGGTCCGAATTACTTCCATAATATCCAATCAAGACGAAAATAAACTATAAACACATGAGGAACTGCCTCCCCCAAGTACAGAGGAGGGATAAGAGTTTTGTTTACGTCCCCCCTAAAGCCGCACGCAGGCTTGCCAGTTGGCTACATCTCTCTCATTTGTACTTTTGTCGCTGCGTTCTGTCTGGCATAAAATCGGCGACCGCAGCGCCGACAGGCACTGCCGTCGAGCAGAAACGCGCGCATTTCAAATGACACCAGCACTTGCTCTGCTCCAGGTAAGTTTATTCTCTCTCTCTTGCTGAAAGCAGTGCTGAATGATCTGCTTCTCGAATCAAGCAGGTCTGGGAAAGGGGGATCGTGGAGCATGGGGGCTCCCTGGGGAGTTCAAGTTATATTGCACAGTTCGTAGCATGTCGGTCGTGCCTGGATAAGCGTCCGTAGGCAGCCGCAGCGTTCCCGGTGTACACTGAACGCATGGATCGAGCAAACACGACGCTGAGCCTTGTTGACACAGGGGACTTGCTGCTTTTGACGCGCAAGCTGAACGGAAAACCTCGTGCATTTTCTGAATTCTTAAGAATCCCTGGTGGTTTTAAATGATTCCGTAGCCCCCCTCCCACCTACGGCACGTCTCATAGCCCACGCTAAACCGCATATAGTAGCACAATTTTTGTAGGGCCAGATTATACCACTTTCTGAACTTCTGTGCGCAACTTCCATCACGAGATTTGAATCATTCGTCGTCTATAAAAAAAAGGACGCTGAAATTTCCCATAGGTTGGGACTCAGTATTGTCGAGCTTGCCTTCTGGCCGCAAATCAAATCTAACAAGATCAGATCGAAGTTATTTTATTTCATTTGAAAGCTGAAACAACTGTTTTTCCTTCAATACTAAGCACTGTGCGAGCCCCCCCCCCTCTCCCGTTGAATAAAAAAAGGTTCGGTTTTCCTGTATATATATCGCCTGAGTTTGTAACATTATAGCGAGGAAGGCAGCAACGCTTCGTGCGCAGTTACGAAAACCACTGATCACGGATAACAATGATGTTGTGTTGAATAAGCTGTCAGAAATATGTGTTAATGCGACTGTTCAGTGCAAATTGTGCCAACCTATACGAACAGATTTCATTCACTTGCAGATAGATCGAATGTGAATAAACTTTCACATTCAGACGTTTTTTAAGTTTGGGCCCTGTCTTTGTTCCTCAAAACTGGCTTCGCCATGTAAACCGTATTTTGGAGTTGGTAGACAGGCGAACAGCCTTTTTTTAGTATCTGGTATAGAAGCGAACAGTTTTTGCGCAGCCCTCGTTGCATTTGCTGTCTTTCCGTGTTGTTTAGAACTACTTCGGGCGTCAAGGCCCCCTTTTTACTAAGAAATGCATGTAGCCTGTGTTTGCACGCCGACTGACCGGAGACGCGGCTATTACGGGATGAGGAGATCGTCCTGGTCGAGTGTCGCAGGGGATCGGGTATCCGCGTTGTAGAAGATTCCGCACTCCCTGTGGTGTTCGCTCCGGGCTCCGAGCCCTCTCTCTACTTCCAACGGTCGTTCATCATCATCACTGATAGAAGCTGACCCCTCTCTCAGAAAAAGCCTGCATCCGCACCTGTATCCGCGTTGTAGAAGATTCCGCACTCCCTGTGTTCGCTCCGGGCTCCGAGCCCTCTCTCTACTTCCAACGGCCGTTCCGGTTCTTTCTACTCTTTGCTTCCCTGTTTTGTCTCAACTATTTTGTCTACGTCAATAATTCTTTTGCTGGAGAGCGCGTTTTCGGGTTCAAACTTTCTGTCTGTTAGTGTTGGGTTCCTTTGTTGTTGGCGGGACCATGGTTGATTGACTGCGGAAAATGTGCCCAGAATGCGCTTTTCTTTTCAATGACCCGGTCGAAACAAATCAAAGCCCTGTCCGCCGGGTTCACTGGGAGCAGCTGCCGGCGCCGGGGTCTCACTTAACAAACGCTGCCGCCTGTCGTTGGTCCACACCCTCACCATCAGCTATGCTCCGTTTGGTACTTTTGCTCTTGTCGCGAAGCCCCCGTTCAATTTGCTTTTTTCTTCTTTCAACTACTTCTTCGGCCGCCAAGGCCCAGGTTTTCTAAGAAATGCATGCGGAGTGTGTCTTTGCGCGCCGACCGACTGGAAGAAGTGGCTGTTACGGGGAGCATTCGGCCCAGCTTGGGTTACAGCACGGCAGCGGCGTTCCACACCCCCCCGTGGCGTCGGCACTGGCCGGTTTCGGGCTCCGGGCACTCGGTCTTGTTCAAACGACCTTGCTGACTTTTCCACTGTTTACTTTGGTGTGCTTTGTCTGAACTACATTCTTTGCGTCAATAATTCTGCAAGTGCGCGTTTTCCAGTGCAAACTTCATGTCTGCGTGTCATTGGTCCTTTTCTCTTTGGCGGGAACATGGCTATTGGTGTCCATAAGCGTCTCCCGGATTAGCTGCAGAAAGTGGGGCCAGAATTCGCTTTTCTTCCACGGGTCCACTTGAAGTAACTGTAAACACCCGCTCCGCCGGCTGCAAGGGGGCCCTGCACCAGGAAATCATTCGAGAAACGCTTCCGCCCGCCGTCCGGCCCTTTCGCCAGGAGACCGCGGTCCAGTCAGCCATGCCCCGTTAAGTACTCTTGCTCTCTTTAAATAATTGTATTGTTTCAAATTTGTATGTGTTCAAGATCAGACAAGGTCATCAGTAAATTAGATCAGTAAATTAGCGTCTCGACTGCTTCACCGCTCGGCCAACATTGCTGCCGTAGCGGCAGTTATTGGCCAAATTTTGTTTCTACGTGCACTCTCTTGACGATTTTCTCGTTTCATGTAAGTGTATTGTTTGAAATTTGTATGTGTTAATGATCTGCCAATGTTATTAGTATATTGAACCAGTTAACTTAAAAATACTGAAACTTCTCGACTGCTTCCCTGCCGATCACCGTGCTACGGTAGCGGCAGAGAAGGGACAATATTCGTCGTTACATAATAGTCAACTGTACTGCGAAGTTTTTCTCTCTGCATTTTTGTAAAAATAAATGTCACGAGGAGGCTGCACGAGCTTTACTTTTGGCTTTACTTCATCAGTGAAGAAGGCATTCAGGAATGCTTTAATTCTATTTCCTCCACAACCTGATCTCCCATCATTCCTTCCTTCCAATTCTACTTCCAAACCTGGGTCCGGGGCGTCGGGCAACGGCAAAAGGCTTCGCGTATCTTCTTTTTTTATGTGAAGGTGCATCTATTAAATATATTACTCCTGTATAGGTTATGGCGGCTTATTTAATGCTTAATTTTTTCGCGTAAAATAATAAAAACTCGCCTACTCATTATAGTTTTATATATTTTCTGCTTTATGGTTATTTATTTCTATATATTTGTATTACTTACATTTGTCTTTGTATTTGTTCTTTTATATTTTTACATTTATATATTTGTATATTTTATATTTGTTGTCGAAATTTCAACCCCCCCCCCAGACAAAAATCTTGGGTGCGCTAATGGCTGCTGATGAATGGCGAGGTCAGAGCTGACCAGTAAGGTCTCCCATCGCTCGAGCGGGTTGGGGTTAGGGGAGGGGGGAAAGGTGTAGGGGGGTGTCTTGAGTTTTGGGCCCTCCCCAATTATGCGCGAGAGTACCGTCTCCCTTGCAGGACGGACATGCGTTCTCATGTTTTGCCGTGTACATTTTGTGCAGAAGAGCTGGGTGTGCTGGCGACCCTGCCTGTAAACGGCGCAGTATCGTCTCCTGCCGTCTGCTTAGTTGCTTGTGCGGCTTCGGAAGCTTCGTTCTACTTTCTTTGCATAGGCGGACGATCTCCGTATAACTCGTGACGGGGTGCGGTTGCTCTTCCTCGGCCCGGATGGCTAGTTCTCGGGCAAGTGAGCCGGGACCCACACGAGCTCAGTGACTCGTCCCAGTGTTGGGGGATGTTTCTTGAGTATAGTTGCTGCCGCGGAGGACACGACCCCCTTCCGATAGCTTGCGTACGCTTTCTTGGAGTCGGTAACCACCATGCTGACCTCCGGCATGGCTAGGGCCATTGCTATGGCTACCCTCTTCTGCCACGGTCGGGTCCGACAAACATGCGCACCGACACACACTCACTCGGCTACACTTACTTCACCGCGTCCAGGCATCCCTCTCCCACTTTGTCCCCACTGCCTTTTCTCTTCTGCACAGGACCCCCTTTTATGGGACTGCATGCCCCCACCCCCTTCAAATCCTCCACAACTACACATTTACTCCAGAGAGTGGCTGACTGTTGCGACAAGCTCCCAAAAGCATCTGGAACTGCCGAGCCACATCACATCGAGGGCCCTCGTTGCCTGCCTGGACCAAGGCAGCCCGTGCGACACTGCCGTTTCTAAGGCCTTCCGAACTTCGAAGGCCTTCGAACCAGTTGTCTGTCGAGTGCCCTATTGTAAATACGTAGGGCGAACTTTTAAGGGAGCGTTTAACACTGTCAATCGAAAGTTAACGTGCAGCAAAGGCATTACACGCATGCCTCCCATCCGGTGTTCAATTAAGTCCGCTTCCGTCCGTCCGTACGCATCACATACATGCATCACACACATCCCTTTTGTAATTGCTTGTATACAAAAAAATGTTTTTATGGGCTTTTTGTTCAGTACTATCGAACTGAGCTTGTTCTCCCCTCCCTGTGTACAGTTGACTTGTTGACAATATAACGCATCATAATGAATGCTGCACGCACGAGCCCTGCATGCGGTCTTGGGGAAGAAATGCCATGAATAAAGCAAAAGAGAGAGGGCAGAGCGAGCTCCTTGCCGAACTCAATAATATCCCAGTGAACTCCCTTTCCTTTTCATTTCCCTCGAACCATAACTACAACTGATAAAGAAAAAGAGAGGCAGAAAACAAGCCAGAATAGCGAGACACATGCTCGTCAAGTATTCCGTGTTCTTGTTGATGGGTTTTATTAAACGTGCCGCCGAAAGTAACCCGAGCACACAATCTCGAAAGACCTTGTACAAACTGTCTTTGTTTATCGCATGCCGTACGGCACTAGATGCTCAAGGACTTAACAAAGTCAAAACTCATTCGCTATGAAGTTTATTTACTCACTCATGCACTATGACGTCTCCAAAGGAACAACAATAATAGCACAGCTGCTAACAAAATTGCAGACATGAGATAAAAAAAAAAGAAAACGCGACTGTGTGCTCATGTGCAGATATCCCATCACAACGCTCACTCTGCACATGAAATACCTTAGCTCGACTAGTTGACGCCAGCACAGACCGGTGGCATGCAGTAAGCGGTAACTAACATTTGTCCCGGTAACTACGACGTCCCGCTCTGGTCTCATCGGCGGGGCCACCAGCAAAGTTTAGTACACAGCACACGCACAGCTCTCGATGTTTCAGTCTCCACTCTCGTAGGCCGATTTCCAAATGTCCGCCAGGCACACGGAGGCGTGGAAGCGGTAGAAGAGCATCAGGGGAAACGTGGCGTGCTTGACCATGACCCAGGCGTCGTCTCCGAAGCAGAGGCGCACGTACTGGTTCAGGTGGTACTTCTCCATGTTGAACGTGTTGGTGACCCAGATGGTGACGTTGCAGATGACGAGGAAGGTGACCATCTCCCTGCCGGGCTTGGTGAAGCGGTGCCGCCGCGAGTTGCTGCAGCGCCGCAGGCCGTCGCTCAGGAAGAGCGTCTGCACCACCACCTGGGCCACGCTGAGCAGGTGGCTCACGACGCTCGTGAAGTTCCAGTGCCACACGTCCGCCGTGATGGACATGATGTAGTAGACGAAGTAGAAGGGCAGCGGCACGTACAGCAGCACGTCGTCCAGCAGCGTGATGGGGTGCACGTTGAAGTCCAGCTTGGAGATCTCCACGTAGCCCCACACTACGGCCAGCAGGGACACGACCACGAGCACGGTGTCCTGGACGAGGAAGATGATGCTCTCGACGCCGTGGTAGGCCGGCATGCTCAGGGCCACGTGGCCGATGACCAGCGACACGATGGCCGTGAGGAGCAGGAAGATGCCCGCGAAGAGGCCTTTGTTGGCGGCGTGGCAGTCGGCGCTCACCACCAGGTTGCTGTGGTAGCTGGCGTCCTGCTGCTGCTGCTCGGCGACCGACTCGCGGCGTGCCAGCTGCTTTCTCGGCTCGCTGCCCACGTTCTGCCACACGATGAACCACACGCCGGCCAGGATGATGTTGTACTCGATGGTGAACGGGTGCAGGTAGGGCGTGATGGCGATCGTGTCGAACATTGGGCTTGCGCTAACCCTCGACCCGTTACCGTGAAACGCGTACACGGTCTCGTTGTCTATGTCTGTTCGAAGAATAAAAGAAGAGAGACAACGGCTTTATTGGCATGCTAGACATGTTCTTTTGAGGGCGAAACCTCTTTATGGCACTCCACGCAGCTTTCACTGAGCATGCGAAAAACTTTGACGGGGTCCAAAAATAGCACGGCGCGATTTTGGCCGTCCACAGCCCTTCTAAGCAGTATCCCGGGGCCTTTGCTGTTTTGTATAAATGCATCCTATGCTGTAGCGTAGAGATTGTTTTGCGTCACATTTGGAGCGCCTCATTTGCCATCTTATGAGCATAAAACCACATTAAAAATGCCTATTTCTACACGACAAACACATCACTGCGCTAAAGCCTTGCACAATAGACTCATCAGCAGCACTATAGAGTATTTTCCGGAACGGTTCCAAGCAGGCGGCACTGCCCATCCCTCTACCCCGCAGGTTGGGCTTTCTAGTGGGCGAATCGAAGAAGCACCTCACATGCCCTGGGAGAAGCTGACAGGCCAGCCAAGGGCAGCAATAACAACAAGATTTAGGCGCACTCATTTTATTGAGACATGAATGCCTAGCGAAGCTGAGAATTTAATGGATATGATTTCCAATTTTTTATGATATAATCGGTAAGTAATCTGAGAATTATCTGTTGGAACCACAGATTTCTACTCTCTCTCTCTCTCTCTCTCTCTCTCTCTCTCTCTCTCTCTCTCTCTCTCTCTCTCTCTCTCTCTCTCTCTCTCTCTCTCTCTCTTAGTTTATGTGCTAAATTTCCTGGCCGCTGTCCAGTTCTGATGGTTTAAAACGAGTATGGGAAACTAACTTACGATCGTTTTCAGTTTTTGCTGTGGCATACTTCTGATTGAATTACCTTAATTAAATTTGGGAATACACCTTTATACTGGTGAAAAAACGCGGGGCTGTTACAACCCACTTCAGAATACCCTTTCTTGTTCTTATGTGTGTGCTTTTTCTGCGCTGTAGTCTGAGTCATGCTAAACCAACTCGCCCACACTTCAACCTGCAGCTTCACAGCTGGAAGCAAACGTACCTATGCGACCAAGGTCGTCGCTTTGATGGACATTGTGGCGGTACTCCTGGACAATGCTGCTGAACCAAAAGTAGAGACAGGTGCCGATCATGTGCATTAGCCCGAACCTGGCTAGGCCGGTCGAATGGTTTATCACAATCTGAAAAGAAAGATACCGAAATATAGCGACTATTGTTCAGTGTACGCGCATGTATTCGCTGCACAATTAACTGTAGGCGAGGTGTATATGGAACACTTACGTTTGAGTACTTAAAGGCCATGAACAATTGGTAGAAGGAATACGTCGGCCTTTGTATGTGGAAGATAATGTTGAGGATGTCCTTGGTGTTGCATCCGCGCCACAGCAGGGCCTGAATGCTTCTCTGCAGCAGAAGACCCTCGTTCACCAGATGGCAGAAGCAGAAAACTGGGGGGGGGGGGGGGGGGGGAAATAATAATAAAGCATGCAAGAGCGCCTTTTTTCAAACACTTTAGGCCCGCAAGGCAACACAAGCTGTGGCAGTGCTCGGAGCTCGCGGCGGAGAGAAGAACTCATCTTCCGCCGGGCATCAAGGCCTTGGAGGAGTGGGCATCGGTTCCTCTGGGCCAGGTGCTCCCAAAAGAGACTGTCATGTCCCTGTGGACTTATGCAGGTACCACGGGGATACACAAGGAAATGTACACGCCCTCACCCCCTTTATAGCCTTTCCCAGCCCTGACTAGACCGTGAGTCCATGGTGGCGTGGGGGGAGGGTGGGGGGGCGCTTAAAAGAGGCAGGGGGAGGTAGGAATTAAAACAAGGGTTCTTGTGCGTTGTTTTTTCAAGCGAAGCTTGACATAACTAACTACAATGTGCGATCTGTTTATGCTAAACTCTAACAGTAAAGCACACGTTAAGGAGATTAGATGATGATGATGACGATTACCTGAATTCAAGTTCGCAGGTCTATGGGTAGGCATGAGTACCCCGACGTTCGTCAGGTGGAAGTGGACGCCAACAAGAGACGAAGACCTCAGTTACCGTTAGATTCGCGTGTTTTACGTTTTCCTTCAGGAAGGGGGCGAATAATTTTCCATACAGTTATTAAGTATAGCAGAGTACGACTAGAACGTCATCGCGCGGGCATCGAACGGTCAAGAGTGCCAGGGGCTTAGGGGTTCGTGCCTAGGGGTTCGTTTCGGAACCCTTACAATCAAGGTTGCGCACTCTTCTCTCCATTGTTGGCTGTTCCATGCTACAATAACACTCCCGATGACCAACTAACCACCCTTTCTGCTTTGATTAAGCTTTACACTTGTTGTGATCAAATACAAGCTTGGTTGCCTATTATCGGGGCTAACGATAGCGGAATTGGAAGGGAAGATCTGCTAAAGCTGGTGTTTTGTTTGTTTCATGCGAACGAGTTGCGCCCCCGCGATAACCTTCAAATCGCACTCGGCTGTACTTGCGGCATATCCCTATTATACGGGAGTGAAACATGCGAACGTGCGTCTTTGTCCTTAAGTAATCGCCTTTTTTATTTTTCTGTGCTCGCAACGTTACTAAGGGGTACACTCAACGGAGCACATTATTGCACTACTGTTTAGTGCTGACGTTGTTGCACGTTCCTTAAACTTCATTCTAATTCCAGCTGCTTAGTCATGGTTTCAGTAAAACTGCGGTTAGGCAGATACACAATGCTGAATATAACCAAGAGGGTGGCCCAGGTCTCAATGCAATAGGGAAAAAAAAAAAAAAAAAAAGACAAAGCTCCGCAATAAAGATAATTGTACAGTTTGGTTGATATCGAGGCAATAAAAGATGGGCAGAAAGCAATGCTCTCAAAGCAATGCTCTCATACAGCAAACTGCAGTAGTCAGTAGCCGGTAGGCTAATAAACATATCAAGGTTTGGTAGTTGACTGAACAAAATACCATGACATGTTCTGTCATCTTATTACAATTTGTACTATAGTAAAGACAATAAATGACAAAATATAAGACTTAAGTCCAGACCACATGTAAGTATGTCCACATGAAGCTTTTCCTCCTGTTCCGTCGCTTCGCGGCCCTGCTGTTCCGTTAGCGAAACCGCACGGCCGCCTCGATCGGTTCGCAGCGTGTTTCCGGCGCAGCTCAGCGCATTGGGTGCGAAATGCAGCAGGAGTTACTCGGAGCCCGGCCTGGCCCGGCGGTATATGTTTACATGTGCAGCATTTGGAGCGCCCACAGGGATCAGACATTGTCTAAGTCTTAGTTTTACATGAACGAGCATGCATGCAGGTTCCGCTCCTGCAGGCGAGCTTAGGGGGTTCTTTCGGGGCTTCAAACGTGACATAAAAAATTGCGGGCCGAAGGGGGATCGAGGGGGGGGGGGGGGGGAGGGGGCACGTGCACGGTGTCTCCTCTTCCTCCAGTTCCGTTGTGTAGTAATCGCTTGAAAGCTATGGCGTGCAATCACCGATAACTCGGTTTTTAGTATTTCCCCAACTGAGTGACTGCTCACATCCTGTAGCGCGAAATTAAAATAACAAAAAAATATTTTGTATGTTCCTTTTACGAAAAAAAAGTATTTGTGGGCTGCAGTAATTGAGTTAAGCGAGTTACCGAAGGCCAATTATTTCAAATTAAGCAAAGTAGTTGCTTTTTTTAATCTTTATGACCCTTTTTAATTTTACAGGCCAACCTGTACGCGTGTACATGTTTTCCTCCTACCATCTGACCGACACGGCTTCGTCCTCTCCCAATGAAACAGCCCGTACGCCGCGCGTGCGTGTGACCAAATCATGTGGATGCGCTAGCACAAGTATAAAGCAAACCCTTGTTGTAACGAAATCGTTTAATTCAGAAGGTCACCTTATTCAACGTGTTCCACGTAGTTCCCGCTGTAGTGCATAAACAGCACATAATACCCGCCTACAATGAAGTATCGCTTATAACGAAGCTAATTTCCCGTCCCGAGGCCTTCGATGGCGGGATTCTTAGCCAGCACTCACCGACCATGCCGCCCTTGAGGTAGAAGCTGCCGCTGTGTCGGCCGCTGAGGAACCACATGGGCGGCGCGGGCATTCTCCTGGCGCACGTGCTGAACACGCTGGCGGCGCTGTGCACGTACAGGCCGCTCTGCGAAGGACGCACCTTGGAGCGCACCTGGCGGCTGGCCGAGTGCTTGTACCACAGAATGTCCACGTGCAGCAGCGACAGCCAGCCCATGCCCACGGAGCCGATCACGATGCTGAAGATCTGCGCCAGGGAGGCGGAGTCGCCCCGAATGAGGAGGACCAGAGCCGAAGAGGTCAGCGTGTAATTCCCATATCTCTGTGTGCGCGCGGGGCTGCCGTGCGTGTGAGTTTACGTGTGTCTCTGTGCCCGTGTGCGTGTTCCGCGTATAAAAACGCGTAACTATTAAGCCTCAATCATTCAATTCAGTTGTACAACTATATATTCCCGCACAAAATAATAGACAAGCAAAGCATGAATTACGTTTTTTTTTTTTTTCAATAAGTGCTATAGCTGAAAGCACCGAAACATTCATTCATTCATTCATTTAAAATCTCACTGAATTTCAGAGCGCGAACGGCATACCAGAGTATACACGTGGGCTGGATTGAATACGCGCTCGGGATGACGACGGGTTAACATCAGCGTGGGGAAATATACCACCTGAAATTGTGAGAATGGCAATACCTTTGCAGACCAGACAACTTTGCTACTGATCGGTTCAGTTTATTCAGTCAAGTATAGTCGCGCGACTGTGCTTTGCCACAACAAACCTCAATGACCAGTCACTGCCGTGTCCGAAGGAGCGAATTGGACAAGTAACAATGTCCAGTGTACAGTTTGACTCACGAACGTGCCACTGTCATGGTCGCGCAGCGTATGATGCGGCTACCAATTTCTCGAATCGAATCGTGTGTACTGAGACACGTCATTCTCCGACATTGCTCCTTTAGTCGCTGCGACCATATTATTAGAGTGAATTGTGCACGCGGCGAAGAAGATTTACGGTAATGCCTGAGAGCTTATACTACAAGGCAGAACATGCGACGAGCTATGGTGGTGAAAAAGAAGATAGAATTCTTACCTCGGGAGCATGAAACTCGTCTAGAACTCGGTCGGCAACGCAGAAGGTCGATCCCATCGTGAAGACAAATACTCCGTATATGCAGCTAAGCACGAGACTGTTGAATGCTCTGCGAGAAAGAGAAATAAAAAACTAAACATTTTCGCGTTTTTTTTTTTGTGCGCGTGTGTGTGTGTGTGCAGCGGTATATATGAGCAGCACCATCGTTAAACGCTTCAGCTGGTCCTATTTGGTTGAGCGCCTAGCGGTTTTGCATGAAACCATGGGGCGTATTTTTCTTATTTCCCCGTTATTTGCATCAATAAATTGATGAACGTTGAGGAGATTTGATGCCAAGAAATAGAAGGCTTGGTCTGAGACTTAACGCGCTGTTATACTGCTCAAACTTCGGAATTTAAATATCAGGTTTAACCATTCTGAGGCTATCCGCATGCCATAAAGCACGCTGTATACAGTGAAGGGCGGACTAATGTATACCATTAACATGCGCCGAAATTTTGTATACCCGAGCGGCGGGTCGACGGACACTTGCATCAGCGCAAAAAGGCGCACGCAGCAAAATAAAATTAAAAAAAAGTTCGATAGCGTCCAGACCACGCGCCCGGATTTAGATTTTATTTTACATTCATCCCTAAATCAAAATGGAGGAGAATGCAGCTGGAAAAACGCAGCAGGTGCTTTGGAAACACGAGGTTTGACAAAAATTTATGCCACTTCGAAATTGTAGTCATATTTAATAATTAAGTTCTATTTATTTAGCTAAAGGCTATGCCCCCCCCCCCCTTCCCCACTTTCCCCTCCTTGACTCCTGTCCTGCGGTCGTCATGTTGTTACGCCCGACGTGAGACCACAAGGTGTCCCTCCAGGCAGTGGCGCAGCCAGAAATAGCTTTCTTAGGGTGTTTTATACCGCTGCTAAAAACATAAAAAGGAAGAAATTATCCTGCGCCCAAATAGTGCCTTAGTCATTCTTGTTTTCACCATAGCCACCTTAATCTTCGTTCTTTCATTTTGATATATCGATGTGGTGTGTAAATCGCATGTACGAAAAAAAAAAAGTCGAAAGAGGGGAGGTGGGAAAGGAGAGCTGAGAAAATTTCCTGAGGTGTCCTCAAGCCGACTTCTTCCTCTTCCCTGGCTACGCCCCTGCCTCCAGGTATACAAACCTTGGCCTCGCGACGTCCTCTTCTTTCGGACCCCTGGGTGTGGTCTTAACGGCGTGCTCGACCACGCACTCGTCCCACGTGACGCCGGGGGACTTGGGGCTTCGCAGCGGGCTGCCGTTCGCTGTTCGGCAGAACGACCTCTCCTGGCCCTTCGCGAAGCCATGACCGCATTTCCGTTGAGGTTCGGCCTGGATCGACGCCATCGCGACGGACAGCGCCCCGTCGGCCAGGACACCGGCGCTTTTCGACAGCAGGTGACTCTCGTTCTTCGAGTTGTTGTGGCACTCATCGGACTCCACTGCCCGCCCATGAAGTGCCGCGATTCGCTGTAACGCGATCGAAAAACTTTACCATTCCTTCCCGAAGAAAGTTGACAGAAGCGCGAAAGCTTCCTAGCATCAAAAGTGCGTCGAAAGTGCGTCGAAACCTTCAAGTGCGTCCAACCTTGCGTCCAATCGATCGTCAAACGAAAAACGAACCCATAAGACGATTTTTCGCGCACGAAGTAAACGCATCTACAGGCGAACGAGCTAAATGTGTACCGATACGGGGTTTATGAAATATAGGTACACTATTGTACTTCTTATTTGTGATCGATGCGTGTGTTGTGTTAGTATTTAGAACCGTTCCTTCTCGCGATTTTCAAGTATGGAAGCCCGGTTTCATCCACGCACCGTATGTGCAGAGATCTTGTCTGAGCTTTTCGGTCGACCAACGGGTCTATGGGAAAATTCATGAGTTCATTTATTTTGACAGGACGCCATCGGTCCCACTAATAAAGCTTTCGCTTTAAAATGTGGAGGCAAATTAGGCTTCGAGTACGCTGTGATGAAATTCTGGCGGCAACTTGAAATGTGCTGTTGAGAGGGCAGAATTAACGGTTAGGTCGTGCAATAAAGTTGTTCTCAAGGGAGATATCATAAGAGATAAGTTGGGTAACACGTTGGGTAAAAGGTTGGGTAACACGTAGCCATTCTGATTCATCGTCGCCTTATCATTTCTTGGAATCGCAATTCAAATGGAGCTCCTTTGCCTTGCTGGCAGCCCGGAAAGGCGCATTGTGCTACCTGACGTCTTTATAGCGCTTTGTAAATATCAAGTGGTCGGCTGCATTTAAACGCTGCAGGACGTTGAGGCCCGAGAAGACCAGAATCGAGTGTCCGAAATGGTCTCATTAACTGACCACTTTATCGACTAAACCAACAACACGCAGTTTATTATTACACGGTGATAAGGGACGCAGGCGCAAAAATTCGACGCTTTCAGATTTGATTCGATAGGCAAACTCAATACTCGGACATCTTTTCTTATTTTTTTGCTGGGTGTAGCGGGAACATGAGGCAATATCAAGAAACAGCTTTAGGCTACTATATGTGGGATCCCCAAAGAGAGCCGCATAAGTCATCCTGCGCACCCTCGCATATATTCTTAGTAACCAATATTTGGTATTGAACAGCTCTGGCTCTGCGTAGCTTGGCTCTAGGACACGCCGGGAGTCGCTTTCAAAATTGCGGCACGGTGATAAAACATGCAATGCAAAAACAACAGCAATTAGAAAACTAAACATGCTTTTTAAAATCCGAGAGCTCAAAACTGCTTCTTCAGAATGAGCAGCCGGAAGCCCAGGGAATACGCCTATCTTGTGTGAAACATTGCAAGACAACGACAAAACACATACAAGTATGACAAAGAAGCGGCCATTTTTTGCCTTCTGAGGCTTTTCCCAAAACACTGGCCTAATGTTTTGTATTTCGGAGTCAAATACAAAAAAAAAAAAAACCTCTTACGTACCATGTGCTATGTCTCTAGATAAATCACGCTAGTTATTTCCAATTGTCTCCTTTATGTTTAGATTCTAGCAAGTCTGATTAAGTGTTAGAGAAAAACCAAAAACCATTTTCCCTCAAATTTTTCAACACACGAGTCGTACTTTTACTGACAGCGACGTCAACCATTTATTTTCAATAAAGAAAGAAAGACTGCTTCCTTTTTTTTCTTTAACCTAAGCAAAAGCAAGCTTCCAAAGACTTTGTACCCTTAGCGCAGACTCCCCCTCCCTTCCCCCCCTGGCCTTGGGAAGACGGCTACACCACCGTGTTCAGCAGCTCTGCGGAGGAGCTACTGCTTATGTACAGCTAAAGGTTTAAGGAAAGAACCTCCGAGCAGAACCGCTTAAACCATAACAAATTTAGGATGAGAGTGCCTGCCCTAGGCTACCTATTATTTTACTTATTTTAAAGGGCACCAAAGTACATAATAAAACTTTCATTCGGGCATTCGGCCTCATTCGTACTCTTCAGTGTATCTGTGACTAGTCGACTCGGCTTTTAGATACACCCTTTCAAGTTCTTCCTACTGAAGGTAGTGGGCCATACTA
This sequence comes from Haemaphysalis longicornis, assembly GCF_048455015.1. Lineage (NCBI taxonomy): Eukaryota > Metazoa > Arthropoda > Arachnida > Ixodida > Ixodidae > Haemaphysalis > Haemaphysalis longicornis. The sequence goes on along the minus strand of NW_027526335.1, from coordinate 28,799,722 downwards.
CTATAATTGGATAACGTCATTTCTCCGCTCCCCATTCCCCTCCTCGCCAAAAGTTTGCATTAAGTACAGATACTTGCGACGCTTCAAATTGGCTCAATGGCTAAGGCACTGGGCTGCTGAGCACAGTGTCGCCGTTCAAATTAGGGGCCACAGACGAGGGACTTCCTAGTGTAAATTGTACACAAATGACGTCAAAAGGGAAGGCGTGAAAATGCTTTCGTCTAAGCAAACCATTAATCTTCCACTGCATGCAATTTACCTCTGGCAGCGAGTCCATAAGTCTGCTGCGCGCTCTCTCTGAGCATGCACCTCGGGAGGTACACCACCGATCAGTCGGCAGGCAGACACGTCTCTGGGCTCCCAGAGGCGCCGGGGCGCCCCTACGCTGCCTGCTGATCGAGCCGGATGGGGAAAGGAGAGCGCATTGCGTCACCGCCTGCGCTGTGACTCGGCCAATGTGCGCCGCGAAGGTTGGCGCCCGTCGTCCCGTCTTCTTCGGAGCTTTCCCATGCGGGAGCATGATCTCACGAACAGGTGTAAACCCAGCTCCGTGCCGGGTACACGCGCAAGACCGTATCACGCGGTCGCATGGTTGTCCGTCAGTCTGGCACGAACGCGTAATTGAATGCCTAATGAATGCGCCACTATGCCGCGTATACCCGTGCCTCGGAGCCCGATGTAGGCATAGACCAACTCCGGTTTCGGCACGATGGAACGCGGAGCAGATACCTGGAAAAACAGAATTAGCCGGGAAAAACAACGTAATGAAAGCTGCGGAAGCCTTGACGTTCTGGACGTGCGCATGAGACCTTGAAGATCTGACAGAGATATCTGACTTTAGCCGGCTTCGAGAATGATGATTGCGCGCTATACGGCTTGCGGTCCATTGTTTGGTAGAGCCGAGGAGCTCATTTCAGCGCGTTTATTTTTTTCCCTCTGTCTGTTTATCGGCACCCCAGCTCTTGCCGAATAGCATTATGCTGCTCCTCCTACATGAACAAAGCGAATAATACAGATTGGTCAGTAGGTGGACGTGGGAATAAGCAAAACAAAACAAAGCAATCTAGACAGACAGACAGACAGACAGACAGACAGACAGACAGACAGACAGACAGACAGACAGACAGACAGAAAAAAGTAGTTAAACCGGCAGCGGAACGTCATGTGGCCAGCAAGTTTATAATCGTTTTCAAGCTTCTTCATGACACAACATTATAAATGTGCGAATTGCTCTCCCTATCTACTTGCAAGCCTTCGTTATTCCCTTTTGCCCAATGCGTGTGCTACCGTGAAAAAAAACTTACGAGACGCAGTATCAGCTATCCATAGCGCCTTTTTCTGGAAGAAAGGTGGTTGAAACGCGAAGCTTTCCCCGATACAAATGCAAAGTCCACAATCCAATCATTAGAAGTCCAAACACCTTCGACAACGCTGAACTGGCCGAATGTCTTTGCATGACTTAGTACCTCTTAGTTAGTGATTGGGCCATCTGAATGGGCTGGTTCGGTTAGCTCAGTGTTGTCGTCGATTTGGGCTTCCCATTGGTTAATTAAGCGTGTTGCATGAGCAACGTGCCATCTGTGGGCCTGTTAGAGAATGCTTTCTTCTTCATCATCATCATCATCATCATCATCATCATCATCATCATCATCATCTCTCAACCGTGTGAGGCTAGACTGCATTCGTCTACCATAAGGGAATCGAATCGCTTATTAAGAGGTGCGCGATTGATGTGCCCTTTGTAGAAGCACAATGTGTAAAGTTGGCTTTCCTGCAGTGCGTATTTTCAGACACCGGCACAAGTAAGACATAACAAGCTTCGCTTTAAAACGGAAGTAGTTTGCGGGAATCGTTGATGGTTCGGCGTGCGTTCTGCGGGTGTGCCTCGTCAATTTTGGGAAGGGTGACCTACACAGAAGACACCGCCGGCATCTTGTCGCCGGTCTCAAAGAAATCGATTTCAATTGCTGATACCACGCCCAGTAAACTATCGTTGCCAACAGTATACATGCTGTTTTCTGGGTCCCTTGAGAATGCATTCCTTCCAAATACCTAGCAACAACCTCTCCGATAACACACGTAGCAGCTGGTTAGAACGAATAAACTTGCGCACTGGCTGGCTTTAGTTGGCCTTTGGCAAGCCTTGAGACGGTAAGAACTGCGAGTAGCAGGAATAAGTCTCTGATCAGGCACCCTTCGTCGTCCGTACCACACACCTACGTGACGCCCGTACGCACGCACGGATAATTTTGTTTCACGGATAATCTAATCTCAGGCACTCGAACCCCTATGCATTCACCGGTCAAACCACGCACAATGCGCCAAGACGCGTCCCGTATATATGTGTTATACGAGTTATTCACACGCGCAATCCGCTCGTCAAGCAGCTTTTGAAATCGATCGGCGTCAACAGTGCCCCAATGTTTTTCGTTCTTTTCTTGCGCGTGGCCCTCCTCCTCACTTCAGCACACTCTCACCCTTTTGACACCTGTTCACCTCCGGCGCTTCCTATTTCAACGTAAGACGACGGATATTTCTCCAGTAAAAATACCTTCCCAGCTACGCGTTTGTGTTTACAAGTTAAGCCGACTTTAGGAAGATAGGTGTAAGCTGCTGATGATGATGTTTGCTAATAGTATCCCCTTTGTAACGGGGAAATTACGTGCCATCTTACCAAAAAAAATTGGCAGTACGTGGCTTAGCTCGGCTATGCCAGGATATACGTAGCGTGAGCTAAGGTTCAGCTGATTATTCTTAGCTTTCCTTGTTGTCCAGGATTGGCTTGATTATCATGCTTACTGCTGCTTCAATGACACACACACACGGTATGCGCATTATGTGACGCGTGTATATTTATCAAACGGCTCCGGCGCAGCGTCACCGATCGCCCCAGAGCTAAGCTGGTTCCACAGACGCACGCCGGTGTTGCTGCGACGCACGATCCATCGGTTCCACACCCGGCCACCCCTCGCATGATCATCAAGGGGACCGGGCCGCCACGTGCGGAACGGAGGTCAGCGATGAAGCCGGGCGCGTGGGGTGTCTGCGAGACGCCGGGCAGCGAGCAACGTTCTGTGCGCCATGCGACGGCACTGCTCCTCGCGCATGCGCAGCACGACTCTCCAAGAGGCACGCGAAACTGCTCAACCTTGGCCAGTGTAGCCCACACTACAAAACCAATAAATCTATGTTTTAATGCATTGGCGGGAAGCGCAAACGAACAGGGGGCATGAGAAGAAAACAAAAACATGCCAATGCGATGTATTACCAACTCGCCCAAGTTTCCACTCTTGCTACGTTTTATACTCTTCGTTTAATTCTAGCACTGTTCTTAGGGCAGGCTCAAAATAGTTTCTTTCTGTCACAGGTGGTAGCTGTGACAGAATATTCCCCTCCCTGCTTCGCCTACCAGTATTTTAATCTTCTCTGTGTCGCCTCGACAGCCTTGAAGTTAGCTCCCTCTGTGCTACCCTTAAATCCTAGAGCTTTGCAAGCTGGCTTTCCCACATTTGGTGTTGCACAGTGAAGCCTACTTAAAAAAGAACAAAAAAATAATCAGCCGTGGCGATCAAGCAGCGGACTCACACCAAGTGTATAAGTGCGATGCCCGTCGGGACCCCGAATTCCGCGGGCGGAAAGCGCAAGGCGTCGGCGTGGCTTCAATCCCGCTGGACGCTCCCCCGGCGCGCTTTGAGCGGGAATTTGTGGCCAACCAGCCACCCACAAACAGCTCCGCTGGTCAGCCGCCTTCACAGAGTGAATTTGTTAAGCGAGTGTTTCTCGATGAGGCTTTCGCAGTAAGTTCCTTGAACCAACAAGCTTCGCTAACCAAAAGTGACTGCATTACTTGGGGCAGGCCGCGAGTTTAACCCGCGCGCAAACTGGAAATTCCTCATAACTTCTGAGCCTCCATACACTCGGAAGTTAAATGGGCGAAATTTTCGAATCGAATTGAACATTAAGAAAAAAACTGTGGTCATCTGTCATAGGAATCGGTAAAACACAAAAGTGAAATGTGCAGCGAAATCTGCAGCTGAGCATGATTGCGGTACGGCGGCTGTCTTGTGCTGTCGGTTGTCGGTGTGCTAGGCGAGCGACGTCCTGCTGGCGGGTCGCTTCAGCAAAGGTGTACTGGCGTCATTTCCTCGACGGATATGACGTCAGTGAAATTTTGGTGTATCCCGGTAAAAAACACTTTCGTGTTAAAATATAAAACTCGAAAACGAACAACCCTACGTATAGCGTCCTCTTTAGTACTAAAGGTTGCTTCCCCGCAAAAAGATCCTGTATGCAGGGGTGCACCCTTTACAGGCCGCTTGCTTCGTCGTACTGGCGTCATTTCCTCGACGGATATGACGTCATTGAAATTTGTGTATCCCGGAATAAAACATTTTCGTGCTAAAAAATGGCGCTGCTTGCGCTATAGTGGAACAAGGCTGGAGAAATGGCAGTGCCGGCGGGAGAGACGCTTTTCTTTTGTCGCCCCATCTGTCCGCTCGTCGGAGACCCGGCTGTTGCAACTCAGATGGACTTCCGAACTTGCCGCTGAAAGTTCTCCATGGCTGGTGGGCCCGGGTCATTTTGCCCTCAGGCTTTCACGCCTCTCCCAAAGTGGCCCGTGTCAGCACGCGTTAGAACCGGCGGCAACTGGCTTCGCGAATTCGGTCTCTGTAGCGCGAGCTGTTCTGTGCTTCCCACTTCAGGAGAACACGCGAGAGATAACGTCATGAACACCGGGCAAAGCGTTCCTGAAGGTCGCAAGACTTGGCTCTACCTCACAGGTCGTGCCGGGCGCAAGAATTTCTTTCTTTGTATTCTTTGTGTGAACGCCAACGGACCAAGCTAAAGCTTAAACGGGTTTGTCGTTAAAACTGAGGTTCGAATATTGAATTGAATAACGAATATTTTAATCCATTCTATTACCTTACTTTTCAAAACACAAAACGCCACTTCCAAGTGTTACTCGGAGTCACAACGAATTCGAACGGGATGATGATGATGATGAACAAACGTTTATTATAGAGCAAAGGGTTGGGGGAAGGGGGTGTGGTCAGCCTCCTACGTCCAGGAGGCCGCGAGAGGACGCCGCCGTCACCGCCCGGCCGACCAGCATAGCTTGACAACAAATTCGAACGAAAAAAAACAAAAACAAACTAGAACGTGTGTTTACATTTCCCAATGGAGGACACTTCGAGAGCGTCATGCACCTCGGGCGATACAAGCTTAAATATTTGTAATACGCCCGATTATTAAGCCGAAATTGAATAGGCGAAGGTATTGAACATCGAGTGCCAGTCGATTAATAAGAACTATTTGATCTGTATTCGACACCCTAAAAATTAATCTTCTACTGATTCAGTAATAATTACATAGAGAAAAGTTCGTGTATTTTTTATTTCTATGCGAAGTTGTACCTTTGTAACTAATGTTTCTCACATCAGCTATTAAAAAAGTACTGCAGGCTTGCATGTTTTACTAGCTATCACTTTCGAGTGGGACATCACTTAAACCGAACTTTATTTGATAAGGTATACTATAACAAAACCTGTTGTTTGGCAAGCTGGATCACGCACTGGTTTAAACATGTGCTACGTAAAATGTAAAAGTGGGACAACAGAAGCGACTAGACGGGCGTATTCTGCCGTCTATTTTATTTCGGTTTAATGAAGTGCATTTAAAAACCATGAGTGCATTTGAAAACCATAACGTGTATCGCGTCCACCGTGTAAAGTCGTCCTCGCCGGGATGAAAACGAAACTTTGTGTGTCCAAAGGAAATTCAAAACAACTAGCTATACCTTCTCGGTTCCGGACACCGGCCTGAGCTTTTTCTCGCTGAAACCCCACTTTGCACAACGTATACGGCGTGTCTTTACAGTTTCTGAACTGAAAAACGCTCAACCGTGCGCGCGAATCCCACATACGTGCGCAAACTAAGCAACAAAAAAGGTAGGGTACTGTGCATACGTCTCTTAGGGATCAGAGGGCTCTTATGATCCGACTTGGCTGCAGTTTAATTACTAGAAGGGCCGTACAAACGCGTCCTCACCGCAGCGCGCGCGAGCAAAATTCCCCGTGGGGGCTTCCCTGTGCGGCTTGGATGTATACACCGCTGGTATCAGGCATCGTTGCGTCGTGGAAAAAAACTCGGAAACATCGCCGTTCTTTTCCACGGAAAAGGGCGGGAACGGCGAACAAGAAAACTATCAACGCAAAATAAAGCGATATGGTAACCGGGCGCGCCCCATCACGGCCAACAACAGACATATCCGTACGGGAGAACAACGCACAAAAGACAAAGCAGCCGGGGCGCACCAGCGGCATGAAGATGAAGTCGTCGCGCGAAGCCCGAGCTGCCAGCGGTCGTGCTGGCGCATAAGTCACGACACGCCGTCGCGGCGACCAGACGGACCCCCAGGACGCCGTTCGCATCGTCACACGGCGAAACAGCTGTGTGTGAATGAACAGCACCGGATTTCATGGACAGAATGTCGTGGAGGTGCAAGTCATCTGCGAAACGGTAGCCCCAGTTTCTGCCGCCTCCTTACGTATGCCACTTCGTCGCCAGATTTGGAAGCCTACGGCATTCTTTTTCAGATGCGAATCAGACGGTTTGTTTGTTTGTTTTGCCTGCTAACGGTGTTAGGGTTGGTTAGGGGAAGCAGGTCGAGTGATTCTTTTGGGCAACAGCTGACAGCCGCTGGGGAAACCGAACAGGGTATCAAGCATGCTGGGGACACGTCTGAACGACATAGATGTTACTTATCAGTGGCGCACATACGAAGGGCTTACACTCCTACTCTGACGTCCGAGAGAGAGAGAGAGAGAGAGAGAGAGAGAGAGAGAGAGAGAGAGAGAGAGAGAGAGAGAGAGAGAGAGAGAAAATTGAAAATTGATTGAAAGGGGAAAATGCTGAAAAGTAGTGGGCCTGATGACTCTGGCCGGGTATTAGTACGTAGGAAGGGGAATAAAGAGCGTGGACAGTGAATGATATAGGATGAAGATTTATGAGAAATTAAAGTATGGCTATATACAAAACATGAGTGCCTATACTTATGGCTTCTAATAAGTTGCGAGTTCGCCGTTAGGATTATGGGGCTGTCAATAGTGAAGGCTGAACAAGACCAAATGAGATGACGGGGGTTGGAGATGGAAATTAGACACAGGGGTGTGGTTTCTTGGTCGTTAATTTAGAAATTATGTCTGGTGTGTCAGAAGCATCCGTATACACCTTGTGAGCAAAGACTTCTCGCCTCCATGATGTCTTCAGAGATTAAAAAAAATTAGTGCCCTTCCGCTCTTTGAAAACGGATTGCGCGAAGCTGCACGCCCTCCACGAAACAAAACACATTTGTTTGTAATTTACGAATGAGCATACTTCCTAGCCAATTACATGACTGAGATTTTGGAAGACCCGAGCTTTATCCTAACGGACAAACGTAGAGCTGTCTCTTTTTCTCCCGCGTCGTAGGCATCTTACTGTTTGTGCAACCAACACCTCCTGGAGGCATTCGTGTAACGCGCCATCCCAATCCACTCGACCCCTGAGGACACCGGACCGATCGAATCGGGCTGCTTGACGGCTCCGTTAAAACCTCCCGCCCGCACAACAGGGATGTCATCAGTCACGGCATGAAACCTTTAGCTGCGCGTGCCCGACCCCCTCCCTACACTCCCAACCCGTGCACGCATAACCCCGCAACCGGTCATGAGCGGGTGCTTAGAAATGTGAAACATGGTTAAGTAGCGCGTTACAGACGGGATAAGAAAGAAGAGATCACACAGGACTAGTGCAGGCCAGCGCTAGTCCTGTGCGTGATCTCCTCTGTTGTCGCCCCTATAATGCACTACTTAGGCCAACTGCACTCGAATTTCACCTCGACCAAATTTATTTTTAATGTTTAGTAAGTAACAATAATCAGCTGGGGCACGAGTGGTAGCCCCGTGAAACACCGCGTTAATAAGTCAGAAGCGTTTAAAAAAGCTCCTCCGCAGATCACGCTGCGCCATGGCCGGACTCGACTCCCTTTCGGATGGAGGAGAGTCGAGTCCGGCCGTGGCTGCACCTGCCGGCGGATCGCGTACAGTCATGACGCGCCTGTGACGCTTCAGTCTTCAGTCCGTGGAGGAAGAAAAAGTTAGGAGGCGGCGCCGTTGTGATGGTGGGACCGTGGGAGATTTAAAGGGGTCCTGAAATACCTTCCGCCGATGCATGGATGTACATGTACCCAAATAAACCAATGTATTTGCAATCTCCTCTCGCAAGAATTTTGTTAAAGCGATGAGTATTAGCTGAGAAATCGTAAATCAAAAACCACGCATTATCGTCGCTACGGTCCCTAGAAATTGTGCTAGTCTGCCGTCCGCGCGCTTTCCCTATGGGAATGCGTGTCCGCGCCGCTGATGCACGCACAGCGCTGCGCAGAGGGCGCTGCGAGCAATCGGAGCGCCCGAGCGGCCGGAGCGAGAGCGGCCGCAGCCGGCCTGTGCCGCGCGCTACTGCCGCGGAGCGCGAGCGCGCATCGGGGTTTGTCGGCCACTTAGAGCGGTGAAATCGAATGGTACGAGGTACACCAGCTCACAATTGAAGGTACGATAGTACTATAAGACCTTTTAGTTTCACGCCCTAAGTTTTTCGCGAATTGGGCTACGGAGCCTCTTTGCGGCCGCTGAATTTCGCCAGTGAGACCGAAGGATGAAACCGCAGCAACCAGCGTAGCCGTTTCACTACCACCGCTTGAACCATTATTAAAGTGAAGCTTTTTATGTTTCACTGATGGCCTATGTCGCCTCGAAAAAGCACTGCAGGAAAGCCAACTGTCTCTGACGACGGTGATGTTTGGGAGTAAAGTGAGAGGGAAAAAAACGCTTCCCGTGGTCAGAATCGAAGCTGGCTCCATCGCGGTTTGAAGCCGACGTCTATCTCAATGCGCAATTCCAACATGGTCAAAGCAGTTTGGATTTGTAGAGGAGTGCAGTCAGAAAAATTATCCACTCCTCCACTCCGCAACGGTGGTTGAATACGAGCTTTCTTCGCGTGAAATCAAACGGCAAATGGTTGATGTCAAATCCGGCGTGATCATAAGTCCAAAATGCGTGCGAGTCAAAGTGAAAGCTCAATGAGTCAAAGTCAAAACTCAGACGACAAGGAATCGCTCACGAGAAAGCTTCGCGTTCAACCATTAATTAATGTTCAGACGGTGAGATCCCGTTCAAAAAGAGCTCCCTGCGGCACCAGAAGCTGCGTTTGTTGCACATCGAAACTACCGGGTCATTCCCGAACGTCATTGACGGGGACAAGCACGCAGCCAGCTGGTAGGCTGACAAGAAGAAAAGCGAAAGCTTGAGTAAAATGTTGTGCCAGCAAAAACTTGTTCCTATATACTTTGGGTAGAGTGCGGGGGGAGGGGGGATAAATCACGGTATATATGGTCATGACAGTATAAATAAACCTCAATATTTTTACTCCTTGGTTTCAAACAGCCGCGATTATATTGATTGGCCATAACACAACTATTCTCCCGTTTTGCTTTCCCCGCGTGCGTCTCGCAATTCCCTCCGAGTGTGTAGGTGATCAAAAAGAACCTGTGCAATTAGGAATGCAAGCGAAGTTACTGATTTGCAGCCAGCCGGGTATTATCAGTTTCACGTACCCAATGCTGGCGAATGTTTCAAATCGTGGCATTCAGAAAAATTACAGGCACGCAAAAGAGGTTTGATAGTACCCAAATTTTTTGAAAATTTCGAGGTAAGCGGAGTGTTGGGTTAAGCGAAATGCGAAAAATGTATGGCCAGTTCACTGGAATAAGAGCTAGTGCTGGTAACAAACGCTCCAATGCACAGGGACGCTTCCGGAATACAGGCAAAATAATTTGCAGAAAAAAAACATTTTTTTTTGGTATTGCCGAAAAAGAACTGCGTGATGCTCGCCTGTTTCGCCTTCGCATCTGGTCCCAAAAAAGTGTTCTCGAGCTTCTCAATGCCGCATCAACTGTTGCTCGCCAACGCTATATTCTATCTTGCTGTGAAGCAGGCAAAGCATGTGCTTTTCTTGTTCCTGCCGTTTTTGGCACTTCTTGAGACACGTCGTCGGCCGCATGATCAGAAGCGTCTTCCCCAGCTATATCAACAATGTAGGCGTCGGACAGCACTCCGCTAACGGGACATCGGCCGCGCACAGTGCGTACCCGCGCAAATTTTCCGTTCGCGATGGTGTTCGGCGCGTAATGGGAGCTAAGCTTTAAGAGAGCTTATCAGCTGCCTGCAGCGGATGTTGCATTGCGTCCTCTTTGTCAAAATTTCGAGATATTCGTGATCCCCGAAAAGACGTTTCGAGACAAAGGGTGGAAAATGTCGCCTATGGCAGGTATATGCACGGCAAAAAAAGATTTCGACTTAACAGGTATTTCGAGATATCCGAGTTCGAGTTATGGAGAAATCACTGTATCTGATGACTGAAGGCGATAAAACTTCGTATGTATGTTCACGCGTCTTGTTTTTTTATTCGGCATTAACATTTAACAGATTCCCAGTTGACTGGACGTAACTGAGGGGGCCGCGAAGACGTGCGCTTAAGGGCCTCCAGATCAACGATGCGAAAAGTCAGAAGGCACCGGTTCGAGCTGCTTTATTTACATACACGTACAGGGGATAACACCTTGGGAAACTTGCAAAGAAAGACGGTTCCAAAGAGCCATACAAAAAAGCGGAGCGCCGACACACTACACACACATTTTCACGCGCTGACTAATCCATCAGTTAACAACGGCGGGGGTATTCACAAAGAACGGTTGTTTGCTAGCTGAAGTCCCGCATGATGTTTCCAAGCTGGAAAACGATGCCGTGCCGGCAGTGTTCCCGAAGCGCCCGAGTATGGGTCGAAATCGAAATAGCGTAGCCACACGATTCCGCGGTTTTTGCAAGGCTACGCGAAACCGTACTCCTGTCACTTCACGCTTCGGTTAAAACTCTTCGTACTGGTAAGAACCAACTTATTTGGCTAATCTGGTTTGTCGACAGAAACGGATAGGGTTCGAAAAGGGGCAGTCAAAATGGGCTGAACCCGCCCCGAAATAGGGCAGAACTACGAAGGCAGCAGCGGCACGGCTGAGCGCCGTTCGCCGCTGCCCATCGCGCCGGCCGGCCACCGCGCTCCGATTGACTACAGCGCCGCCGCTGCATGCATCACGGAGGAGCCCCCTTCGCGGCCGGCGGACGGCAGACTAGCACATATTTCTAGGGACCATATCGTCGCTCCGCGTTTCCTCCTCCTTTCGACTTACTCTCCGCTGTTGACGGCGCGCGAGCTTTGCCTCCCATGATGCTGCGCTCCGCAGCGGTGACGTACTTCCGCTATTGCGCTGCTACGTCGTCTGCTACGGGCAAGCTTTGTTGACACCATGAATCCCACACTTCGCTCAAGGCTGGAAAACCGAACGAAAAATCTGGCCGCATGTGTGCGGCGGCCTGGCCTTGCCCTTTCGCGGTGTTCGGTGGTGCAGTTGCTATCGGTGGAACATGACTTTTTATCGGCGGCGAACTCGCAGCCGTACGGGGAAGATCGTGCGCTCGTTCCCTTTGATGCACCGACACTGTTTATCCAAAAAGTGCCGTATCAGATGTGGCCCCGCTGGTGCCGGGTCTTATTTTGCGGCGGTCATAATTCTTGCTGGCGGCATGTGAAAAAGACATTTTAAATCGATACAGAACCCGTGCACAAAACCCTTCAATCATGTGACCAGTTCAGCTTGGGGCGACGCGTGGTGGAGAGCGGCAACGTTGGCAAAGCATGCTCCACCGCGGCTCTGAGCTTTCTAGCGCTGGAGCGAGCGCCACTTCTTTGAGAATCTCAAACATCGGTTGCCTTGACAACAAGGCACAAACCACTGTAGAACTCAGTTACAGTTGCGTGTTCCCGGTTCAGCTCGGGGCCCCACCTCGCGACATGTGGGCACTGCAGGCGTACCACCCACTCCCATTGGGAAGTGCGAGATGCGTTTGACATTACAGGAGGCGATGGTGTGTGTGTGTTGTGGACGTCTTTGTTTCGCGATGCAATGCGACGTTGTGCTTCTGCGGGTGGATAGTGCTTCCCATGGTCTGGGTTATCTTTCTCGAGCGACGTACGACTCATCTTCGCATGGGGTATGTGCAGTGTGCGTGGGTAAAAGCCATCTCGGCTTGTGCGCCGGAGTTAATTGACTTGCTGTTCGTCCCCGCAAACCGCGCGCGAGGTGAGTGCCGAAGTTACGACGGGCAGGAGGAGGCAACCCATCGTCTTTCAATCGCGGTTCAGACTTGCAACGCATGTTGTGACGTTGTGTTCGTTCGAAACCCATCTCTGGATTGTTTTGAAGTAGAATAAAACGTATGCGTCAAACCCGGGCATTCGGCTCAGGGCGTTCTCTGCGATTGCACGAAAGAAGTGCCACGGGGCTTCAACGCTTTCTTTACGGAACGTACTCAGGTAAGGGAATATCCATGTCGTGTTACGGCCGTGCTGCATTTAATACAAACGGTTAAACGTTTGTTTACACTTGTTTCGTTTGTCGTAAAATGTCCAAGCACTCCGGCACTCCGCCGGCAGATCAGCCGGCGAGCCGACGCTGAGCAGACGACTCATCTCTTTGCCGGAAGTGCGTGAAAAAGCCGCCCAATAGCAGGATGTCTAGCTCATGACGAACATCTGGGAATCGATGATGTAGACATGTGAAGATGGCGGCGTCCAAAAACACGAAGGAAAGGGTGACAAAAAAGCGACAAACTTTGCAACAAAAGTGTGAGCTTTCCGCTGCGCGTAAAAGAGTAATACTTGGCACAGATGACGTTGACGACCCAATCTAACGATTGCGCTAGTTCATTTAGTGTGCTCAAAACGCCTTTCAGGGCCCCTTTAAACGTGGGAGCCTCGTGGATGCGCCCTGTCAGCTATTCTGTGCAATCGAGAGGTTTGGGACTGGGTTGGCGTGTTGGCGTTGCACAGACAATAATATGCCTACGGCTGGGAAGCGAAAGGGAAACCCACGTCCGTGTCCGCTAGAATACAGGTCGATGCCTTCGAGGTGTCAACTCGCTATGAGACGGACGTATGTCGTTCGCTTGGAGGAAGAGTAAAGCCCCAACCACATGGAGCGATTTTGCGAGCGACTTGGGGCGCGACGCGACTAGCGACGAACTACTTTTCGCCGCGCACCAAGTCGCTCATCGAATCGCTCGGTTCTGGGTCGCCAGAAACAGTCGCTCGCCTCCCGGAAGTGGCCTCAGCGACTAGCCAATAGGAGAGCCCCTACGTAAGCACGCAACCTCCGGTTTAAAGAGAACGGGGGGAAGATCCACGCAGACGACGTTTGCGGTGCAGCGGCAAAGAAAGCTTTGCGTGGCAAAGCTTGAGTACACGCTGAAGCAGTAGCAAGAAGGCTCCCGCTCAGACTGGGTGAGACCCGTGTGGGAAAAACGACGTCAAGAAAGCGAATTCTTCACGGCGTTCATGTTGGAGCCGAGAAACGAGGCGCAGAAGGAAAAGCGTGCGCTATCGCTAACCCAAACCAGTTTTAGAGATGCAATGAAGTGCAAAAAGCAAGGTAGAAAGGCGTAATACTTTTTAGTCATGCTTTTTATGACAAATGATAAAAAAAATGTTTGCAAACATCCAGCGTACCAAGCGCGTTACTATGCGCAGTGCGGAAACATTGAAATCGCCATCCTCAGTCGCATGCTCAGTCGCTCGAGCCGTCGCTTTCATGTGGTTGCCTCGGCGAGCGACTTCGGTTCGGCGACTGCGGATCCTAGTCGCGTCGCTCGTCGCGTCGCTGGAAAAATCGCTCCATGTGGTTAGCGCTTAACGCCAGCCCGAACAGAAGCGTGCACTATGTACGGTATCACTCCGCCTAAGCGACGGACCCGGATGTCAACTGGCGCGCGCGTTTTGAAAGGAGACTGCTATGAATGCGTGGTATCATCTGTCTTTCCTCACGTAGTTTGTTTGTCGTCGCTGCACCGGTTTCTGAGCATTATAAATCCAAAAAATAACTAAAATGGCTTTTGCGGCGTTCAAAATTTCTCCAGTAACGCACTACTTGCGCCGCGCGGAGTAACATCCGGCTGCGGTGACGAGGCACAGTGGCAACTTCCGTGATAAATCTATGTCAGGAAAACAGGCTTGTAATAGCAAACACGGAAAGCAAGTGTGACGGACAAATAATGTGGGAAAGCGGTAACAGACAGTCCAGCATAGACTACAGTTTAGTATCCGAGACAGTATACGGAAGGCTGCGGGAAATGAGGATAGATGAAAATGGAACAGACAGCTTAGGAAGCGACCACAAGCGGTTTAGCTTGCACTTTGGAGGCGCAACCCGAACAAATGTAGAATTAGGTACAATACGAGGAACTAATTTGAATAATGAGCAGTTAAAGATCATCGCCGATAGATTGGAAGATGAAATCAATAAATACCCAGGCAAAAATTGGGATTACGACGAAATGATTGCGTTCATAAAGGGTAAGATGAATGAAGCAAAGCAACGAAACCGATGGAAAGGGAAGAGAAAGCCGAGAAGCTGGTGGAATAAGGAAATAAAAGAAACTATTGACCAGCGAAGAAAGGCGTCGAGAGAACATAGAGAAGCAAAAAGAACTGGTATGGAACCGGAGGTAGAGAAATGGGATATCTACCGTGGAAAAAAACTAGAAGTGCAGAAAATGGTGCAAGCAAAGGTCAAGCAGAAAAGCGAGCAATGGATGGCAGAAATACGGAAGAAAGACAAAAGTGCACCCAAGAAGTTTTTGAACCATGTAAAATCACTAAGCTCAAAAAACGATAACCATCAAAAATTACTGATTGATGAGGAGGCAGTGGCGGTCCCAAGGGGGGGGGGGGGGGGGGGGGGCGAAGGGGGCGATCGCCTCCCCCAAACAGGTCTTCAGCTTCCTATTTTTTTTTTTGTTTTTTTAAAGCATTCCACTTGCGCGAGGTTAAATCCCGCTTGTGCGCGGCCGTAAACATGTTGCGATTATCAGAAATGCGGGCTCGAGCCAGCCGTTGCACCGCCTAGCGGGCGCTAGAAAGCACTGTGTCGCCAAGTGATTTGTGCGCAAGTGGGTTACACCGCATACGCGCACATGGCTGCATGTTTATCACTTCCTCCGCCGAATTTGCGCAAAAAGGGCCCCCCCCCCCCCCCCAAAAAAAAAAAAAAAAAAACCATTCGCCCCCCCCCCCCCCCCCCTAAAACCATTTTCTGGGACCGCTACTGTGAGGAGGGGGAACATTTAGAAGGAGAGCACGCGTTGGCGCATATTCATCGAGTGATTAGTGAGAAGTTCAGGACAATAGTGGTAGGAAAACCTGCATCGATAACATCAGCGCCAGAGAAGACTGCGGAAAGGGAAATAAGTTTGAGCAACCTTGATTGGAAAAAAGCAGAGCAAAAAGTTTCCCTTCAGACAGCAATGGGCCCAGACGGAATACCAATGCAACTGATAAACCTGTTTGGACCTAAAAGTAAGGAATCGTTTATGAGGGCAATAGATAAGGTGATAGAAACCAAACAGATACCAGAGGACTGGTTAGAAAGTAGCATGAATTTAATATATAAAGGCTGAGGAGACAAAGCCAGTATTGATTCAAACAGACCACTCACAGTAACGTCAGTGGTGTATAGATTCGTAATGCAGGCGATAAAATCAGAAATTCAAGCATGGATGGAAGAAAATGAAATACTTAGGGAACTGCAGAATGGATTTAGACAAGACAGGCGACTGCGGATGACAATTTGTTCGTGATAACGCAATGCATTGAAATTGCGAAAGCACAGAATAGACCACTATGGATTACGTTCTTGGACATTAAAGGGGCTAATGACAACGTAAACAGAGAACGGCTGTGGAGAACGCTGAAACTCCAGGGATTAGAAGACGAGTTAGTACAGTTCCTTATAGCAATCTATGAAGACAATAGAGTGCACCTTATTGAGAAGGACAGAAATGCGCCCAGCAGGTCAACATCCATCGGGGACTGAAACAGCGATGCCCTTTGAGCCCAATGCTGTTCATGCTTTACATGGCAGGGTTAGAAAATAAACTCTAAGAAAGTCAAGTAGGGTTTAGCCTAACCCATATGGTGCAAGGCGAAGTGGTACAACAGCATATTCCGGGAATGTTATACGCAGACGACATTGTTCTTTTAGCTGATAACCAAACCGGTATGTAGCGGCTCATAAATATTAGCGACCAGGAAGCCACCGACCTCGGGTTAGATTTCAGGGCAGAAAAATCAGGAATAATGGTTTTCAATGACGCTACCACTGATGTAGTGTCTATCCAGCAAGGCGAATTACCTAGAGTGAAGGAATATAAATATTTGGGAGTCTGGATAAACGAAGGGGATAACTACTTAAGAACTCACGAGGAGCAACTTAAGGTTAAGGGAAAGCGAAACGCAGCTATAATGAACCATAGAGCTCTGTGGGGGTATAACAAATATGAAGTAGTGAGAGGAATGTGGAAAGAAGTAATGGTTCCGAGTCTCACGTTTGCGAATGCTGTACTCTGCTTAAAATCAGACGTCCTATCAGGCCTTGAAGTAAACCAGAGAACGGTAGGACGTTTGGCCTTAGGCGCGCATGGAAAAACCACTAACGAAGCAGTTCAGGGAGATATGGGCTGGGCGTCATTTTGAAGTTAGAGAAGCTCAGAGTAAAATATGCTTTGAGATGAGGTTGAGGGCAATGGATCAACGAAGGTGGGCAGCTAAGGTTTTTAGGTACCTATACTTGAAAAGCGTGGACACGCAGCGGCTAAGGAAGACTAGAAGGCTATGAAATAACAGTAGAGAATCCAAAACAGCCAAGGTAACCAAAAAAGAGGCAAGACAGATTGAAACAAATAAATGGAGGGAAAAAATGGAAGCTAAAACGTCGTTAGAGATGTACAGGGCTGAGAAATTGAACATCAGAAAGGAAAATTTGTACGATAATTCCCAGGGCAGTGCTTTGCTTTTTGAGGCTAGAGCAGGGCGCCTGCGAACTAAGAGTTTTGTGGGGAAGTATTCACAAAATGATGGGGTATGCGTGGTCTGCGGAAAAGAAACAGAAACTATGCGGCACATAGTGTGAGAATGTGTGGGTATCCATCCAAATCTACATGGAGGGAATATTGGGCTTCTTAAGGGTATCACAGGGTAAGTTAACTTCAAGGCTGTCGAGGGGACGAAAAGATTAGAATGCTGGTGGACGAAAAGCAGAGAGGGGACAGTTACCACCTGTAACAGGGGAAAAAAAAGTATTTCGTGCCTAATAAGCTTTGTTGCCTGCCCTAAGCCGCGCTAGTATTAAACCATGGTTTAATACTAGCGCGGCTTAGGGCAGGCAACAAAGTTTATTAGGCACGAAACACGAAAGCTTATTAGGCACGAAAAGGACTAATATAACCATGTTTTACACTCTTGCAAGAGTGTAAAACATGGTTATATTAGTCCTTTTTGGTAAGATGACATGTCATCACCCCGCTTCAAAGGGGAAACCAATAGCCATCATCATCATCATCATCGTGATCAGTTTAATCTGAAAAGTAAAGAAAATGGCTTAGATTTTTACGTGTGCTTGCTTACTTTTCGCTAAATTTGGCTGTAAAAGTTTCTTTTCTGATTGGCCTGGTTTACCACGGCGTGGTCCCGTCGCGTTGACGGAACGGAAACGTAGAACTCGGCTTCCCATCACCGTCGCACCGTTTTCGGCGAGAAATCGCCGGAGAAACCGTCGCCCATGACGGAAGACGGCGACGTGACGGGGTGAAAAACGGCTGTGTGAATGAGGGCTTACATTACCGCCACCGTCGCAGACGTGTAACTGCCCCCTCACAGCCGATGCTGCACATGTGGCGTCTTCAGACGTACTCATCTTTCCTCCATGGACGTACTCCTTTACCTTAGAAAAGGAGTACGTCCATTGGCGTGGAGTACGCGTTGGCGTGGCCGGCTCTGGGCAAACGTTAATTTCAAACCATAATCGGAACACATCAAGGAACGTGGCCGATCAGGCACCCTATCTAACAATTGTTACGACATATTTCCTCCCACTCGCGGCGGTGTCGGCCGAATCACGCAGCCGGCGCCGGATGGCGCCGGAGACTACGAAGGTGGCCCGGCTGCGTGATACGGCCGACACAGCCGGGCCACCTTCGTAGTCTCCGGCGCCATCCTACAGATCGTGTGCAACGTGGTATGCCCCTGAGAAAACCGCTGGACTGAACCAAAGAGTCTTTCTTTCTCAGGAGGCTCGAGTAACGCCAGGCTGTCTAATGATGCTATTCGCTGTCGCAACATCATCGTGTTTTGCCTCTCCCTATGTCAAACAGTTGTGCGTTCGCTTCTATAGTCTCTCATCGTAGAGGCGGACTGAACGTGGCTCCAGCAACGACGGTTGGAATCGGCTAGTACTAGTGCATACGTACCCTCACCACTTTTCCTCTTCCAACTGTCCCTTAATTTTGTGCCACGCGCCGCTCTGCATCCCTCGCTCTGCGAATGTCCGCGCGACCCATTAACTAGATATACCCTCCCCCACTCTCTGGGAACAGGTCCTGGGGGTGCTCGGACCGCGACCGCCAAGGACTGGTAACCGGTCGGGCCCTCGACGTCGCGGCGGCCCTCTGGGCCACCGCCACACCCACACCCTAAAACGAGAGAGAGATAATTGTTTATTTATCTTAAAGGAAAAGCAGTAAGAGCGGAAGTGGTCAGCCTCCCAAGTCTAGGAGGCCGCGAGCCCGCGCTGATTCCAGTGCCCGGTCGACCGGAACTTGGTGTTACTCCGCAGCCGAGCTGGTCAGCGCGAACTCCCCCTGCTCAGGTGATGGGTTGGAGAGAGGTTTAGGGTTGTCTGGGCATGAGTGCACGTATTCAAAATAAAAGTGGACTCTCTCTCTCTCTCTCTCTCTCTCTCTCTCTCTCTCTGCTCGGTGATCTGGGTTCAGCCATAGAGACTTCTCTATGGTTCAGCGCATTCAACCACAAAGCTCATGTGAAGAAATGAGCTGTAGTAAAGGCGTATCTGTCACGCCAAAACTGAAACCGAAACCAGTTTTTTAGAAAAACAACAACAAAAAAGACGCTTTTTACGAGCAACAACTGGTGAGATATTGATATTTAACACATATATGTAGCGATGAACATTAATGTGTCATGGCTATATTATTTGTAAATAAATTGCATTTGTAACAAGGTGTTTTATGCTGGATTGGCTTGATCGCAGACGGCTACAAAACGGATTAAAGCTGTAAACAGCCGTAGGTTCTTGTGTCATGTTGGAGTTCGGTGCGTCTACATTTTCTGTCGTTTGCGGATGGAGGTGTTCGCTGTGAAGTCATTTTTCTGATGGTAAGTAGGATGATGTTTGAGCACTGCAGAGAAATTTTCTTGACATAACTTGTCCTGATGCGGCCATTACAGGCCGGCAAATTACTGTTATAATAGCGGCGCAGATGGATGTCGTCCGTCTTAAGTTGGAAGGATTCTCATCGATGTTCGAAGTTCAGTGGGTCCTAAAATGCTTAGGAACTTGTGTATTTCGCTTCTAGACTTGGGGACATAACCCTTATGGTGTTGGATGTCCACGTTGTCATCAGTTCTCTCCCGTAACTCGGCACTGCGTACGCACTGCAGCAATGCGGTAAAGCTTGTGGAGAGTTCCTAAACTTGCCTGCCGGTATTTGCTCGTTCAAGCTCCACATTTTTTCCGCTCTAAGTGCTGTGTTTCAGTGAAGTCTTTTAACCGTGCATTTGCCCCCAGATGGCCGCTGTTGTCTTACGAAATACTAGCTAAGATTGACACAATAAATTGCATGTATAGAATGCTGCTCGTGCTTTGAGACATGCTACTGTACAGTTTGTTGCAGCGATTACACGAAATAAGTAGAAAAGCGCCCATAACGATGGTTTTATTATAACCTTTATGTGGTCTGACAGCAGGCAATAACCGTTACCTAAGCTTTCAGCTTGCCGGGTGGCAACGGGAGTGAATGTTATTAGTAAATGGTTAAGCTCTGACAAATCTGCCTGCGCTCCTTTTGAATTTTGGCAGTCGCAGCATATTTTCCGAACATTCCCATAGGATGCATGTTGCTGCTTGCACTGCTGTCATCGCAGGAACTTTAGCCAGCGTTGAATTGCCTTCTTTCAACTGCAGTACCCGAAGACGACAAGAGAAACCATGGGTGGCTCGTCAACAAGTGGCCGCTACTCGAGCTCACCGCTGCCGTCGCCGACGCCCAACCACCTGGAGAAGCGCAGTGCCAAAGACAAAGGGTCCAAGTTTCTGCGGCGCTTGATCCACGTGCGGCACATGGACTTTCAGTTTGCCATGTGGCAGATGCTCTACCTCTTCATTTCTCCACAGAAAGTGTGAGCATCTAGTTTGGCTGGCGTGGTAGTATACATCATGCGTGTCTTTAATAGGTTGGTAACTATTCATTGGTTTGTGCTTGACACGATGACTTCGAAGCTGTGACTAAGGCAGATGCTAGGCATCTGCTGTAAATGTTTTTGGCTTGACACGTCACACTAATTGCAGCTAGTCTCAGGTTTAATTAAGTGTATGTCTTCAACCTGTGCGTTTAGGACTGGTACAAACCTCTGCTGAAGTACCCGCATTAAACTACACTATATGCTTTCTTATAGATCCGCCCTCTTGCTAAACCATTCGTCTTGCTTTCCTCACCATCTTAGACATATCCTCCAACTTTTATAACTTTCTTAGACCCCATTCGTTACGCCTCCTTTCACATGCCACACGGCAAAAACAACGAAACAACAGCAAGAAGAAATGCAATATAAGCAGCTCGGCCGCATGCCACTTCCTATCTGAAGGCCGAGATCGCAGTTTTGACGTCAAATGTGGCTGAAAGGGGTTAGACTGCAGTTGCGGTTGGAAAGTAAACATTATTTACATTTCAGTTTGGTACATTATTCTGTTTATTCACTAAATTCTTTGTCTTTGCCTGCAACGCCCCCCTCCGATTTGCTGTCCGCACCCTGTTGTGCCGGCTTCTGTCTCAAAAGATTGCCAACCACTGTCTTAGGGCACCGTGTGAAGGGAAGAGCAAGTCTTCATTATCTCAAAGAGTTGTTTGGAGTGTCCATCATTTAAATAAATGAAAAATGCTGACGTAAAGGTATAAACAGCCTGTTGAGCTACAAAAAGTTGGTGATAATAAAATGAACAGTAGGGTTATGCGCCATGAAACTCTGAATTTTACAGTGCTGACAATGGAATCACATAATGGTAAATCTTTGAAGGGGTAACCACATGCAGCGACGGCAACAAGCAACGCGAAAAACATAACTCAATGGGTACAGCAAACATGTAGTTTGGGGGACAGTGACAAGCGAAAAAAATTAACACACTGTTGCCAATACCCTCCGTCATCATCGCTCGTTGCCACCTGCCACATGCCACCTGCATGTGGACTGCTTCTAGCTGGCAAAAAGCAAGTAACGGTAATGGCCCTTCGCCTGCTGCTGTCGCTGCCCACGGCGGCCTGTGCATAAATTTTTTCGCTTGTTGCTGTCGCCCACACTACGTTTGCTGTACCCATTGAGTTATATTTTGTGCGTCGCTCGTTGCCGTCGCTGCATGTAGTTACCCCTTTATGCACAGTTTGTGCCTCTTATGAGAGAAACGGGCAATGTTAGTAATGTTGCAATAGGGCGAGTTTGTGGTAGTTGTACACTTATGGCTTGGCTTTCTTGTATTTCAGATACCGCAACTTTCAGTACAGGAAGCGTGAGTACAGCCCTTTTGCATCCACATTTGTGCACTTTCTGCAAAGTTTACACTGCTTCGAACACTCGCAGAGACCAAGGACCAGTTTGCCAGAGATGACCCTGCGTTTCTCGTATTGCTGGGACTGTGGCTCATAGGTATGGCATGATTGAATGTTTTTTTTCTTTAAACTACTTTTGGTGCATAAATTCCGATCTGAAAAAGTAAGCCGCATGTCAAGGAAATTATAGTTTGGCTATGGTTGTAGTAGAGAGGTGTGACACTGTGTATGAGGGTACTTGGTAAATCAGGCTTTGCTGTCTGACCCATCGTTTGAGACAGTCAATGGCTATTCACTTTGTAATTGAGTCCACTTAAATTTATTTCAGATGCAGCTGAACCTTTCGAACTATGCTTTTTCTTAGCTTCTTTTATTGATACATAAATCCTGTCACTATCAAGGTCTTTGTAAATTTTTAGCTGTAATTTTTTTGTGTGTGTTGCTCTCTGCATATGTTTTTCTCTGCTTCTGTTTTATTTTTTGCTTTGAAATAGGAAAGTTATGGACAGTGGCAAGTGTCTCTACTTAGTAGCTGAATAGAGCTGCAAGGCTTGGATGGTCACTTTTATGTAATAATACGGTGCGCACATGGTAAACTGAAATCATATGTATGGGCAAAAACTTTTTTAAGTCATGAATTCTATTTAATGATGGTTTGTGTGCCTCAGTGGCTCTGAGAAGTGTGAAACAAAAAAATATTATTACATATTTGTTAAATCAAGATTAGATATGAATATGAGAGTTGGACAGGAGCCGTCTGGTTGAGAGCAAGTATGATAACAATTTAAATCGATTCCCAGTAAAATTTAGAGAACAAAAAACTGCACTTCCATACTGGTTGGGAGCATGCACAATGCAATTAAAACCAACAATGACAAAAAAATTTGTAAAATCAAGGGTGCTGCGGCACTCTTACGGGAGCCTTATTCACAAAGCAAACAAACGTCTGTGGTTTCATCAATTTTCATGGTTGTCAACAATTTTAATTGCTATTTCATATTAAATTTTAATTGCTATTAGTAATAGTGCTGAAAGCAATTTTCCTTAAATTAAACTTTGTATACCTGTTTTGAACACGACATGCCTGTCAGTGGTGCAATGCATCGCAGTGCTCAAAGGATGCAGAAAAACCCTCTGCCAGAAATGCAGTTCTAGGGTTTTTTTCTTGGCCAGCACTTCAAACAGTGCAAGCCTAGAAGGAAAAGACCTGTCGATAAGAAATAAAGTGGCCACTCTAGGCCACAGCAATGATGAAATACGAAACTCCATGCAAATGATATTTGGAGCTTTTTAATAATCTGCGTGTTGTTTGGTGTATGACATACCAAATTTTACATCAAAATTCGTACAAGAAGCTTTTGCTGCCCACAAAGCATGTGGCCTTGTGGAGGGGAAAGAAATTGTAAGCCATATTCTGTGACTATTACTACACCCACGCTTAGTAGTGTTTGTGCTCATAGGTGTGTATTGGCAGGGGATGTTGGCTCTTGCTCGGAGTGAAAGTGTACGGGAGACGGGAGGGCGGGCCACTGATTGTGGATCTGTTGTGATTACACCAGCCTCGTCAGTGGGCTTTGTGCTTATCCTGCACATAAACTTCGTGGGATTCCTCAAGTTTCTCCTGTGGGTCATCTTCATCGACTGTGTGGGCATGGGCATTGTTGTGGCCACGACCCTCTGGTGAGTGCTGCTGCTGCTGCTGCTGTCCTCTGGGTGAAGGTAGCCATGTTTAAAAGGGTTCTCTTCTAAGTGCAGAGCACTTTAGGGGCTTGCCTTGTCGTCGTAGCTCACTGTAACGATTCAAACGACTGCCAGAATCAGGTGGTGCCGCGAGATAACGGACCCAAGTAGAGCCCGGCGTTCCATCGTAGGGCGTCCTGCAGAATCTTTGAAAACCAAGCGGTTTAAATAGCCATAACCGTTCGAAACTCGTGAAATGCTGGCACTTGTCATACATCTCCCTATTGTTTAGCGCATTTGACGCAAAATATATGTACAAAACATATGTACATTTGACGCAAAGTATATGTAATTAACCGTTAACCAGCTATACCCGTGTTCAATTAGTTTGGAACGCTCGTTGGGTTTGTTTTTGCTATAGTAAGTGGGAAAAAGTGGCAGTGCAATGATGGCACGTGCGAGAGGAAAAACAAACACAATAAGAACAGAACTCCCACTGGCGCTGTTTCAGGCAGGGGGCGCGCGAGCACTACGGAGGCGGGAAATTTGAATTGCTTTGGGTGGTAGCAGTGAGCGGATAACGGCGCTACAGTGCATTATGGCGAATCACTTTCTCTGCACTTGCGTCACCTTTCATGTTGAGTGGAACGGCTTTAAATTTTTTTTTTTTTTGTATCTTGGTTTGATTTGAAATATTTGAAGCCAACTCGACCACTTGAAACATAGCCATTGCAGCCGTATGCATTTCTTCTTTTATGGCGAGAACAAAAAATCCGCCCATGGGTTCAGCTTTGCAATCATTTGTTTGTCGTCACCAACCATCTTAATTCTGCGGTGGATTGAGTCCGGCACACTGAACGTTGGTGTGGGGGTGCATGTTGCGTAATTATTATTAAGTGTTACTTTTTTTGCGTGAAAGCACAGTGCGATTAGGGAGCATCTCGGGGCTTTCAGCTTAGGTACTTCTGGCGTCTTGTACACTGCTGTGATGCACAAAGCTTTGTGTGCAGCACTGAAACAGCTCTCATCTATTGATGTGTGTGCGCGGACTTAACGGGCTCATTTGGGCTTTTGTACTGGTCATGAGGATGGCCACCACCATCACAGTGGAAAAACTTTTGTGACCCGAAGGCAATCCTTGTATGCCCTTTAGCTGCAAATTTTTCACTTGTTTGGCTTTTTTGCACAGCCTTGGCACTGTATGAGAAGCCGGCACAATGCCACATGCTTGGCCAAGAGGCAGTGCCTCGTAAAAAAGTGGGAAGCCCGTGGGAAACCTTTTCGCATTACTGCTGGCACCTGTTACAGCTGAACCTCGTTATAACAAACGCTGATGCAGCGAAGTATCGGCTGCAGCAAACCAAATAAAAACTTTGGTTGGTCATGCTTCATTTCAATGACACTTTTTCCTCTATAACGAAAGTGAAACTGTGGGAGCCGTGCGCACTATCGGATATAACGAAGGAATATTTGACCAGTAGGTTGAGAAGCTACTAAACTAAACTGCAGAAGTAGAAAAGGCCCCCTTGTTTGTGGACACTCAAAAACTTCGTCCTGCTGAGTGCTGTGAATAGGCACCTGAAAAAGATTGCATCCTTCCCATAAGAACGCAGGCATGTTTTGTCAAATGAACTTAGTCCTGTTGTGATTTCCCGTTTCATGTTCTGGTTCATTGAGCTTGCCATCCCACACGAAGATAAGGGTTACGTTGTTTATAGTAGATAGAAGATTAAATAATGCGTTTTTGTAAGAAGGATTTTTTCGGGAGCCAGGTTACCCATTGGTTTGAACCGATTTTTGGCTCTACTGTTACAACGAATATCGGATATAACGAACTAAATTGCTGTCCCAATAATTCTTCGTTATGACGTGGTTCGGCTGTACTGCAAAGGGAAAGGAGGAATTACTAAGATGAGGACCTCACAAATTCTGCAAATGCATCTGCAGAATACCAAACTTCCTTCGCAATTTGGGAACCACTGCATGTTGGATGGAATGTTGCATCCACTTATCGTGATGCGATGTAAGTGCGTGTATTTTTTATGCCAGATATTTCATTTCATTGCTTTCGAGGCGCCACTGTGGTGGCTGACTACCCAGTGCCTTTCATGGTTGAGCATGCAGTGGCAGTTCCAGTGCGCTGTGTTGCTGACCACATGTTTGTAAATGAGGTGAGTTGGAGGGCGATTGAATGATATGCCCTAGGAAGTGAACTGCTTGAATGAGGCTTGAAAGATGAAGCAGGGAGTGAAATGCCTTTTGTCATGTCGGATGGTTGCTGGGGTTGCCCACCAAGAGTGTCACACTCTTGAGTACCACACTGTGAACAGACAAGATAGATGAAGCAGCACACTAAGAAAAAATTCCGGCCCATCTCCACTAACGTAAAACCTGGGGAGGGGCGAAGCATGCAGTGCATAAGTGTCTTTTCTTGGTGCCTTGGTGTTTTTGCTAACAGAGATAGAGCCATTGGGGGGTACAGGTATATACAGCTTTGCTGTAAAAGTCTCCTGTCTTTGAAGCACGAAGCTCGCTAGCGCGAGGCGTAAATGAGTGTCCCAGTGTTTTTTTAGTACGCGTTACGAATCTCTTCAGTGCGAAGCGTAAACGAGTGTCCCGGTGTTTTTTTAGTACGCGTTACGTTCTAGCGCAAGGTGTAAACAAGTTTCCCGGTGGTTTAGTACCGTGACTACACGAGATGAATGACGATTACGTCAACAGCGCCAGCCCCTAAAATGATTGGCCCATGGCAAGGCTCAGGGCCAGACCTGTCAGGGGTGTGCAGTTTATCTGTGGTCTCATGGTGCTTTCTTCCCCTGCATCCGAGTGAACCTGTCTGTTCTACTTTCGTGGCACACTTGCTGAGGCTTGGAGAGAGAGCGTTCCCTACACCTCGGCTGCCTGTGCCCGTGCAGGGTGGTGAGCAACAAGTACTTGCTGAAGCCCACCTGCCGCACGGAGGACGTCGAGTGGGGCTACGCCTTTGACGTGCACCTCAACGCCTTCTTTCCGCCACTGGTCGTCCTGCACGTCTTCCAGCTCTTCTTCTCACGCCGTGAGTGCGCTGGCAGGCACCTTTCCTCCCCCTCTCCACCTGCTGTTTTTTTATTTCTGTGCAGTGCTGGCCTTATGCCATGGTGAGGCTCCAACAACAAGCCTGGGGCCAGAAATGCTCTCGATGCAAATCCTTCAACTCTATCATGTCAAATTTGCGACTGCTACTCGTGATAAAAGTGGTGATGGCATTGTCTGCCGAGAATATGGTTACTCACATGCACTTTTTACTTTTGTGCCGATTGAGAATACAGCGGCTTTATTTTCTCTCAATAAGCCAAGTCGCTGATAGCATTCCAGTGGTGAAATCATTTGCCAACTGCAAAAAGAAAAAGGTAAATGACGAGGGAACCAAATTTATTCTAAAATTCACATCCCTTTGGATGTAGAGCGAAGCTCAGATTATTAAAACTTTGCCGGTTATTTCCTTGACATAGTGTTTAATGCTATCACAACCTTCAAAAATTTTTATTCTGAAGTGTCCATTTAAAGTAAAAGCTGCTAAATATTTGAAGCACTCATGATTAGAAAAAGTGGCCTGCTTCGACACAGTAGCAAGGTATAGGTGTTCCCATTCAATGCATTTGTTTATGGTGCAGTTACTATGCTGGGCAGTACTGAAAATTCAAATGATATAAAGCTTGTGGGCGATTTCAGGAAATTTTATTGCAGATGTGTAAGAAAGCAGTGGGGTTCGCCAGAAAACTACAAGTGGCAACTATTATAACGAAGGAGGAAAATTGCTTATGCAGCAAGAGCGTAGTTCCCTTGTCCTTATTTCTTCCCACATTTTTTTGCAGTTCTGTCATTATAACGAAGGAGGAAAATTGCTTATGCAGCAAGAGCATAGTTCCCTTGTCCTTCTTATTTCTTCCCACATTTTTTTGCAGTTCTGTCACGTCACATCTCGCTTCTGTTTGGCAACACCCTGTGGCTGATTGCACTGGGTTACTACATTTACATCACGTTCCTTGGCTACAGTGGTAAGACAGAAGCACCTTTTAAGCACCTTCAAGTCTGTTATGACATGCATAGTACAGTTTATGCAGGAAAACGTCACAGCCTGCTGCATTCCCAGTTTCAAGGTTAAGTGGGAGTAGTATTGGCCATACGGAAGTTCAAAACATAGTTTTTGATGATGCTATTTATGCTGTCTGTCAGGGGCAAATAATTTCTGTGCATAGCAGGGAGTTTTGCAAGAGAGTTACCAGCCTTATTGTTTTCCTGAGCAGAAATTACTTTTCATAACACTGATTACACATACTAACACCGGCTTTGTGTCAGAATGGTTTATGCAGTGACAAAGGGTGTCGGAATAGTGGAAACCCACGACCCTGACTTGGTGTTTGCTATAGCCGGTATTCAATGGTGTGGAATGCATGCAGGCAACCAAGTGCGCCGCCATATCTGTAGCCAAGCGTCTGTTGCTAGGCGACGTGCGCACCGCCCGCAGATCAGGCACCCCTCTTCTCCTCCATGCAACCATGCGAGTGCGCCGTCACTCGTTACGTCGGGCTCCGCGGGATGGCGGTACTTGTCCATGCAAAGCACGACTGTAAAACACGTGACTGTGTTTCAGTCATGTGTTTGCAGCCACACCGAACGCAAAGTATTGCCTAGAGTTCAATGTGAGTGGGATTAATAACATCTCTGTTGACGCCACCGTTTAGAATCGGATTGGAACAGAGCAGGTGACGCACGCCGGTGTTTTCTTCGGCGTGCGACCGCAGTGGCCCAAGCCGCGCAGTGTCCGTGGCGCATCGGCCATGTTTGTGGCCGTTTCCAGTGTTGCCAAGCGAAGAAATTGACCGCTAAACCTTTCAACGAATACCGCCTATAGATAGGGCATACTCAGACGTCACGTGCTAGACGTGTCATCTGCTGGCCACGTATGTCCTCCTAGTGCCACTAGATAAGGGTACCGAGTATCTGCACTCTTTCCTCCTATTGTCCCATGCCGTCGCCATGATCATTGGTCAGTTCGCATTTGTTTACACTGGGACGGTTCATGGGCGCCGCCATTTTGTTGTTTATGCGTTTTAGTCGGTCAACTGTGGTAACCTTAGCTTGCGCTCCCTGCTCGCATGACAGGCATCGTTCCGAATGTGAATCAAAGATAACGCGTGTAGCAGCATTTTGATCTGCAGAAGTGTGTCCAAAGATGCCATTTTGCTGCATTATCGGCAGTGTTGTTTACAAACGGCTTCGTCAAAGTTAGCAGTGAGGCCGCAGAAGCGCAATCTGGCAACACTGATAAACTCCTAAATGGCCGCCGTTGCTCACTTGCATGCCTCAGTGACGGTACTCTGTATCTTATCTAGTGACACTATGTCCTCCCGATAGCACCGATCTGTTATCACAGTTTCCACGATTCCCACAAGTGCAGCGTGAAACCATTTTGTGACAGCAGTCCAGCTACTTGCTGCTCCCAGTGGCCACTTTATTGAAAGAGAGAAAGAAACACACAAGCACACGGTGGTTACACTTCGCATCAGTCAAGGCACACCAAAAGGCTCAGCAATGCACAGAGACACTTTCTTTGCATTGGTGTTACTGAAACGGCACAAAAAAAAGTGGGGACGTGTTCACCTCGGTCGATACCCCAGGGCTCCCACATGCAGCTTAGCGATGCAAAGGGAGGGAAGGGGGCATTTTGAAAAAGAAGGCGCCCTGTCTCCCCCATGCCTCTTGTCGCCATCGTGAGTCCGTTTGGTGATGTGCACCATTGAAGGGGTCTCTGTGGCTTGCATCTCCTTTAACAATGGATTGTTCAGTGATGGATGAAGCCTTTAATTCTCCTACCACCTGCCCTTTGACTCCACCCATATTTTGGAGCTTAGTGATATTTGGATTTTTGTGGCAGCTGAGAAAATTAATTTGCGAGTACCAGTTGAAGTTCATGCCTGCAACAGCTTAATAGCTTACCTAATGAAATTTTTCTTTGTTGCCAGTAGCGACGAGCATAGTGGGAGGGTTCCGGGAAAGCAGAAAACATTATGCTGAGCCAATGATTGCAAATGAGCTGTAGGTATTGGCTTTCATGAACTGGAGGAGAGGAAGAACTGTTCCCCAAGTATCACCTTCGTTTTGCCTGCAATCATTTTGCTGGCTTCAGTGCACGCTGAAATATAAAATTTTGATTTTGTGTGGCCATGGGGCTAGTTGTGAATGCACTGTTAATGAATATGCTGCGCTGCTGCCCTCTCTGCCTGGAGAGACAGGTGTCGAAATGCTGGCTGCCTTGTGTTCCAGCCCTGCCCATCCTGAAGAACACGCACATCTTCCTCTACCCTCTGGCCCTGCTGCTCCTCTGCTACATACTGACGCTGGTGTGCAGTGTGAACCTGTGCGAGGCCCTGAATGACTTCTATGTGTACCGGGTGATGTAACGTGTGGTGCTGGGTTGTGAGCTTGGAGGTTCTGTGCATCTGTGGCGCATATGTTGGTTTTCCTGGTGATCATCACAAGAAATAAGGCTGGTGGTGATTCTTTTTCTTCCCGAGTGTCTGGCTGCATACGTGTACTAATGTAAAATATTTCTTTAGCCTCACCCCGCCCCCGTGTACAAATAAATATGTGGCCTTCTTGTATCTGTGGCTGTGTATTGTGCTGGTTTGACCTTTGAATGGGGTGTACTGAAAATGGGTATTCAAGGGCACTTAGTTTACAAATGGATGACGCCAAGTGTTTTCATTAAGTTCATTCTGTCGTTGACAATATTTCCGCTGAATCTTCTTTAATGTTATTCCAAGCTTACAGTGCTGCTTCCGAGCACTGGGAAAGTGATGGCTGGGATTGACTTTTCAGACAATTATTAAAGGGACTCTGTAACACTTTTTGAGCAGTGCAAGTAAACCTGCGCGACGCTTAGCTTACACTACCAGAATTACCTGAGGCAAATATTACACGTGCATGTGAAGCGGTGAGCGCACAAATCGCTGTGAAACACGCAGAAAAACCAACCACGCTCTCTTCAGTTCTCCTCATTATGCACCCCTGGCATGGCCTAAATGACGTCATTGAGGCCATGGCTATCCGATCGGCTGTCACTGGTCAACTTTGCGGCTAATTTCTCCCATTGCTTGTGACGATCCACCATCGTCAGCGCTGTGTACGAACCTCTTCTATACCTGAGCCTGTAGGCACAGTTTTGCCGTTTCTTTTGTGTTTTGAGTGCACGCGGAGTTCGAGTGATTAGCTCAATACTTCCCTTTCAACCAGACCACTCGACAACAAACGTTTGTTGTTTAAAATACACCCTACCAGCCCGAGCGCACGCTTGCGAGCAGGCACCCATGCCTGCTTTTTTGTGCATCACACCGGAAATAGACCCCTCCACGTTGCAGAGAAGGGGAGAAGACTCCCCGGCCTGTGATATACCGAAGGCCGCCGCAGAAGACGCCGTGAGCTGCCCCCATCTCCGGGAGAGAGCGCGCAGCTTTTGTCACGTCCGCAGTCGAGTTGAGAGGGAACGATTATGCGCGATTTCTCATCGCGCGTAGTTTCGGTGGAAGTGAATGGATTTTCATAATTGTTGCGGGAGGGGATTGCTGGGATAATAGACTTTATCCCAAAATACATTCCTAGTGTCAATGGTAAGTGCTGCAGGGCCCCTTTAAGGCTGGTTCTAGAGTCAACAAAATGACACCTTACGAAGCTGTTTTGTTTCTGTTGTGGCAGCATCAACAAAAAGTTCGTTCTTCCAGGTTCATGATTTGGGGATACAGTTGAACCTCATTATAATGAACACTGATATAGTGAATTATTGGCTATAGCAAACTAAACATAAACTATGGTTGGTCATGCTTCACTTCAGTGACACTTATTCTTTTTATAATGAAACTGAAACCGCAGAGCCATGCGCGATGTCGGCTGTAACGCAGAAATATGACCGGACATAACTAGGAGGCTTGGAAAAACTCCTGAAATCCAAAACTGCAGAAGTAGAAAACGGCCTTTCGTGTGCGGACACTGTGGGAAACTTCACCCTGCTGAGTGCTGTGAAAAGCCACCAGACGGAGATCACACCCTTCAACTAATAGCATCCTCGATTAACCGCACCGGTGCACACCGGGGCACACCGGTGCGCCTTTTCATCCTCGATAAACCGCACCGGTGTGCACCGTCCGTCCTCTATAAACCGGGGTGCACCGTCGCGGGGCAATTTTTGGTTGCACCGCCGCGCACCGAGAGAGTCGACGGTGCGCCGGCGTGCAGTCCCGAGATGCATCGCGGACGATGCCGGCGAAGGAGCTTCCTCCGCCGTCTGCTGCAGCGACGGCGCCATCGCCGCACTCGTGTCAAGGCGGACGGAGCTGTGTATTGTTGCTGACAAGGATGGCGTGCTTGTGAATTCATCGGGCAACGATGCGACAGTCTCCTAACGGGCGGTAACAACGGCCAGTGATTGTAAATGAGGACGCGAACTTTGTGTACTTCAAAGGCGGCTGCATGCATTGCCAGAAAGTTGGGGATTGACATTCGTTTCGTTCGATCGAATTATCATGAACTGTTACCGGAGTGCCTAGACAATGAAGACCTACTTGTTTTGCTGTAACGGAAGGGCGGAACAAAACAGGCACTCGCATTACGGCTCAAACGAAGATTAGAAGCAGCTTGTATGTAGCTGTTTAGTGGAAGCGGTGGCGGTACGTTGTTCCGCATGTGTGACGGATTTAAGTTGTGCGTACATATAATCATTGGCCTTCAATAAATACCACTTTCAAATATAGCTGTGTCTCATTACAGTGCTGTATTGTTACTTGTGAACGTTTTTATGAGTTGATTTCTTAGATAAGAGATGGCGCCTGGGTAGAACCGCCCCGTTTGTCCTCGATCAACGCTCCGTGCCGGTACGCACCGTCGTGGGGCACTGTGCACCGCGCCGGTTTTGGGGGCAACACCGGTGCGTGTTTATCGAGGACGCTATAAGTAAGAATGCAGGCCTGTTTAATCAAGCCAACTTTGTTCTGTTGTAACTTCACGTTCTCATGTTCTGGTCCATTTAGTTTAAAATCCCACAAGACGACCGGTAAGAGTTACCTCTTTTTATAGTGGGTTCGAAGCCTTTAGAGTTGTGCGTTTTTGTATGTAAGATTTTCGTGTGCGCCAGATCGCCGATTTCTTGGAGCCAATTTTTACCTCTACTGTTATAACGAATATCGGATGTAATGAACTAATTTGCTACCCTAATACTATTTCGTTATAGCGAGGTTTGACTGTAGTTGAGTCATTATAAGCCATTCTATAATAATCAGTGCATTGAGGATTGTCTGAATGGATGCAAGAGCTGGTGTGGCTGCTGCCTGAAGACAAGTACTAACTGCATAGTCTGTCCCACAGCTATCCAAGCTTCATTTCATTCCCATGGACATTAATGCTACAGCATTTATAGGGCTGAGCAATTTCTGATATTATTTATTTATTTATTTATTTATTTATACAAACTGCAGCCCGATTGGGCTATCGCAGGAGTGGGTTGGTACATAGAATGCAAAACACTTTTCTGCACAGAATAACACATATAAAAACACAACACATTTAAATTCACTTATTCATGAAGTTTAGACATACTAGATAATAAGTACAGCAAGACATTTAAATTCTGCAAGAAGTTTTCCAAAGGCAATGACCTAATTTCGCCTGGTAGTAGGTTCCATTTTTCAATTGTTCGCGGGAAGAAGCTGTACTTAAATAAATTAGTTCGTGGAGAAAAAGTTGCAAGGTTGAGTTTGTGGCTATTTCTGGTAGATTTAGGTTCATCGGGCGACAAATAGCTATTCTGTTGCGAGTAGCGCGGAGTATTCGTAAGAATATGTAAAAGTTTAAGACATTCGCGTTCACGGCACTCGGACAGGAGTTGTAATTCTAGTGTAGCAAGGTGGGATGACGGCGAAAAGCTCCAATCGAAACGGCGGGAAATAAAACGAATGCATTTTTTCTGAACAGATTCAAGTGTGTTAATTTCAGATACTTTATAAGGGTTCCAGATGGTACAGGCGTATTCTAAGATGGGTCGGATAAGCGTTTTATATGTTCGCAATTTCGTTTCGAGTGGAGCTTCCCGCAATGTACGGTTTAGGTAGCCTAACTTTTTTAGAGCTTTGTTGCATGTATAATCAATGTGCCTTGACCGAGACAAGGTAGGTGTGAAGATGACGCCCAGGTACTTATATTCGTTCACCCGCTGCAGGGAAGAGCCGTTGAAAGAATAATTAAACAAAGAAATAGAACTGCGTGTACAGAAAGATAAAGTGACTCTTTTTGTAAAGTTAATATGTGGGTTAATTATGTGGGTGGGTTGGTTCACAGACAATAAAGGGTTTGTTTTATTTCTTAGGTTCTTTTATTTTCTGAACAAAAATTGGGTTGTCCAGGCAGCACACGA
Organism: Haemaphysalis longicornis; assembly: GCF_048455015.1. Lineage (NCBI taxonomy): Eukaryota > Metazoa > Arthropoda > Arachnida > Ixodida > Ixodidae > Haemaphysalis > Haemaphysalis longicornis. Next base: position 28,765,783 of record NW_027526335.1, on the reverse strand, counting down.
TAGGGTGTTGTAATTGAGTACACACTACTACTGTTATTGGTGTAGAATGAATTCAGTGGAGAGCTGAGAAGCGGATGTAATTCGGATAAGTGCAAGATGAACGCTGTGGGCAAGGATCAGGAGAGAATGGATGGAGACAGCTGGGGCAGAGGTCTACGAGGCTGGCAGCGTATCGGAGATATGCGTGAATGTGCTTGGAGAACCTACATGAGGAGCGGCTTGGTCTGCGAGCCGCTATCAACCCAAACGATCACTTTGGGTTGATTTGAATACATGAAAGTGCACCGAAAAAGGTTAAGGCCTGCAAGGAAGCTTTTCAGCTCTGCACGCACCTTGCCTCCTTTTGTGGAGACCCCAGTTGGTGCTAGGATTCCAGGTGGTGAGCAAGAAAGTGAGGGGCAGGATCTGGTGGGGGAGGACTGATACGGGCACTTGGGGGAAGACTGAGTGAATTGGATCAAAAAGGGGCCAGGTACAGGGAGTGTTGACAGAAGCAAGACCCATATGGCGCATCGCTGCAAAGGAGACATTACTGGTGCATTTGAGGATTAATCGAAAGTGAAATAAGTTCGTCGCGAGGAATATGAATGAATGAATAAATTTATTATAGAAAGGATGGCACTCTGGTCTATTGTGGAAATAGGGGAAAGGGTTCAGAGTTGGTAAAGTTCAAGTTCTATTGACGAGGTAAGCCTCCTTCACGAAGGCCCACAGTCCAAGCAGCACGTCGTTGGTGTCATTCTTTGGGTGTATCCAATACTGCAGAGATGTGTCGCCAGGGGGCTTGTGTCTTGTTCGGATTCCTTCCAGGACCCTACATGACCACAGCAAGTGGCTGATTGTCGGTCAATGAAGGCGTATAAAAACAGGTGGAATCATAGCTGGGATTTTGAGCGTTGTTGCTGCCAAAAAATGGTTAATGAGTATGTCGGAGTAAAAGTTAAAATTTGCACAATTGTGTTATGTAGGGTACGTGCACAAAAATTTTACCAGGCAATCTGCTCGCAGCATTGCAAAAAATATCGATGAGATATTCATAAATACCTTGATCACCTTGGGTGGCTAGCTATAACTACTCCAAAAAGGCCCTTCTCACAGTGACTTTTTCCTAGTTTTGTAGTTTTTGGATATTCCTAGTGTGTACCATTGAAATTTTATATAAACAGAATTCGGGTAAGACGGGCGCAAACTGGGCAAACGTACGAATTGCTCCTCTGCCTGAAAATTTCTCTCAGTAATTCTCTTTCTTTGAAATTAAGCTTGTGTGACGAGGCCAAAATCATCCACAAGCTTAGTTTCAGAGAATGAGAAATCAAGCTTGTGGATAATTTTGGCCACGTCACGCAAGCTTAATTTTTACGAATTTCAAAAACCGCGCCTGAGTAACGTCAAGGTATGTTCGAATCCAAAACAAGCCAATCTAAATCCAACAGCGACGAGAGTTCGTGGGCGAGGAAGTTGTCGAAGTGGGGCGGGCGTCCACGCGGAAGGGAGAACGGCCCACTCTGTGGGTTCGTTTTGCATAGCGCACAGCCGGTGGCGACAGGAGCAGAAGGTCGGATCAACGCGGGTCCGGACCGCTGTTGCCTGTGGAGCATGTTGAGCCGGCCAGCTCCGCATCCGAACGCCGAGGACGGGCTGACAGCGGCGCGTCGTGTGTTCTACGCTCAGTCGTCCACGTAGCACTCCGGCGGGATGACGACACAGCGGCGGGCCGTCTGTGCTAGGAGACGCGCCGCTGTCAGCGGCTGATCGGAGCCGTCATGATCACGGTACTGCGCAGCGTGATAATCGCCGCCGCCTTCGCAGCCGTGCCGCCCTGGGCGTCCGCTTACGATGTGTTTTTCTACAAACCCGGCTTCTACGACCGCAAGTACGGCAGCTTCCCAGAAAAATTGCGCCTGCAAATGGTCGAGGAGTCCAGGCGTATGTTCCAATTCGGCTACGACAGTTACATGAAGTACGCGTTCCCGAAAGATGAGCTCAACCCAATCTACTGCACCGGCCGGGGCCCCGACTACGAGAACCCGTCGAACATCAACATTAACGACGTCCTCGGCGACTACTCGCTCACCCTGGTCGACTCCCTCGATACGCTGGCCGTGATGGGAAACGCGAGCGAGTTCAAAAACGCCGTCCGACTAATCCTCGAGCACGTCTCGTTCGACAAGGACAACGTCGTGCAGGTCTTCGAGGCCAACATTCGGCTCCTGGGCGCGCTCTTGTCGGCGCACCTGCTCATAACGGACGACGAGCAGCCGTTCGGGGACCTGCGTCCTCCGGGCTACCAGGATGAACTGCTCCAGCTGTCCAAGGACCTCGCGTCGCGCCTGCTGCCGGCCTTCGCCAACACGCGCACGGGCATCCCGTACCCGCGGGTGAACCTGCGCCACGGCGTCCCGCACGCCGTGTCGACGCACACGTGCACGGCGGGCGCGGGGTCGCTCCTGCTCGAGTTCGGCGTCCTCAGTCGTCTGCTGAACGACGGCGCGTACGAAGAGGCCGCCCGGCGAGCCACGCGGGCCCTCTGGGAGCTCAGGGCCAAGGACACTGGGCTCCTGGGCAACATCGTGGACGTCAACACGGGGGAGTGGATCAGCAAGATGAGTGGCATCGGGGCCGGCCTGGACTCCTTCTACGAGTACCTGCTCAAGACGTACATTCTGTTTGGAGACTTGGAGGACTTCCGCATGTTCAACGAGAGCTACACTCTCATCAAGCAGTACATGCGGAAGGGCCGGGTCTCGTGCAACGAGGGCTGTGGCGAGCACCCGCTTTATGTCAACGTCAACATGCAAGATGGCTCGACGTCGACGCTCTGGATCGACTCCCTGCAGGCCTCCTTTTCGGGCATCCAGGTCCTGCTGGGGGACGTTGAGGAGGCCATATGCAGCCACGCCCTGTTCTACGCCATTTGGCGGAGGTTCGGCGCGCTGCCCGAGCGCTTCAACTGGCAGAAGGTTTCTCCCGACCTCTCCTTCTACCCTCTGAGGCCAGAGTTGATAGAGTCGACGTACCTCTTGTACAGGGCAACCAAAAACCCGTACTACCTTCATGTCGGCCGCGACATCCTCCAGAGCCTCAACAACCACACCAAGGCGGCGTGTGGCTACGCCACCATACACAATGTGCAGGACAAGTCTCTGGAAGACCGCATGGAGAGCTTCTTTCTCAGCGAAACCTGCAAGTACCTGTACCTGCTGTTTGACGTCGACAACCCCATAAACAAGCATTTCGCCAAGTATGTGTTCACCACGGAAGGACACATCCTGCCGATCATCCGCCTGCTGCGGTCGACCCCCCCGTCTTCTAGTGAAAACGTGTCCTGCATAGTCAATCCTTTCAGTGACCGTGTGCAGACTGTGGCGACCGTTGCGCACAGTGTAGTCAACCACACAGACCGTCACTGTGAAAAAGTGCCTGAGGAACGGCAGTACTTTTTGCCCCTCAAACATAACTACCTTCAACAGATAAGTCAGTCGTTGGGCCTGGACAAGGACATTGCTTGAACAGTCATGTCCTGATAGCAGCACGAAATTGTACTTCATCAGTGGCTCTGGCTTATGTGCTGCAGAGCAGCCTGCACATTAAGAATCTGTGCCTGGAGCAGGTGGCATGTGATAGACTTGCACAAGGCGTGAATGTGCCTACTATCGCACTACAAGTTTAATGACAAATCTCTCGAGCCCGCACGAAATATGGTGTATTTTTCTTTTCGTGCATTTGAAGTCATATTTTCTGGTGGAAATCATTCCATCAAAAGTGTGTGCAAAGATAGTGTGCTGCGCACAAGGTTCTAAATACCATTGCTCAACTAGAGACTGAAACTGTTAATATGTGAGGTGGGTTAGTGCACAATAGAGCAAATTTGATTCTATGTAATTTAAATCTTATATGTTTGATGCAAGGTTGCCATATTTTATCTACTTGTATGTGCCCAAACAAAAATCTTTTGTGTTGGATGATTACGGGAATAAAGTAAATTCAGCTTTTGGAAATTGTCAAATGAATGTGTGGTAGAAAAGAAAAATCCCGGGCTATCTTAACAAACATGAAACCTGGGGAGGGGCAAAGCATGCAGTGTATAAGTGTATTCTTGGCATTTTTGCCAACGGAGATGCAACCATTGAGGGGTAGAGGTATACAGCTTTGCTGTAAAGTTGTCGTGTCTTTGAAGCACGAAGCTCTCTGGCACGAGATGTAAGCGAGTGTCCCGGTGTTTTTTTAGTATGCGTTACAAAGCACGAGGTGTTAACGGGTGTCCTGTGTTTTTTTAGCATGCGTTTCATTCTAGCGCGAGGCGCAAACTAGTTTCCCGGTGTTTTACTAGTACCATGACTACATGAGACGACTTCGGGAGACTCCTACAGCCCCAGCCCCTAAAGGGCTTCGCCCCTAAAAGCAAAAGCAAAGTCATTGAGGCATGTACGGTTAAACTGAACTTGAACAAATTTTAGTTAGTAGTGGTGTGTTCCACATTCATGGACCTTTTTTTATGGCAGAGCTACACATTCTCCGGCCTGCCAGGAATGCCTAAAAGGAATATAATAGAACATTCACCTGACATTTTTATTCTCTTTGTTCAAGCTACATGATGGGGCTATAGTACTTGGCGGTTTTCAAACCTCCTTCGCCTCTATTCTATGTACAGCTTTTCGTTTTTCTATTTGAGATGCATCAGCATAGAAAAAACTCAGTTTAGCCATGGTGCTAGGTGCCACAATTGCCTATGGGTATCGAGAACTTTCTTGATTTGTAACTTCACCGAGCACAACTTTAAGTACTTTGGTTTGTGCATAGAAAATAATACTAAGCAGCAGGTAATCTTTCTTGAAAAAATTATGGCAAGTATGAAAGATGAAAATGCATTGATGTGACAAGTTGGTGTTCCTGGTATGGATTACTAGGCATTTGTTTTGGCCAACCGTTTGCACGAGTAGTCTATGCTTGTGGTGGTATATGTGTAAAGGCCTGGTGCATTTTGATTTTCTTGACACCAGCTTGTTTTCCAGGTGTATATTGGCCTAAACCGCTGCATAGGTATGGGCCATGTCTGGGCCTTTGCCTTATGCAGCTGCTGCTTGGCAACTGGTGACCCATAAGTTGCTGGTTTCAACTGAAGCAATTTCTACAAATCACAATTTATTCTTCCATTCCCAGATATATAAAAAAAAAGAGACAGGACAGAACATAAGTTTCACCGTTTAGAAGTTCACACTGTGAGTGTCATGGCGGGGCTGGCACTTGGCCACTTGGCGCCATTCATCGTTTAGCAGACTGAGCTCGCGGCAGTGACTAAGCCACGGATTATTAAAAAAATATAATTTGAAAATTCGTGTAATTACTTATTGTACTGGGCATAATTTAATAGGACACATTCTGCTTTGTTTCTGCTCATAATCCAAACCTTCCATTGGCTTTTGAGAGCCTCATACAAGTTTTGAAACCATAACCCTTCTAGCTTATCAGTTCTGATGGGAGAAACACCAAGGTATATATATCTTGGAAACACTTTGGTGTGATGGCGTCAGTGGGTGGTGCCTTGTCTTCCGGGCACTGTGCATGCATTCTGAGCGACAAAATCTCTGCGGACTTCAACCGCGTTGCACAGGACTGTACAAACTTGTAATCTACGTGAGGATAACCATAATTGTCATCATGTTCATCGTTTTTTTTATCCATCTGGCACATCGAGGCTGGCAGCATGCTAGGCTGCTTTGCCAGCCTAACCTGGCCAGATCCATTAAAGACCTGACCTCTCTCCCTCCCGACGGGGACAGATCTAAAACATCACTGCACAGGCACCGCGAGACCGCGATTGCCTTTCTTCTCCAGCTTAGTATCATTGTCAGAGACCCTACTGGCACTCATCCTCCATTCAGCACTCGTCCGATTCCGCCAAGACGCAACGTCGCCCGCCTCTCCAGCCATGTCTCCAGCTTCATCGTTAAATGAGGCTAGTGACGACGTTGGAAATAGTCGGAAATGAACTATTATTATTATAATTACAATTTCTAAACCAGTCGGTTGCGTAACGACTTGGGTCGCTGGGGTGAGAATGTGGATCTCGCTTAATTTCTTGCGACTAACGGATGCGAGATCTGTTACCACTGTATAAATACTAGTCACAAAGTAATAAATTGTGACAGCACATAATGAGCCTATTTGACGTAAACTTACTTTTTTTCCATATCAAACATTTTTAGCCAATGCGTAATGGATTGACCACGCAGTCAAGCAGCCAAGCCAAGCGAAGTATAAAATGGCCGATGTGAGTGGATTGCGTGCTGCTTAGTTGTTTTCTGTTACTTTCAAATAGTTACGATTGTCTAGCTTTGATTAGGCTTCATAAATTTCAATAAAGCTAGCGTAAAAGGTAGGGGCAGCGCCTGTGTATTTGAAGTCTCCACCTACCCTTGAACAGGCCCAAGATGCTCGATTCAAGGCCCTCCTGAAGTTTCAACGGTGATTGTGCAGTTCGTGTTGATTCAAATGAATTTCGTTACTTCTTCGCTGTTAGTACGCATCTTATAGACGTGTTACTGCGTAGGGAGAGACCCCCGGGACGAAGATGCATCAATTTCTTGAATCGATCATCAAGTCTGACCATCCGGAGGAAGTCAAACGAAACTTGATCGAAAACAAGCTAATTCCTTCGGCTTCAAAACCCATGAACTCAAATGACTGTCAACTGCTTCTCGAAACGTCTTGGGAACTTGCAACGAATGGTGGCTCTGGTGTTCTTCAAAAAGGTGGAATTCAGGTGAGTCGTGCTAAACCAAAGCTGCTAGCTGGTTTCGTTTCTGATTGAAAACCCGGTCATCCTGGCGAACGCCAGCGGCTTGCTGGAAATTTAAACAGACATCTGCCGCTGTCATTGCATCATCTGCTCGCGAATTTCTAAAGTATGCCGTTGTCTTCACCACCAAAATGGTTGCGCCTTAATTTTTCTCGTATTGGTCGCGACTGCATGCCGTGTTGCGTAACAGCTAAGTGATATGTAACCTTTCAGTTGACCATTTACTGTCGGCAGATCGCTCCAGCTTTGTGCACCGCTCTAAATTCGTTGCTTAGCGCTGTAGCGTAGATGCTACACCACTTTTAAATTATTGAGTTTTGTCTATCGTTATTAGGACGGTGCCATGAATAGGCGGTTTCAAGTAATTTCAATCTGATAAAACACCACTTGGATTTTGCCTCTTTTTTATGTAGTTGTGATTATAGCTTCAGTACCGCGCAGGATTTTAGCGAGCACAAGAAAACATGCATCGATGAGTGTGACCCAGTTGCGTTCAAATTACGCGCGAAATGCTAGTAAATATTGGTGCATATTGTGCTGTGGAGTTGTAAAACCCTTATCTGTCACGAGCTTCTAATTTTCTCCAAACGAAAAACTAGGTAATTTTTAAGTTAAGGCTGAAAGTTGGGCTAGTTGGTGTTGACTTAGATGCATATTACCAGCGAAAAAACAGACAGGGACGAGGAAAGAAGCAGACGGGACACTAGCGAGTGTCCCGTCTGCTTCTTTCCTTGTCCCTGTCTGTTTTTTCGCTGGTAATATGCATCTAAGTAATTTTTAAGTGAGGCGGAAATTGCCCAACTTGATGTAAAAACAACGTTCGTTCAAAGGACTGCACTGACCACTGATAATGCCTGCAATTTTAACCTAAACTTCCACCAACGTTAGGTTAGGTTGACTTCCACCAACTAAGCTTTAAGCAAAGCAGATGAAACAGTGGCGACTCACCGGCCGCTTTCTTGTCGTTATCATGTTTGTGTGATTGGTTGCAGCCGACTTGCAAAAAATTAGTCCCTTGCCTCACAATTCCCTTATTCTGGCAACCATTGCAAAAATGGATTCTGGTTTTTGTATATTTAATTGCTTTGTGTTGCAAGTTTTTGAGTGTTTCATTTGCAGGACTAATCAGTGCATGCACTCCAGGCTCAGTATACCAGCCTGTGTAAAATTTGGCATAATATAGGGGCCACCACAATTTTAACCAGTTTGGTTAAAATTTTGACTACAGCATTCGTGCTTCGCAATATTTTATTGTGGTTGTAGTTATTGGGCCTAGGAAACTTAGAAAGTAATTGGGCCTCATCGGACCACATTGTGGTATGCAGAACATTGCATGAATTGATGTCGTTACTGCATGTGGCTTTAAGAAGGGCCTGCGTTCGAGCAAGACAGGCTGAAATATATACCAGCAAAAAGACAAGAGATAAGAGTTACAGAAAAAGTTTCAATTATACAGAGTTTACAATAGCGAAATCATTTGCTGCTGTCCTACATGTGTCAGTCACTACGATGACCAGTTCTTTTTCAAGAATGCTGCCTCCTTTTCCAATAGGGCTACCGATGTTGTACCGACACATTCGTACTGTTGTACTGACACATTGAAATGGCTAGTTGCAGTTCAGCTGCCTCTTGTATCTCGCGCGTGCGCTGATCAGAATCGTGAAAAAATATCACAGTGTTTTTTGTGCACTCAAGATGAATGTTATGCATGTGGCTAGTGGCACGTGAAAAAAAAAGGGACAACGGAAGTACTCTTTTGTTTTGTGCAGGTGTTCACAGCATGGTGTGAATATCACAAGGGTGCATTGGCCAAGTTTTTCACGCCCAGTCACTTGACCACAGCATTGACATCATCCGAGATCATTCACAAGGACCGGTACGTCTCAGGATGACTGTTACTATGTGCATGTCATGACTTTGCCCACGCCAGTTGGCAGTCACTGTATATGATGGACTTGGCAGTGGTCGTAGTAGTCCAGGCGGCCTGAAAAATGGCAGACTACCTCGACTCGAGTTTTTGCTATTGTGGGGGTGAAGCCAGTTTAATTCAAGGACTCTGCTCAATACAACATGAAGCGGAAAGAGTATTTTTATCCTCTCTGGTTCCTTCCCATCACAGCTCTTGTTTCGCTTTCAAACAGCCTCTGACTGTCAGGTGGTTTGGAGAGTTTATCATTATTCGGTCACTGGGCACAAACTGATGATAGGCATGCTGAGAATGCCTTACCAATCACTCAGCTGCGCTACGGGTTGTGGGTTCCCAAATATTCTCGTAGCCAATGCTCAGCATAAGGGGAGTGCAGCCTATTTCCAAAAACCGATAAAAATGCTGAACATTTCAGTTTTTATTTGAGCTGCACCCTGTTTGACTCTTTCGTTCTTTCGTTGAACAGGGGGGGGGAGAAGGCATCGATTTTGTGTTACTTTGTGTAGCAGCTGCTCATTGTGATCTTTCTAAAGAGATTTGTAAAGATGTCGTGACTCCTCTCCTTATTCCACGAAGGGCTGGTGGCAGAACTGTGCAGCTTGTAAAACTAACCACCCTTCCTGCTTCTATCTACACTTGGGTGGTTTAGTGGGAAAGGTTGGGTTTCTTGTGTTATGTAAAGATGCCACCTGCAGTTGGGACGTTGACAAGGTTACCTCTTGGCTGCCACTGGGCAAAGAATGCCATAAAGCTAGATAGCTGACCCCACCCGGTGATGTCACATTAAAAGCAGCCCTGAAACATGTTTTAGATACAGCAAATAAACCTGCCAAATGTTGGATTATGAAATAACAAAAAGCTTAATGTGGGCGAGTTGGTACATTATGCTAAAAAAATTACTCGGCGCTAAAACAGGGACGACGAAGAAACATGTAGCACACAACGCTGTGTTAGTACTCCGTCCATATCGATGTCAGATAAAGAAGTAGCCTTTTTAGAAACGTGATGTACTTTGACGTCACTATACTTTTAGTATTTTAGTTTTTGTGTATATAAGCAGCGTCTTTTTTCAATAAAATCTGGTTGGAAGTTTGGCACTGTGTTTTGTGTTACGTGTTTCTTCTTCGTCCCTGTTCTAGCGCTGAGTAGTTTTTTTTTAGATTATGGAGCCAAGAGTATTTGAGCCAGGCTTCACTTTTTCGCATGTAGCAGGCAACGTACAATCCCACTTTAACAATTGTGGCCCTTTTTTCTTATCTTCTTTGAGATTATCTCCATTTCTCTTCTTGCTCATGCCATCACCTACGCACTAGTGTGTGGCAGGCCAAAGAGCCTTTGAATTGAGCTGATTTTCTTTAAATTTCTGTAAAGAGTGAGCAACGTCTACTTGTATTTGGCTGCTGCTGCTGCTGCTTGTGCTGTTTCTGCGATTTTGCCATTGTTTTCACTCATGACGTTTTAGGCTGATAAGGTCACATAACCACCTGTTTTTCCGCTGTTGTGTTTTTTAGACACCCACACACTAATTATTTTCCACCCTTCCAGTAAAGGTTGAGTTGTGGGGTGCTATTTACAAAAACAAAAAAAAGTCATGGAGGCGAAAAGCAAAAACGCCCGCGTGTACGAGATTTCGGCGCACGTTAAAGATCCATAGGTGGTCAAAATTAATCCGTAGCCCTCCACTACGGCGCGCTTCATCGCCTGCGTTGCGTCGGCACGTTCAACCCTACAATCAGAAAAACAAAAAAGTCGCTATTTGTTCTCTTTGGCATGAAATGGAATTTTCTTGCTTTTACTGTGGTACTAAAAAAACTTTTACTTTTCTACTTTGTGTCAGCTAGTTGTTCTGCTGTAGCAGCATGGCACGATAGGATGCTTAGAACTGATTCAAAGTGTAAAAGCTACCACCCCAGAAAATGTGTGAGAACTCACACTCATGTGCAGTCTGAAGACTCACAATTGTTAGGCTACACTTGTGTGCATTCCTTGTGTTCTGCCTTTTGTTGTGCCGTGTACTGTAGCCATCCAGTTTTTTTTTCGTCACCAATATCTGTAGGTTATATTCCGGAGCAAGTAGTGCCCACCACTTTGTGGCCTGCCCAGCCGACCTCGCTTCCATAACCCTGGAACTGACTTGTCTCGGGTTTGGTTCCTGGTCACGGTGGCTGCATTTAGGAGGGTGGTCTCTGCCTGAAGACGTTCGCTACGACACACCTCATAGCCTTACCGTTGCCCCTTTGCGTGACGTGCGAACTCCCTGGGCCTGCGATGCTGCTGGCTGAGGTGCCTCTGTGTCTCCCGGTTGCAGGATGCTGCAGCTGGTGACTGTGGTGCTGTCCCAGATGGAGGAGGAGCCGGGCTTCCCCAAGATGTGCTGCGTGGTGCAGATGCACTGCACGCGCTACCTCCGGGACTGCACCGACTCCCTGCCCGTCACGTGCGCCATGGTGGCGCTGCTCGAGCGCTTTCCCCAGTGCGTGCCCAAGGTGAGAGCCACGCATGCCTTCGAAAAAAATTTGCGCAAGGGGAGGGAAGTCAAACAAGCAATACACTGTTTCTTTTTGGAACTTCTGGCTTGGGATTAAAAACCAGTTTAGTTGACCGCATTTGAACAGACAGCTGCTCTTTGTGAAACCAAATGAAACAAGGCATATACAATTACCAAGTCATAAGGTTGCTAGGAAGTTAGTGGTAGCAGCAGCTGGGGTAATTAAGAAATGGTGGTGGGAAATTCTTTTCTGTCTTGATGTAGACGGAGGGGGGAATTATGATGTGTACCACCCATCTACATTGTCGTCCACTTGGTGGACAGTAACGTGCTCTCATTGCTGGCGCTGCCCTCGGGCGTAAATTGCAGAAGGACCAGCTGGGGTCGCTTTGCTCTGCCCTGACGTACTGCATCGTGGGAGCACCTTGCCCAGCTCAGACACAAGACCTCAAGTCCTATATCAAGGACATCAATAGTGTTTCACTCTTCATCAAGGTCAGTAATGAAAAGTCATGTTTCTGAAATGGCTCAAGTGGCAGCTCCAGAGTAGCCATATTGGAATCCTTCAAGACAATGAAAGCATTTTTAGGAACACAAAGACCTTACTCTTCATTGTAAATTGGCCATCTCATGTCTTTCTGTGTGTGTGTTTGTGTGTGTATTAAACACAACATACAATATTTGCGCCGCCACCATGCAAGTGCACTCTTCTGTTTTTTTTTTTTTCCCCACATAGCACACACCTTGGTGTTGTCTTTTCTGTACGAAAAAGCCACACATACCCATGAAAAATTCATAATAGTGTGTAATCAATGCTTTGGCTTATGATGAATTTCTTCTGACAGTGTATTGCCGCCCGACACCTTATGTCTCAATCTTCTTGAGTCGCCACCATTTTCCTTAGAGTCTGCAACAGACACCTGACATCCCTGATTAAGAGCTACAGGTTTACTGTAAAAGCACATTTTTTTTATTCGCATACCCTAAAAGTCTCTGAGAATTGGTGGAGCATATTACACTTTTGTAGTGCACTTCAGCATAGTGAAGTTACACTTGATGCGTAACCATTTGGCTGGAAAAACTGAAGTGAACAAGCAGGCAAGTTAGATGCAGCTTTTGTGAGCCTTTCACATTACATATATGGCATCACCTTGGCCCCAGTGCATTACGTTCACATGTTGCATCTCAGAATGTCACCAAGCCAGCCTTGTACAGGCCTACCAAATCATCAAAATTAAGAATTCACATGGAGAATGTCAGATTTTGGACGTGGTTGATAATGTACGACTGGGGAGAAGGATTTAAACCAGAGGTAAGTGTCATCTTAAGTAGTGCAACTCGAAGCTGCGTTTGTTTAGAGAACTCATGTACGTGAATGGCAAATGGCAAGTCCTTGCGCGAGAGAAACAGCGGTGCTTGCTTTCAAGGCTGTGTTTGCTCTTCATGTTCCTTGCAGTCCCTTTGGACCCTGTCTGATGTGGCGCTGCACAAAACGCTCGAGGTTGTCTCGGTCATACTCACAAGCCGTGACGAGAAGTTTACCGCTGCCCTGGCCTCGGTCGTGGAGGTGAGGGGCCGCTTTTTCCAAATCCTGTCGCACTCTTGAAGCACTTCAAGGGGCCATGAAGACAAAATACAAGTTTGCTTTATTCGGAAGATTTCGTGTTCTTAGTGCCCCCAGTGCTTGTCCAGAAGCAAAAGATGCTTTATTCCCTGCGAAATTAATCAATTTAAAGGGGCACTGACACAAAAATTTAGCATCTTGTTTTTTTCGTTGCGATAAGTAGCTAGTGACCTACTTATAACCTGTAGAAACCTCATTTGCTTCAGCGTGCGACGGTTGTTTAATTAGAGGGATTTTAAATGCGTCCAGTCGCAGTTTCGGTTTCAGCGAGTGCCGCGAAACGATGAATTTTGTGGATTTTGTGTGAACAAAGCTGACCACGTGACCGTCGGAGGGATATCACAGAGCAGAGCCGCCGTAGCACTGTCGAATCCGCATCGACGGCAGTTTCTTCGAATGCCCCCAACTACTGCCCCCAATTAAAAAGCGACCGTGGATGTGACGCAGGCGCTGCGAGTGCAAATGCTACCGCGGCTAAAGAACGACGCGCGACGCTCGAGACGGTGGGTGGCAAGACGCGCGCTGGGAGCAGCCGGCCGGTCTGCCTACAGGTCCGCCTACAGATGTGTTCGGCTCAGCACTGCGGCGGATATTCGAGTGCCGCTCTCGTAAGCGGTGCAGATGACAATTTTTAATGCAACCCGCCATCGCATCATTAACTCCTTTCTCATTTAAGCCACTATGGTCGGGACTTGGGGACAATTTCGTGCAGCGGTAACAAGCTATCACTCGAGCTACCTGCGCCGGCCTGGGCCACTTCGCGGCCGTGGCCGCCGCCTGCACAGCGACCGTGCGGCTAGCTCAGTGGGCTTTTCGTGCCTCCGGCGCGTTTTCGCATCCAATGGTAATAAACAGATATAGAAACAGAGTGCCTGGAATCGCTGTAGAACTTTGGTCGGGGCCAGCTGCCAGATGAGCTGACGAAATCACGGCGCCTCCGCCACCGCCGCCAATGATCGGGTCGTTCGTTCTCGAGAGCAGAAGCTCCGCCCTCCGGCCCTCCGATTGGAGCGGCGAGCCGGGCGAGCCCGCGTAAAACGCCGGTAGTGCGGAAGCGGCAAACACAAACTCGTGACGTGTTTGGATGTTGTTTATTTACAATTGCGCGTGGTCCTCTGCTGGCTGCTCGGTTGCGTTTCGCACACTTCAAAATTGATTTTAAATATGTTCTAGGCTGTATTCGCCGCTGATATTTTGCAGATGATGTATATGTGTTCCCACCAATCTATCTCCGACGTTATCTCGCCTTCAAAATTTTGTGTCAGTGCCCCTTTAAGCTAAAATTTCGATTCTCGTGCCAAAATGTGTGTTTAAACGACGTTTGCAATGACATCATAAGAACAGGTCTTTCAGCTAAACTTGGTGCCAAGCGGAGACTTGCTTACTGTTAGTCAACCTAGATGGTGCCACCGACCACACCGCGGCAAGCCGTTTTCTGCCTTTGGTTTGTTTGTGACCGTATTGAAACCTGGCTTGTTTTTGTTCATGGAGGAAATTAATCGTTTCGCGAAACATGGTACTTGCTCGACTAATATGGTCACGTTAGACACCGTCGCTTGAGTCAATCGGCCAGTGTTGTCTGAGACATCCCCAAAGCCCCGCAGTGCTGTGCATCTAAACAAAGCATAGTGCGTGCAGTACCAACAGACGCATGGGTACTGCTATGTTTACATGTGCTTTTGTAACTTCCACTGTTTGTCCCACCATTCTTGCTGGTATAAAAAGAGTGTGCTCTAAATTTAAGTGCAAATAGCTTGTTTGGCAAGCTTATAAGTTCTGCCTAATTTGCGTTTGCTTTTGCCGGCCTCCGCCGATTGCAGAGCTGGCTGGTATGACATCATAGGTTCTGTTGGGGGAAATGAGCTAGTGGGTCGCATGACCATTCCCTTTTTTGCTAATTATACAGCTTGTTTGAGCGAAGTTTACGTTAAAAGTCGTGTCAGCACGATTCTAACGAGGCAATCTTTTGAATGAGCCAAACTTGCATTCATGGCCCCTTTAAGCAAGCTTCTCTGGGTATGGTTCCCTCTCCACTTTTCTTCGTTGCTTTTTCTGATGGAGTGGCCTGACTTGAGTCATTTCAGTTGTTTTGACCGCAAGGTTTACTGCTAATGCAAATGCAGCCGACCCACTTGGAGTGTGGGCTGTAGTAAGCTCCTTGAACAGTTTTTGAATAGTGTTGCTCTCGAAAAATGTTTTCCAGGGGCTTTTTAGGTTTTCGACAGAGCTAGTTTGCTGAAAAATAAGAGTAAAAAAAAATCTGGCGATAAGGTCATAGGATTGACTGCAGTCTTTTCTAGCTCGCAACAGCAGGAATGCCATGAGGTTTTGGCTCATGTATCTGTTGGTGGCAGGCCCCGAGCACCCTAGGTCATCCATGTAGCAGGTCAGTATTGTAGGCTCGCATGATATTAGTTTATGTATTACGTATGCATGCTGTCAGTGGTCAGTGGTTTTTGGTAGAAGCAGCATGTTGAAACAAAAAGGTTACCTTTATTATTTCTGGCCCTAGAAAGTGACAAATGTGTGTGTGGGTGGGGTGTCTGGGTGTGGTGCACAGCTCCTGCCGGCGTCCCTGGTGTCCACGGCCACCAGCTCCATGAACCGCAGCCTGAACGGCTCGCGGGACGTCGAGCCCCTGGTGCTGGCCTCGCGGCGCCTGATGCAGTGCCTGGCCTGGCCCGGCATGGGGTCCATGCACCTGTGGGTCATGGCCGCTCTCAGAGGCTTCGTCAGCATGGGTCGCCTGTCAGCCGTGCAGGAGGTCTTCGAGTCCACCGTCGACATGGTGCGCTCCTTCTTCCCCAACTACAGCGGGGCTGGGTGCTTAAAACGAGCCGTGACCGCAAATTTTTTTTAACCCAGTCTGCCAAGAGTAGTACGCTCGACGTGAACTGGAGGCAGGGAGGGAGTTGTAATCCAGACAACTGAAATGCAAACCATGCAGTGGTTGGGAACATTGGTACCGCCGTCATTCATAGTTATGTCACTTGTTGGGTTCGTTGTCATGCCTCTTGCCACCAGCTGTTCTGATTCTTTTATGAACTCTGAACGACTGAAAGAATGCTGCGTATCAGCTAGCACAGCTGATATATGCCACCTGGCAGCAGTCAAGCAACATTTGTTAGCTACCGATGGGTTGAGGTTACACCAGGCATTTCAGCATGGCTGTCGCTTCTGTTTAGGAAACACTTAGAGCAAGTAATTTGAGCTGAGGTTGCTCAATCTGGTTAGCCAGCCTCGCTGCAACTGTTTTGTCTGACGTAAAAGCTGCTTAGATTTTTTTTGTGAAGATTCTGTCAATGTATTTTGTACCCTAGTGCACCCACCATAGTGGTTCAGTGGCGTAAGGGATTGCGATACGGGGCACAACGTCGTGGGTATGTTTCTCATCCACACTGCTGTTTTTTTGATAGAGGCTATGAACAAAAATGTCCACGTGTTGAGGTTTCAGTCAACATAAGAGATCCCCAGGTGGCCTAAATTAGCCTGTAGCCCTCCCATATGGCAGGCATGTTTGATATCAGCAAGTGGATTACAGTATGTTTGTGGATAACCATGCAAAGTGATACTGTAAATATGTCTGCAAGTTGTTCAGAAGATGTTCTTTGTACCCAGTATTGCATTTTGAAAGGAGTTACTCTTTAATGCTTACTATGCCTATTCTTATGCTCTGTCAGTGCATTAGGCACCATTCAGGGCTTCCTGCATCTCCACTACATAAAGTATTCTAAGCTGATTGTATTTGTTCATTTTATGACAAAGTCACTTAGGATTCTTGGTAATTTTACTGTCTGACATTGCACATGTAAATTCTGTTCTAGGCCGACTCCTGTGTGCTGCTATGTTGTGTTTAGTTCTCTTCACTGTATTGGTAACTGTTTGTTGCCTTGTTGAGCACGCATTGGGTCATTTTGTATTTTGAACAGACAAACCACAGGCTGAATGCGATAAAGTTGTGGCACTGTGAATGGGCGCTATCCCCAGTCTCCAATTTTTTGTATGTTGTCTTCCTTCTCGAAGTGCTTTTATGCACCCATTTCTGGATATGATACACACAGCAGCCCTTGGTGATGACGAAATTGTTTGAGGACCCATGCGTTTCTTCCCGTCCAGGTGTTTGTGAAAGCGGTGCAGCCGTTGACACGGAAATGTGCCTTTCCGGTGCTGTCCTTCATGCTCCTCTCGTACCAGCAGTCCCCCAGCCTCTTCCACAGGGTACGTGCCACCACGCCTTTACCACGCCATGCTCATCATTGGGGCGACAGTATCGGGTAGTGCGTTGTGTGTCGACGAGTTGAAATGCTCCGAAGTTGTCATTGAGAACCGCTAGGTTGCGGGCTATGAGGAGCACGTCTGTGGCATTAAAACAGGCTCGTGTGAAAAATGAGTCCATACCATGCATGTATCAGTGGAACATGCTTGGGTCAGGTGAGTAGTGGTTTGGGTGAGTTGGTACATGGCGAAGTTTTAAAGCGCTGCACTAGATGAGGGACAATTACACAAAGGAGACACACTGTGTGTGTGTCTTCCTTTGTGTAGTGTAGCTCTTTAAAACTTCAGCATGCTTGGAAGTCTTTATGAGCAGACTGCCTTTCACATTGTGCATAGAGTTTGCCAGATTGCCCTTGCTGTTTACAAATTCTTATCTGCCCTTTGGGGACATCTGCAATGTGTTGTTGGCGGTTTTCACGTGCTTGAGTAAAAAACAAAAACAGGGTTTGTGGTTCTCCTGCACACAGTGGTACATTGCACCGCATGTCTAATTATGTGTGGAGGAGAATGTTAGCTGCAGTTTCTTTACCAGCCTCTTAAAAGTCGTTGCATGTGCCTTTTATGTCAGGTTGTGGAAGGTAAGGTGCTGATGTGAAGATGGCACTTCAAGCACTTGAAATTGCAAAGTGTCAAGTTTTGGGTGGATTCTTTGTGAGCAAATTCTTTGAATTGAGTGAATTCTTTGTGAGCGAGTCACTCGTGCTTGAAGTTTTCCCACGCCTTTTTTTCCCTACCGTTCCTCTGCTTGACGTGACTGGTGGGAGCAGATACTTCCGCACCTGCCGCTGTTTGTAAAAGCGCTGCGTGATGAGAAGAACGAAGAGGTCCTGCAGGAGCTGTCCGTCCTCTCGTACACCATGATGTACCTCCACTCTGGATTCCCTGACCTCTACGACCCCGTGCTGGACGCACTCAAGGTACACGCTTGCTGCTTGTTCGGCTCTCTCATGCAATCAACACTCGTTACGATTGGATGCCATAATTCACCAGGGAAGGGTCCATTGTATGTGGGGTGTGCAGGATGTGTACTAGGAAGGAGGATGTTTAGACAGTGTGTCCAAACAGCATGCATACTTAATTTTCTCGCTTTAATAAAAGGGTTGCATGATGGCAAGCTTCTGATTAACACATCTATGCTGGTCCTCGAAGACCTCAATGTGGGTGTTTCCCAGGAGCTTGTAAGCTTGTAATTCATGTGCAAATGCATATATGCAAGCTCAGGACATAATCAGAAATGTATTGTCAGCACAAAACGGAAATTGTAAATTTTCTTAGTCAGTTTCATGACATGGCGGCAGTAAATTACTGTACATTTGAGGCCATATTTGTTTATAGTTTAAGCAAACTAAGATGACTTGTCACTTCGGTTCTTTTGAAGTCAGTTTAGTTCTCTGCGAGGTGCAAGTATATGCACTTGACGTACTGTTGTCAAACATCTGGTATATGCAAGGATGACCTCCTTTGATGATTTTTTGATGCAAATGAACTCACGTGGATTAGTAAGGCGCAGAAATATGCTCCACTTGTCTGAGTCCTTTGCAACGAGCATTGACTTTGGCAGAATCTTGGACAGGATGCCAGGGCACACTGTTTTTTGACAAGCCATTCCTTTTTCGGTCATTTGGACAGCAATGCTGCTGTTCTGTTGCCAAAAACAGGTTGGCTTGCTTGTTGCTTGCCTTTCACAGCACATCAATATGGGATGCTGTGGCTTGCTGCAAAATGCTTTCCTCTATTGAATCTACCCACTAGCAAAATGCTGATTGGAACACTTGTAAGCGTCTGGTTTGATCCTTCTCTTCATGGAAGTAGCTCAGGCTCAGGCTTTTTCTGTACAACCGTTTGAGCTGTTTTTATGTGGGGACTTTTTTTTTTTTTTTTCGGAAGTTTTTAATGTGTTTTTGTCTTTTCTTCTAGTTTACTCTTCTTATTGTGCTTGTAGTGGGCCTCTTTTGTTACCAAGTAGACAGTTTGCTACAGAAAATAGAACAATGCACTCTGTAATTACTCAGCAATGCAGCGGGTGGTGCGGTTCCCCATTTTGTTCTTATACCCAGGTACTCACTGTGGTGATAGTGCACCCAAGTTGTAATGGCCAGGACAAACACTGAATGTTCTGTCCTTCAGAGGGGCTATTTGCACACTCCAAGCTCTGAGGCTGTGCATGTAAATGTAAGGAGGCGTAAACTAGTCTGCAGCCAAGAGCTGCAGTGCTCCTTGTAGTTCGTGTGTAGCTTTTGGTGTGTAAAACTGCAGTTTTAATTGCTCTGTAATTTTTACTCTCAGAAAGATGCAGGCTCTTGAACCTACGCAGCCTACGTCTCTAGTGCCTCAGTTCGTGTGCCCTGTTTCGTGTGAAATTTGCATAAGAAAAAAAAACCATAATGGTCAAGATAATCGTAGAGGCAAGGGTAAGGACAGAGGTAAGGTAAAGATGGGTCTTCTGATAAGTGGGTGCATCTTTCCCCCTTCCCAATACACTTCTCACTCAGAGTGTGGAAAGTTGATCTCTTCATCTTATGAATGTGCAGAGCAGGATGACCCATCACTGTTTGTTTGTTATGAGGTGCAGGAAAGTGAATGCACGTGTTTGTTCTGTACATTGGGACAGGGAGGAGCGAATCATACCATTCACCTATACAGTGGTTGCGACTCATTGGGCTGAGCAGTCCAGTGTTGACGGGAACAGGGGAGTCCATTGCCTGTGCTTGCAAAATGCCACCGACAGATGCTCAGAAGCACATGTGCCGGGGCATTGAGTGCCTACGGTCGTGCCAACGACCAAATTTTGAAGGCACGCTTTCCTGCTTTGTGTTTGCCTACACGTCAGCTTTAGCAGCCATTCTGGCCGAAGCAGCAGAAACAGGCAGGGAACAAAGACAGCAGTCCCAAGTACGTAAAATTGTAAAGGAGTGGTGTTTGTGCATAGACAGGAGAGAGGCAGAAGGAGCGAGCGAGATCCCCCCCACTCTTGTGCGGTGCCTGCAGGACGTGCCTGTGGAGGCTCCCCAGAGCGACGACATGCAGCAGCTGCTCACCCAGTACCGGCTGGGGGGAGCCGGGGAGCGCTACGTGGGAGGCATCGTGGGCGAGTCGCCTGCGCTGGTGCGCCGGGAAGCGGAGCTGGTCGGCCTGCAGAACCTGGGCAACACGTGCTACGCCAACAGTGTGCTCCAGGCACTCTACATGACTGCACGGTGAGTCGCCCGCCCACACAGCTCTGCCTGCGATGACAGCACTTGTTCCTTCTGATCCCTCGTCACAGCTTCGTGTCTGCAGGATTAAGAGCTGCCTTTGTACTTGGCCTGTAGCGTGACAAGACTTGTGTCTCAGCCTGGCTGTTGCTTCGTAATGTAGCCACACTTTTTTTTTTTTCGACACAAAATCGCCATGCATGAAGGTGTTTTTCTATGTACCTTTCCTTTCCTTTCCTTTCAGGGAACTTCCTCAGAATTTCTGTTTGTGTATGTGTAAGGGCACCAAGTGACTGCTTCAGATGCATTTGTGTTGGGCCATAATCTTGGCTGCCAAAGTACTCTTGCGGGTGGTTCACTGTGACTGCTTTTTACGCTGTGGGGCGTGCACACAACGAGCAAGAATTTGCCTGATCAAATCAAATCAAATCATGTTTATTCGGCATCGTTCTCCGCGATGTTGGGAGCACGGACAAAAAGCCTTTGCAAGTTCGGCTTGACAGGGTCCACACCCCCTCAGGAAACTAACAATCGTATAAAGTCAACCAAAGTTGACTATGGGGGACAGCGATACATCCATTATACAGTGATAATTATAAAAAAAAGAACACAATAGAAATAAAAAAACAACGAAAAACAGCAACAACAAAGAGCAGCCAGAACTTATACAACAAAATAATTGTACAATCTTTCATCCTTTTTACAATCTTAGATGTTGTTACAATTGATACAGTAAAAAGCAAAGTTGTTTTAACACGAAGGGCAGACACACAGAGTCTGCAGATGGGCCTCTTCAGTGGGGGACGGCCACGCCATTTCGTGACAGCTGCGTTGTCGCATCGTGCCTACATTCCGTGCTGTGGTGTATGGTGCAGGCTGAGGAACCAGCTACTGCAGAGCAATGCAATTCCTCCGGGCACGATCCTGAAGAGCCTGCAGGAGCTATTTGCCTTCCTGGCCCTGTCGCAGGTGGGTCGCCTTCCTAATTGGAAGCAGGGGCACTGCTGGTCAGTGCTCTTAATCACAGCGCTGCCCCCTTGGCAGTACTGCTACCTGTCGGGGCACACTTTTCAAAAATATTTGGAAGAAAGAAGAGTTTTAAAAAAGGGGCTTTCAAAATCAACTTTTTATTTCTTTGTAGATTTTGATGAAAATTGGCACAGCAGCTGGAAATGCTTCTGTGATAACACCATGAAAAATTTTGAAAACTTTTTTATTTGAAAAATTTTCTTTCTGTCCTGCTAGTACCGAGCTTGAGCGGCTTAAAAAACGCGATAAAAAACTTGTTCGAAGTGCTTTGCATTCCCAAATGAATAGACGAGGTCGTGACAGTCTTAGAATTTTTTTTACAATGCAATGTTTTTTCGTTTTCATTTTATTAGAGGTTAATGTACAACAGGCATGTCGACTGTGAACGACTACTTAAATAAAAAAAATCACGAAAATAAATCTGGAAAAGCAAGGGTGTCACGACCTGAACTGTTCCTCGGGGAATGTAATGCAAAAAACGGAATCAAAATAGACCCAGCGGTCACGAAGAAATCCCTGGAACAGGTGACACAGGTGGCAAAAAAAAAAAACTGTTTTGAGAAAACGGCTTTGAGAAACGAATACCACTGAGTGAACAGAAACTTGGCTGAGCGAAGCAGCAAAAATGAACTCAGAAACCCGTACTACGCCGTTCAGGTGGCCGCCATCTTGCGTTGCCGCCGCGACACCCAATCAGGAGGGTTGTTTTAGCGCGCCCCATCCGGAAGGCCAGTAGCGCTTCAGCATCTATTTCTAGCTTTGTTGGTGTGTCGTTTCTTTTCTGCCGTTTGTGCGTTTCTGAATGAATGAAGATAAGAGACGAGTGGAACCGAAAGACGATCGCTTGGCCAACGAAACGATATCAAAATGGCCGCGTCCGGTAGCACTGTTGCGGAGATACAGTGCTCCGAAAATTGCAGTTTTTTTCGCCATTTTGCGCTGATATTTCGTCACCGCGCCTGGCAAAAGTATTTTTATGCCACTTTGCGACGCTTTTCAGCGGAAAAACTTTGCAGCCGCACAGAATAGGAAACATAGAAGCCGAATATGTGGCTTTCAAAAAAACAATGTTTTGGTCATTTTTCCGAAGTTGAAAGCCGCGTCCCCCGTTAAGGGTGCTTGCATGTGTGTGAGCAGCTTAGCGCTGTTGCAAAACAGCGATCCTGTCACTTGTGAAAGGGGACAGCACAGTGCATGGAATTATTTAGCTCTTGTTATCTTTCAGAGTTTTATTTCCTCCGGTCGGCACAAACATCACACCCATGATGTTGCCCGACTCTGTGGCCTTCACGCCAATTAGCTCTTGTAGATGACTAGCAGAAAACAACAGAGAAACGGAAAACAGCTAGTTTAGTACCATGCAAACGCTGCCTTCTTTTTGCTCAGGCCATGGTATCCTTTGTGTGCGCATTTTTTCAGTTCCCTCTATTTGTTTTCTATCTTTTAATTGGTTGTTTGAACAATATTTACTGCTTGCATTGCTGTCCCTTCTGTTTTCCAGTGTGTGTGCCAGCCTGTAGCTGACGTTAGTGTACATGCATAGTTACGGTGTATGCAGTGGTTCAAAAGTTT
The DNA here is from genome assembly GCF_048455015.1 of Haemaphysalis longicornis. Taxonomy (NCBI): domain Eukaryota; kingdom Metazoa; phylum Arthropoda; class Arachnida; order Ixodida; family Ixodidae; genus Haemaphysalis; species Haemaphysalis longicornis. The sequence goes on along the minus strand of NW_027526335.1, from coordinate 28,742,875 downwards.
ACTGTACAATAAAACACCATGCAAGTTCCATGCAGAGAGCTCTGCCGAAAAACACAGCCACAATGTTGTCAAAAAAGACTGCTGATCACTTTTTTATTTCCCCTCCAAATTTCTCTGCTCTCATGCAATTGCATAAAGCAGAACCGCTGCAGTGTACATTGGCAGTCCTCTGTATCGTCTACCATGATGTAAGTTTGGACCCACCTGTGGTGACTGAAGGCCTTGGCTACTTAGGGACAAAAAGGTTGGTTTTTGTGTGGCAATACACAGCAAGGCTGAGGTAGCGCTCTCATGACATTGGTACATGACAGCGGGCAGGCATGCATCAGTCATGTGACAATAGCATGGGTGATTGTGGTGGGCGGTACAAAGCGTCAGGCTGGCTGCACAAGAGAAGATGAACCCTGCTTCAACCTGAGTGAGATGATGGGGAGGGTGTGTCGAGAGTTTGTGGGCCTGTCACTTGCCTGCTCAGTCTTTATCGGCATTCTGCCCATAAGAGGACTGTGTGGGATGGTGGCGCTGGTGGTGGCCTGACCGAAACACAAGACAAAATACAACCTGAAGACAAAATATAACCTGGTTTCACATTAAAGAACTAACTTTTGGCAGCTCACTCAGTTCTTTTGCAGTCATGGAAGATGTTTTTTTTAACAAGAAAAAAAGCCTGCACACATTCAAAAGAACTTTGAAATATCTCGCTACAGTCACTTAGTATATATCTCGCTAAATATCTAAATACTAGTAAATATCTCGCTACAGCACTAAAAGTATATGGTTATCAGTGTGGCAACTCCCTGTTAGCATTCAAGTTATAGTTGATCAAATGGAACTAGAGGCCCAACAGCAATCACTCAGCGATGTTCCTTGGTGGTGACTTTGCTCGGCGCCCACCAATCGCACAAACAAGATTCTGTGACGTCATAGCGATGTAGCCGGGAAATGGCTGGGTGGTAACCACTGCTTTAGCTGTTTTCTTCGATATCTAGATTGTGTATCTGAAGTTTTTGATAAAATTGGCGTCATTGTTATTTGGACGAAGCCATTTCTTTGCAAGCCAAGCTTGGGTTCTGCCCTTGTGGCCCCTTTAATTAATTCCCAGGGCCGCACGAGGTGACCACAATAGACAAGGAAAAGATTTCTGTGATTGAAAGTGTGGTGCACATCTGTGCGTGAGAGAGATTGAAATCAGGGGTGGAAATGTTGCTCCAGTTGCACCACACTGCTTAAATCCTCTTTTGTTGCTCCATCCTGCTCCAAAAGGAAGAATTGCGCTGAAACTGCTCCAAAGTGGCGCCGCAAGATGCGAGGCCACTGTGAAGTGATGTTCAATGCCAGTCGCATAGAGCACGGAGCAGTAGGCACTCATTTGTGCAGCTGTCATTCACGACATAGCGCGCCTTGGTGAAGGATTATTATTCCTACTCCCTGAGCTGCTCCAAAAGGCTCAAACCCGCTTTCACTCCTGTGAAGTGCTGCCACTCAAGGGCGTGGTCCCTCGTGATGCAGCGGCCGGCGGTGTGCCCCGAGGACTTCCTGCGCAAGTCGAAGCCGCCGTGGTTCGAACTGGGCGAGCAGCAGGACTGCTCCGAGTTCCTCCGCTACCTGGTCGACTCGTCGCACGAGGAGCAGAAGAGCCGGGGTTTCCGGCTGGGAGGAGGCACTGAGGAGGAAGGGGACTCAACACCCTCGCGCAAAACACTCATCCAGGAGGTGTTCGGGGGAGTGATACGCACCACCTACTACTGCCTGGCCTGCAATGTGAGTGTGACAGGCGTGGAAAAAGCTTCGGGCCGGAGGGCGGGCCACATGGCAGACATCCCTGGTGTACTGTTAGGGGGTGCGTGTTTTGACCAACAATGTCATTGAGCAGCTCCATCTTAGCTGCAGAGTTGAATGAAAAATGGGCTACATTGCTTCGCGACCACAAGCAAATTTTGAATGCAGCATTAGTGGGTGTGACTTGTCCAGAGGACTTTTTTTCACTTTTCAATTTCACTTTTTCTCGCCAGAGCATAACGTCTTGTGTTGGCCCTGTCACTGACTTCACATTTAGAACTTGCCTATGTCACGTCACCAGTGAGCTTTGAATAGGAACATCACCTGGCCGGAGGAGCAGTTGCAACTTCATTCTTCAAAATCGTGCACGAAGCAGTCAAAAAGATGAGAGGAAAACAACATGTTGTGTAACAAATCATTTTTTCACTAAAATGAGTAATCTAACAAGATTCATCTGCCAGTCATACAGTAAATAAATTTCCTTTTAGGTTTCTAAATGATGAATGTTAGGTTACCAGCTAAAATTATCTCCATGTGTTGGTCTGACGGCCTCAAGGTCTCATAGCGTATCCTCATAATGCTACTGCTGTTGTTTAAGAGGTTTACTTAAGGTGTACATCTATGGTTTAGACTGCTGGTAATAATTTCCTTTGCTGTGAACTACTAGTTGAAAATATGCAGGAAGGGGCAGCATAGTTTCAGTGTTCTTGTCGAAACAACATTTGAAAACCTCGCGCTGTGGCATCTAAAGCTTAGTTAGTGCGATATTTAATCCAGCATAGCTTATCAAATCAACTAAGTGTCAGACATTCAGTGACACTTTTTGATTTGTAAGCTATAACAAATGCAGACTGCTTATTGTCCAGATTTCACCTTTCTGCCCAGAGGTGTCGCAAAAGTGGTCTGTGCCGTGAGGATGTCATCCGTGATGCTTTTGTTTTTTTCCCACGTGCACGACCCAGAGTGAAAGCAAGAACGAGGAGGCCATAACGGACCTGCATGTGGCCTTCCCAGAAGGATCGGCTTCCAAGGCCTTCGGCACGCCAGACAGCAAGATGTACCAGACGCGCTCGTCGGCCAAGCCGAGCCCAGCCGAGAACAAGAAGGAGTCCAGCGAGGATGCACTCACGGCCATGCGCCTGGAAGACATGTTGGAGAGCTACTTTACACCGGAGAGCATGGAGGGAGATAACAGGTACACGACTCTCATATGACTCTCATATTACTTTCATATTACGACTCGTATTACTCTCTAGTGCATGACTCTAGTGCACGACTCTCAAATTACTCTTGCTGCAATTTGTCAGTCACACCTTGAGAAGGTTATACAAAGAAAGCTATGTTGAAAATAGTGGTGGTTTGAAGACATTAAAGGGACACTGAAGTGATATGTAAACATTGCGGGATTACTAGCGCAAATTGTAGTCCGGAGTCCCCAGGCCATGTTTCAACCACTCTAGGCGCGTTTACGCGATTTTATTTAGTAGAAAAACTAATTCGAAAACGGTGTCCTCCTCTCTTTACGCTCGCCCATTTTCTGTGGCGTTTTCGTGTGACGTCAGGAGGGGATGAGCTGGCAATTGGCTGCGCCACGGCTGCGCTACTGCACGGCTCCCCGGCCGACAGAGTCAGTCGGCCCAGCGTTTCGTCCGCCGGCCGCCGGCGGGTCGTTGCAATCAAGGAGGTTAAAAAAAAATTGCTTGGTCGCAATTCGTTCGCTTAGTTGAAACGAAGCCAGGACACGTTTGTGAATGGAAGAATGTGCCTTTCTTTACTTGGTTTGTTTGTACACTGTATCTAGCTCCAAGTCAAGGTCGCTTCACACAAGCGCTGCACATGCGACGCTTCGCTGACTGGTACGCCAGTAGGAAAATATAAGGCCTCTTGAAGGTGGGAGAAGAGTCAGCGAAGTCAATATAGGTACTAAGCAAATAAAATCAACTGATATTTTTACCGTACAGCGTAAAACTAGGGCGCGGGAAGCACTTTTTTGCGCTGGGCGAACAAGCACAGCGGTCAGCAGCACGACTACGCATCTGCGAACGCTTTTCCGTCTACGAAATGCAATTGCTAGACGTGAGCTACTGTGGAAACTCGGGCTACGCTTACTGCACGATCGCAGTACAACAAATAGTCACCTAAGCGGCTTGAAATGCCAAAACTAAATAAAAGTGTAAACCGGTTGTACAATATATACCCTATATTAGCAAGGCATTCGCGTCCCGCTCCGTGGCCTAGCGGTCTGGGGCGCTAGGAATTCCCCGCAAATGTTTTGCGAGTCACGAGTTCGAATCCCCGCGGCTACGTGCTTTTTTTTTTGTAAGTTAACTTTTTTGTTTTCCGCCGATGTTTTCTATATTGAGTTCACCTTTTTTTGGGCCGCAACGTTCATGGCTACACGAACTAGTTCACAAAACGCGCGCAGGCTGGCACTGGCGCGCTAGCGAGTTCTCGTTGGCGTGCTGTTGCCATAAGCACCGACTGCTTGCAGGCAGTGGGCACAGGCCAGAATGAACAGACCCTTGGCCTGGTGCGAACACGCTTTTTACGATACAGGCATGAGGGAGGCAAGCTCCAAATATGGGGGAAAAGCGCATGACATTTGGGCGTCTGCGGGTACGCGGAGGGTGTTCATGCACTGCGTAGGTCTCGTCTAGTGAATGCTACGACTACAAGCCGTCCTGGGAGGCTTATCTCGTGCATTTTACAGCCGACAACATGGCAGAAGCGCGGTACGATGATTACTGAGATATTGAGAATGCCCATCCAACAAAGCCATTGGTTATGTTTCCCCGCAAATGTTTTGCGAGTCACGAGTTCGAATCCCCGCGGCTACGTGCTTTTTTTTTTGTAAGTTAACTTTTTTGTTTTCCGCCGATGTTTTCTATATTGAGTTCACCTTTTTTTGGGCCGCAACGTTCATGGCTACACGAACTAGTTCACAAAACGCGCGCAGGCTGGCACTGGCGCGCTAGCGAGTTCTCGTTGGCGTGCTGTTGCCATAAGCACCGACTGCTTGCAGGCAGTGGGCACAGGCCAGAATGAACAGACCCTTGGCCTGGTGCGAACACGCTTTTTACGATACAGGCATGAGGGAGGCAAGCTCCAAATATGGGGGAAAAGCGCATGACATTTGGGCGTCTGCGGGTACGCGGAGGGTGTTCATGCACTGCGTAGGTCTCGTCTAGTGAATGCTACGACTACAAGCCGTCCTGGGAGGCTTATCTCGTGCATTTTACAGCCGACAACATGGCAGAAGCGCGGTACGATGATTACTGAGATATTGAGAATGCCCATCCAACAAAGCCATTGGTTATGTTTTACAGAACCGAAACCGAAACCGAAACTTGTGTGATTGCTAACCTTGGGCATCGTCCAATCACGGCGCCCCTCCTCCCAACGTCACAGCCTTAGTTGGTGCGGCCACCGCAAACCGCGCATGGTAGTTTTTCTTCTTTCGCGCTTTGTAAAATAATTACCGATTTGTCAACCGGATAAACGATGAAAAGTGTGCTAATTTGAGCCAGTCTACGCAGTGCAAGCAAAAACGGGAGCTTGACAAATTCACTTCAGTGTCCCTTTAACGCAAGAATCCACCCACTCTTCTTAGCTTGGTGTTTATTGGGACAGTAGTAATGAAAGCTAGTGTGCAAGATGTTAGGAAGAATCCCTGACCTTTGATAAACTCGAGAAATCTGATGTGCTTGTGTGGGATCATCTACAATATGATTTATTTATTTTTTTTATTTACAAATACTGCAGGCAGCACTGCTGCCTTAGCAGGAGAGGGGTTATTGTAACTGTGTTAGAAGCAATTTTCCAAAACAGTTAACATTAGTACACTGGACAATACATTCAGGTAGCGCGTTTCATTGTTCAGTTGTGCGGGGGAAATACGAAATTAAGGCTAAAGTAAGGGCGTACAACTTTAATGTGATTTAATCTGATCTCTCTACTGTACTCGTAAGTCTGTGTCACCCAAACTGACAGCTGCCGTCTTCTCCTCTGAGCGGCAGAGAGAGGTGTCCACATTGGTGAAGCCATGCCTGCCCTGGTCCCACCGCAGGTACCAGTGCAGCGCGTGCGGCCGACTGCGGGACGCCTGCCGCACGGTGGCCCTGGTGGAGCCCCCCCGCCACCTGGTGCTGACGCTGATGCGCTTCTCCTACGACGGGGCCACGCGCAAGCGCACCAAGATCCTGCGCCAGGTGGCCTTCCCCCAGACCCTCGTGCTGCCCCACAACTGCGGGCTGGCGCCGGGAGACCGGCAGGCCGCCTACGGCCTCTACGCGGTCGTGGTGCACTCGGGATCCTCGGCCGACCGCGGGCACTACTACACCTACGCCCGACACTCGAGCCAGGTGGGTGGGCCTGTTCTTTTTTTTTCTTTTTTCCGGGGGCGTGAGACATATCTCCGCAAAAACTTCACTTGTGTATTAGTGTGTGTGGGCATTGGGGCAACAGCAATGTATTTTCATTAAACAAAGCTGTTGGGCAAGGTGGAGCATTATGATCGAAAAACAGAACGCGACTTAGACAACGACACAAGGAAGAACGACAGGACAAGTGCTTGTCTCGTCGTTCTTGTGTCGTCGTCTAAGTCGCGCTCTATTTTTCGATCAGTATATTTTCCCCACATCCACTGTCCAAAATCAATTAAAGCCCAAAAGGCAGTGTGGACATTTGCGACAAGCTCTGTAAACCAGATGCCTCGTGAGTGGGTGCCTTTGCTCAGCTCCAGGAAGTTTGTGTTGCAGTGGCAGTATCGCAAGTTCTCGGGTGATTGTGTTTGGCAAAAACCACTGTTAGCTGTGAAACCTTTAAGCTGTCTGCATCCAGATGTACAGCCACGATCAGAAGTTTACGGACGAGGGAAGTGGCAATTTTAGGTTATTTCTCTTTCTATAGCAGCCCGACAAACTGTCGAATGCATGCGAGATGTCGTATAAGTACTGAACTAATGAAAACTACTGCACATAGTACTCTGGGCTGCCGTGCGGCATAGAAATAACACAAAACTGCTGCTTTCATGGTTCATAAACTTCTGCTCTTGGGTGTACATGCTCACACCCGCAGATGCACAGAAGTTAGAGCAAGGGTTGTATTGGGAAGATGTCTTTCCTGGTGGCTTGGTTTGACAGGCTTTTGCGTTGGGTGCCCAGGAGTCCCTGTCGCCCCGCAAGTCGGCCTATCGGTCTGGTGCCCCCGACCCGCTGAGCAAGCAGTGGTACCTGTTCAACGACAGCCGGGTGACGGCGGCGTCCTACAACAGCCTGGAGGGACTGACGAGTCGGTTCCCTCGTGACACGGCCTATGTGCTCTTCTACCGCCAAATGGATGCCAGCCTGGCTTACCAGGATGTAGCCCCCGGGGAGCTGCTTCACCCGAGCTTGCAGGACCTGGTCGACATTGACAACGTCAAATACTTTGAGGTGCGCTCGGGTTGGGCTTAAACACACAGCCAGCAGTTTGCTGCTTTCACTTGGTGACAGTCTTACACAGTAGATTTTAAAGGAGTAGTGACACGAAATTTCAAAGCTTAGATAACTATGGAAAATGCTTCCTTTTTACCAGAAGATATCTCCCAGCAAGTTTCAACAGTAACCATTCAGTATAACATGAAGTATAACAAGTGAAAACGGAGCACCTCTTAGCAGTCCACGATGGTGCACCCCTTGAAGTGTGGCTTGTCTAGACACTGGTGCCTGATTTCCCTCCATGTCTTACACAAAACTTTCCCCTATGCTGTCCACTCTTGGTATCTGTTTCTTCTCTCTTTCTCATCTGGTGGAAGCAGAGTCTGCAATGTGCCAAACGTATAAAGGGTTTTTTTATCCAGGAGTGGTTGTAATTGCAATCCAAACGTAGCGAAGCACCAGTGCTAAAATTGTATATATGCATCATAAATGTATGCTAAGTGCAGCTGCACATACCACTGGCTACTACAAAATGCCAGCATTGCAAAACGACTGGGCAGTTATTTTTTTCACCAGACTCCCTATTAAAAAAAAGTGGACCACAAAGAAGAATTGATGAGCCATAGATGACTGTTTCCTTTTATACTTTTTAATATTTTTTGTGAGTGACAGCAATAGTAGTTTGGAAAAGGAGAATGTTTGATTTCGACTGGTTGTAGCACAGGCCACGGTAACATGCCTGGGCACACCTAGTCGACATACTCACCCGTGTGGTCAGACTATGATTGGATGTGAAAGGGGGGGAGGGGGGGAGGTTAAATTTTCACTAAACAAAAATGGTTGCAGTAACAGCATTGTTGTTCCTTCCCCCCTCCCTCCGTCTATACACGCATACCAAACAATACCTGACCATAAGTGCGACAACAGTCACCTGTGCCTTCTCTCCCCACAGGAGCAAGAAGCCAAGAGTAAGCGTGCACGCTGGTCGTACAAGCCGAACAATGGAGACGACTCCTTTGGAGACGGACCTTCGCCTCCAACGGGCGGATGTGGTGGTGGCATGGGCGGAGGCCTTGACAACTTCCCACCTGTTGTTTTCTAGCTGGGATCTCCTTCTCTAGCTTCAGGCTGTTTTTAAAGTGCAGGGAAAGGACTGCAGCACACCTGCACCAGTAGTTGTGTGGTGGCAGAAGTTGTGGCTTTTTAAAAGTACGGGACACAGATCGCTCCCGGGCATTCTGAACTCCTCGTCAGCAGCATCTGAGAGTGGGTGGACACCGGTGCCGTTTGGATGTGATAATTGTGTAAATTATTTGTCTCTGGTTTCTGAATTTGTCGCTTTTTGAAGTTTTGTTGTGTTCTCTAACCTTGTTTTGAATGAGTGTATAGCGAGGCTGATGTGGATCTTTGTAGGTGTAAAAATGAATCATTAATTTGCAGTTGATCAGCCATCCCACAAATGACAATAAAATGCTGAACATGCCGAGTCATTGTGCTTGATTTTAATTTATATTGATCAGTGTAAAGCTTCCCTTACATGCAATCTTGCCACTGGAGCCTAGCAGTAAGGCTTAATAAAGTGGGTAGGTTCAAAGTAGTCCTTCAGAAGGGAAGGGGCGGAAGTGGCAGGGGCGGGGAATACTTTGCAGCATGTCCTGCACACACTGTACTTTGATCACTGCTAGTTTGGCAGATGATTGTTAAGGGAGAAGGGGTGGGGGCAGTCGCTCTTGCCCTTGTGCCTGCCTCTGGTAAGAGCATGCCAGCACTTACCAGAAGTGTTTTAATGGCAAGAGCCATTCTTAAGATGACTTACCAGGTTCAGAAGTTTGTCATTTCTGTAATTGTTGCCTTAAAGGACAAGTGTTCATGCCTGTCAGGGGGTTGCACCAACACTGTTTGAAGAACTTCACATGCCCAGTGGCGATGTGGCGAAAGAAACCCCCAGTCATGCTTCATGTGCAGAAGTTCAGGCGACCTTCAATTCTTAAACTGCCTTGGTGATGTCGGGGTAACAAAATAAGTTCAACTTATCCCTGCCCTCGAATTCGATGAATCACTAAAAAGGCTGCAATGGCAATCCTGGGGCACAGGCAATATGGAAATGTTTTTCTGTCGAAACACTGACTCGCAACACTATATGCTTAGAAACAGTTTGTGTAGTAATGCACCTTCACTTTCAAAAGAGCACAGCAGGGAAGCACTCGAGGCCACCTGTACCATTCATTATGCACGCTTTTTACCATTATAACTGCACTCGTCGTTTGGATTTGCGGCACCTGTAGTGGTTCGTTCAAAATTTTATTTATAGCATTCACATTTAATTCCCTACCTGTGTGCTGATATTATAAGGTTACTCCACAGCAGTTCAATATGATTGGGACCTCATCAGTTTCCTCCATCTCGGTAACAGAAACAGCAGTGATTTTTTACTACACAAAACAGTAAGTACATATAGCCAAAATTGACTTAAGCCATTAAATAACCCTGTATTTAGTTATGATGGGTAAATGTGGCAATAGTGGCATAAGCCTGGCGAACTCGTAACTAAGCTACCTTTCTAAATCAGAAGCTTCATGTGGTGCAGTGCAGTTCGAGAGAAGGCGGCTAAAGTAAGTGAATTAAGCGCACTCAGAGTCACGGGGGAAGCGTTTCATAAATTTTTAACATTAATAGTTATGGGAGAAGTTTTTTCCTAATTAGAGTTTAGCAAGACGCTGGTCGAAAACGACTTATGTCCGAAGTACCTTTAGCGGCATCCATATTTGGCGCCTTAACGGCAGTCTTCGTGACCGATAGCAGATGGCGCCAGTGGTTCCGCAGCTCGCTGTCGGCATCTTTGAGAGCAACGGCGGCGCCCGCGTCGGCTGTGGTCCAGCATCTTCGCGTGTGCCCGTGAGTCGTTTTGTGTGTTTGCGTGCGTGGGCGAAGCAAAAAAAAAAAAAAAGAAGAGCGAGGCGCAATTTCACTGCCAGCTTCTGTCAAATCGGCGGTGTGAGCAGTGACAGAACATCTCCGGATATGGCACGGCGAAAAGTGAGCCCAAAGCGGCGGTGGCCGACGCAGTGACGTACTGTGCGGTTCCGTGCTACATGGCGAAAGCTTGCGGCCCGCGACGGTTTTCTCCGCACCGAAGGCTCCATGCCTCTGCACAGCGTTCTCTATGACCATTCACCGGTATAAAACGTGAGTTCGCGCCTTCCCCGTCCCCTCAGCGCTAGCTGGTGCGTTTCTTGGGCTCTCCGGAGTCTTCTAGGCCCCCCAGCACGAGCATCTTTGCACGCTAATTGACGTTGCTGGGCTGCGACGCCTGCAGCCCATTGTAGTGTGTGCTGCAGCTGCTCGTTCAAAACCAGATCACCCGTCAACGGTGTCTCCGATATCAGTCGCAAGTGATCGTAGCGCTGGGAAGGCGGGTGCTGAAGCCGCTGTGTCACTTTGCAGCGGTACGCGCGTGCGAAGGTTTTTCTCTGTGCATCGGATTATCGAGTACGCGGCGCTCACGAACAAGGAACCAAAGCGTTTGGGCCGTGCACGGACGGACGAATGTGGATCGGGCACCCTCTCTACTCCGGATGCGCGAAGCACGCAGTCGGCGTTTGTAGAGGTATCTTCTGACCCACGGAAGTGCCAGGACTTTGCGCAATGCTTTTTCTGGGAGCTGTTCTGTGTAGTCTAGCGGCGGGTGGTTTCGAGGATTTGGCGATGCCGGACTGATCTCACCGAAATCGACGTTTCTTTAGCCGAAGCGTGGATCTTCACCGTTGAATCCAGTTTGATTGGCATATTTGCCGCAGTTAATCTAGATCATCAGTCATATAGTCACATTTTTTTGTTTACTTTCTCTTTAACCTTCCGCTTCCCGATATGTTGTCGCGATGCCCGTTCATTCAGCGAATTTACTGCATCTGGCACACGTGAATGCATTCGTGGTTCGCTGGAGTGCTTAGCTCTGCGCCAGTGGACGTTTTGGTTGTGAAAAAGAGCTTGTGTAGTGGAACTTCCCAAATTGACCCAGTTGGCTGCCAAGGCCAGAGCGAAGCACACGCCGTCAAAGGCACTTGGTCGGCACGGTTTCTTCGGGTCGCTCTAATCTCTCGCCCTGATCTCTTCTCCAAACCCCTCACATTTGCAAAAAGCGAGCGTTGGAGTCTCCTAAGCTAAGAAAAGCCACACGCGCCCTGTTTTTTTTTTCTTCTGGCATTTCAATTGGGTTGCAATCAGGCAACGCATTTAAAATTTGGGTCTTTTAATGCAGTTGGTTAGTTTCTTTTTTTTGTCGTCTCAGCCAGTCCAATTTGGAAATGTGGAGCACAGCCCATTTAATTCATTAAATTCAGGGAAATTGCTGTGATCATTGATTGGACCTGAGAATTTTTCGATGTGATACAGCCCCCTCCCTCCGTTATTATTTTTCCAATATTGGGGCCTAGACGCCGACTCAATTATAGTCTCCTGTCAGTCAAGGTACTTATGCGTCTTATCTGCGGTAAAAGTGTGGTGAGCTGGGCTTGTTGGTGAGGGGACCCATATATGGGGATGACAGCGCGAAAACGCTAAAGTATCTAGAAATGTTGAGAAAGGTTGTCTCCCGCTAGGGCTTTCCCACATTCGGCCCCAGCTTACATTGCGGAGGTTGTTGATTCTTCTGGATGCTTTCAAGCCATGGAGGATGTTACCGCCCTTCCGGATTTCAGAGTTGATTTGAAATATACCTAAAATTAATACTACCAGCACCAATTCTAGTTTATTTACTGTGAAGGAAAGTTTGACATCCACCTAAATGCAGCCATACGGCTACAAAGGAAAGCTATACAGCTTTCTCAGAAAATTCGCAGTTGAAGAAAAATTCGTCCTGGTCGCCTGGACCAGGACGAACGGTCGCCTGGACCAGAAAAATTCGTCCTGGACCAGGACGAATTTTTCTTCAACTGCGAATTTTCTGAGAAAGCTGTATAGCTTTCCTTTGTAGCCGTATGGCTGCATTTATGTGGATGTCAAACTTTCCTTCACAGAAACTTACTCCACCTTGGGGATTTCCCCTAAATCTGGTCGATTAGTTTATTTACTGTACTATTCCTCCTCTACAAATGTGATACGAATGTACATCTTTTCGGCGTCAGCTGCAGGAAAAAAAAATGTGTTTAAAGCCTTTTATATTTCTTTCGGCACTGTTACAACGCGCGGGCAGCGATTTTTTGTTGTTGTTGCCCATCGGATAATTGGCTCCCGTTTTTCAGTAAATATCGGGGGGCATTTGGCGCCTGAGCTAAGGTATTTAATCCTCCACCACTCTGCTGACTGTTTTTTTTTTTTCATTTACTTTTCCGCGATTACATATCCCCGTGGCCGTGCCTTGCATCCTTATCTCGCTTTTCTTCCATCCTCACGGCCGTCTGCTCGTCTGCTGCTCTCGCAACCTTTTATTTAGCTCGGGATGCGAGCGCGCAAGCGGATCTGCTGCTAGCGCTGCGACCTTGAATGTGGGATCTGCTGCTCTCCCAGTCCAAGGCGAAGGAGAGGCTGTGTCACTGCCGGCGCGGCGCTCTGCGAATGTTTGCGGAAGTGCGAGGGGGCAAAAGGGAGAGGGGCACTAGCTCATTACGGATGCTCGCATCGGCACGGCGAATATCCCTTCTTTCCGCCGAGCCCGAGCGCGCCAGAAGAGGATGTGCTGCTAAGATGTGGCGGCAGGCGCTCGCAGTTCGCCGCAATTAATGACCCTGGAACGAAGTTTAGCTCTGGTCACTTTCTTTGTACACTTATTATTTGATGGAAGAGGACAGCGAGGACGTTGCGACGCAGTCGTGGTGGCGAGCTGGGGAGTGAGGCAGAGAGACGGCACACCGAGGACGTATAATGTCTTAATTAGCAGCCGTCTGCTCAAGTGCCATAGTGCTATGGTTGCTGTGGCAATCCCCTCTCTACCTTTCCTGTCGCCACTGTAACCATATCGCTTAAGATCTCTCAGTCAGTTTTTGTATCAATCATTTTGTACGGTGTTCTAATTGAGGGTCCGATTTTTCGGGTTTTTGGGGCTAATCAGAACTACTGCAAAAACACTCACCTGTGAAGTTTTCGCGGGTTGAAATTTTTCGGGAACACTTGGAGACTGTCTGGCGTAAAAATTAGAGCCCCCTCCGCCCTCTCACTCTTACATTTGGATTGAACCACTTTGTTCCAGGTGTCTCGTATTCCGGTGACCCGACGAACCGGGCACGAAGGCAAAGCCCGCGTTCTCTACGAGTTGGGCAAAAATAACCGCACAGCTTTTACACGACGTACAGTCATGGACAAATGAAACACGGTCGTGAAAATATGGATCAGAACACACGAATAGCGCGGCTTATTTCTATGCGAGGCTAATTGACGCGTGGCGTAATTACAGTATCGAAGTTGGGAAATGTGGCTTTCCAGATATACTAATAACGCCCCATTTTTCATGAACAACATTTTACAATTTTGCGTGTTCTGATTCATATTTTCGTGTTCGCGTTTCGTTTGTTCAGACTGCACATATATCTTGGCGGCAGCAGGGAACACTAGCAGTTTTGCTCGGCCCCGACTAAGGCCATTCAAAGATGCCAAAGTTAGAAAGAACTTGTTCAGGGACCCTTTTTAATACGGCGGTGAAAGGGGGCGTCGGGGTGGGGAGAAAGAAGCGTGCGAGTATTCTGTCAACGGCCTGTCTTCTTAGAGGCGGGTTAAACTTAGAATGCTCGTATTTGTGGAGTTTCGATTTTGAGGCAGCGTTGCACGAGATCACCCCGCTAAGAAGTTCTTGTATCGATGGTGGTGGTAAAATTTTATGATAAATTGTTTTTGCTATTAAGCTGTCAGGCGTGGTTCCCTCCACAAAATACACTACTGAACTCCGGATCGACCCGGAAAATAAGTTACGGAGACGTGGTTGTATGCCCCATGGCTGCCTTGAGGTTCTTGAGCTGGCCTTGTATTTCAAATAAATATTTTGTACGAGCATGGCTATGACATACGGCTGCAGCAACAGACATTCGTTCTCTCCGTCAGAAACGATCAGTGAAGGCGGAAAGTCAACATTGGGCGTATATATAGCTGCGGCCACCCGGAAGAACGGGACTGGTGGCAACCAACCTCCTTGGTGGTGACGTGGGGCTTCGTTTACAACCAGGCTCTCTTGTGTACCCGCGGGTAAACTTTCTTCTGCGACTTTCGGTGTGCTCTTAGGGGTTTATTGTAGTGCGGAAGTCGGCACACCTTGGCATCTTGATCCATTTTAGTTCGCCCTATCTCGGCGACTGTGAAACGAAATATCGCTGCTTTGTTGAGTGGAAGTACACGGGGAGCTTGGTGAGATGTACGACCTGTATCGCCAAGAGTGTGATGCGGTCCCGAAGCGATAACATTGCTGTTGTCGGGCGGTGAGCTCCACGAGGACTATGACTGAGAACAGAAACGCGGCAAAAAGTTACGCCGGTATAGCACGGCTGGGATGTCAGCGAAAAGTGTTATACGAGTAATTGCACGGGAACTGCACGTCTGCCTGCTACGAGATGTTCGATTACAGGTGTGACGAGGTAACGAGGAGTGTGACTTGGGGTCCCGCGAGGAATGGGGCAAGATGAAAATTTTTCGGCCTCAGGGTGTCGTACCGTTGTACTGCGACCTTAACTGCGATGAGTTCAACGGGGAGTATAGCCACGGGAACGACTCCTGAGTTCCGCGAGAAGTTTGAAGGGGAGTGCCACCGGGATTACATTGAGGAGTGTGTTGAGAAGCGTCACGGATAGTTCAGCGAGAGAGGATTTTGACGGCGGAGTACGAGCAGGAGTACAAAGAGGAGCGAAGAACAGGTGTCACAAGTAACAGCATACAAAGCACCGTGTAGGGTGATGAGGAAACAGAGGGACAGAATCGCTGGTGCAGCTTGTGAAGGTTATTAGAGGATACTTTCGTCCTGCAGTGGCCACCTAGCGGATGGGGAGACGGGGATGGTGCAGAAACTGTACTTCAGCGAAGATCAACAAGAGATGGCTTGAACTCGCGGTTACTACAGTTTACGACAGGTGAAAACGAGCAAAAGTGCAGAACGCTAATGTGCCGTTTTATTTAAACTTATTCTTGTTCCCCATCTGTCGCATTCGTCGAGCAAAATCGACGCAGTGGACTTGTCGCTTGAAAGTGCTAACGTGGTCACCAAAGACGCGGAGAGCCGGGAAGACGTAACCAAGTGGCCTTTTTTTTTTTTTGTGCCAGTGCCCAAGGCAACTAATGTTCAGAGAATCCTCATCTTTCGGCTCTAGGGGACGCGTAGGAGTTCTGTGACGTTCTGTCTCCGTGGTGAAAGGACGGAGTCGTTGCACGCCCTTGGCCGCAAGTAACCGAACGCCTGATGCGCAGACGGTTCGTGAACCTCGAACAGCTGTTGACCCCCATACGACGGGCGCCCGAGCGACAAGGTCTGGGACCTCGATAAGATAAAATTGTTCTTCCGGGCGCCTGACTATGTGACGTCAGTCGCACATGGTCGCACCGGGGTGCCAGCTCGCTCATTGAGAAGACGTCCGCAGTTTTGCTTCCGTATTCAGCTTGTAGACATTTAATGAATTGTTTGTGTTGGTTTAATACTGCGTTGTAATGGCAAGCGCTGACCATGAAGACAGAGTACAAGTTTGGTTCATTCACATGACTACTTTATTTCGATAGCAATGACACCAATCATCAGTAACTCCAAATACGTTGTTGTTGTTAACTTTATTAGAAAGGAAGGCCAAATTAGAAGGAAGGGGGGGGGGGGGCAGGGAATGGGGAGAGCGGAGCACAGTCCTTATGACGTCGTCTTCAAGGGGTCTCTTCAGAAGTCGTGCAGACCACTGCTAAATTGCCCGTATTAGGCCGCTTTTTGTGGCATAAATGATGATTTCGAAGAGTGTGTCGTGTGAGAGGGATGTTGGGTCGATGTAAGTTGAGGTGTCGTGGTGAGGGGGAGCGAATGTACGAAAGCGAGAAAACTTGGGGCAGTGCCAGATGAGGTGGTGGAGATCGGCTGCGATGGAGTGGTGGCAGCAGGGACATCGGGGGGCGTGCTGTGGATAATAACCATTGTCGAATGGTCTCTGGTGCCGTACAGGTGTTGGTCAGGGACTTGTTCAAGAAGTTTTCTTGTGCTCTGGTCAGGGTGGGGAGGGAGGTGAGGTGGCCCGAAGGAGTGAGAGCCTCGGGGCATTGTTGTTTCAGTTGTGCGAATCTACGGAGCCTCATTGCGGGATCACCGTCAGGGCAGTTGGGCCAGGGGTGGTCCGAGTAGGGCGGGGTCCATCGGAGGCTGTTGTGAGGAGGGCCTCCTGTGCAGCCACGTGAGCTGCTTGGTTCCCAGGAGCGGCTGGTCCAGTCGATTCGGACTTGGCGGCCTGATGTTTGGAGCGCAGCGATTTGATGAATAATGTGGTGGACAGAAGGGTGGGTGGACCTGGGATGACAAAGTTCTTGGAGAGCTCTATGTGAGTCCGTTAAGTTGCGAAGGTTGGGGGAATGGGGAGATGGTAATCGTACATGAAGAGTAGTCGGGAGAATCGTGGATAGCGATGAGCTCCGCGTCCGTTGAAGTAATATTGGGCTCCCATGATGGAACCGAGGTATAAGAAGAAACATACCCAGCAGTGCCGACTCCCCAGCCACTTTGCGGCTATTCCTCTATGACGTCACAGGATCTTGCACGGCTGCCGACCTAAGCTGTTGCTAAGAGACATGGCTGGGCGGTCGTAGTGGGGCCTCTAGTTGCTTTTGGTCCTGTGGTTAACAAGCTGATCTGTTTTTAGTGCTGGCCAGTATTGCGTCGCTTCTGCCCGTATTACGTCGCTGTAGCGCGAAATTTGAAATGTGGTGGAATGCAATTTGTTGGCCTATTATTATTAAGGGGAGGGGTGTGGGGAGAGGAGGCCCAGACTCCGGCTCAGGGGAATCCGAGTGCCATGGACGTGGCCTCCTCTCTGTCGACCAATAGGAGCTGGCCGTCGAGGGAGCGGCTGACCAGGATAAGCCTCTAATGCTTAGGAAATTTGAAAGGAGGAGGAATAAACATTTATTCAACAGTAAGAGTTCCGTGTAGGAAATTTGAGATTTTTTTTTATTCTTTTGCGCTTGTTCTGTTAAAAAAAGCGCCTTTCGTGGCTGGAATGAAGCTGTGTGACTTACCAAAGCTAGATTCTTTAAAATAAACAACGTTGTATTTCGTTTTCGTGGCTCCGGCCGTTAAAGCGTACTGCTTCGATTCCCGTGTATCTAGCACTGAATAATCCAGGCGCGGAGAGCGACAAGGGAAAAAAAATCATACACGCCTCCGTCTAACGACGACGGTGGTTGTACACGAAGTGTTCTCGCGATGGATTCTTTGGTTGGCCAATCCCGTACTGCGAGTATGTGCAACTCTGGAGGCATGCAACACTTTCCTAGAATACCCGCAGCAGCCGTCGGGTGTGCACTCCGTAGCCCTAACGTTTGGGTTTGGTATGTACGACGCCCATCGGTGGCTGCTGCTTGGCGTTCGCTTCGGCCATATCGAAGTGGAGCAATCGGATAGGCGCCGGCTTTATAACTCGAGGGACCCAGGTAGAGTAAACAACTCTACCCCCGGTTCGATTCCGGCCACGGGAAGCCTTTTTTAGGGGCGAAGCACCTTAGGACCTCGCATTGTACGGGGCTTGGCGTCCGTGTACACTGTGTTGCGCATGCGCGAAGAGCATTGGATTGGATTGCAATGGATTGGATTTAATTGAATTGTACCGGATTGGATTGGATTGGAATTGTATATACTGTACACACGCGCTGTCACTCGTTTACGTGCGCGAGTGAGCAATACCACGGGTGATTTACGGTAAGAACGATTCCCAGTGCTTCGCCCACTCGTCATGATTCGCTTCGTGGAGATGCGTGAATTTTTTCCTTTCACCTCACCGACGATCATTCATCATCGCCGTCAGTGAAAGTTAGCTTTCCTGCTGGGTGTGTTGGCGTACAATGACACCAGTGAGGACACTGAAGCATAGGCTTAAACGCGAACACACTGATAAGGGTGCGCGTGACTGCCGGTGCACTCGCGAGTACTGTATCGCCCTCGCTGGGAAGGCCACACAGCTGGCCCTTTCTGGCTGCCATTTTCCCCGCTGTTTTCTTTGTAAGAAGGCAGGCTGACCCTTGGCCAGGTCGGCGTGACCTACACAGCGCACTAAGGGAACAGCGGGCTGGGCGGGCGGCGCACACACACCCGAGTGCGGAGATCTTGCCTCCAAAGGCCAAGCAAACGTTTCAGAGCGAGGCCTGGTGTGTGGCGTTGAGGAGGCATGACGGCGGAATGTGAGGTTCCCGTGTACCAAAGGGTACTCTTGCATTTACTGTCGGCCTTACTGGAGTGGCTCTGTCATTTTTTTTTTGTACTTTCGTACTCTCGCTCTAGTTATTTTGGCTACAGTACGGAACGAGTGGAGTTTCATTGTATATAATATTCTAAACAAGTGTTTCAGTGCATTTCCAAGGGTACTTCTCTAGTGATTTACTTATTTATAATTTATTACAGGTACTTTCGGAGCCCAACAGAAAGAGGTGAAACAGAAGAGAATGGGCAGTTTTTTACGATGATTCAGGGGCGCATGTGACCGCAAACATGCACTATGAACACTATGGCTAAACAATATGAACAATAGGCGTGATGCTTTGAACAAGGTTGTATCGGTGGTGGATGCGATGATAGCCCATATATCGAGATGCCTTCTATATCGGATTTTCTACCGCCCCGACAGCGCCTGCCCTCTAATTGTAATTTGTAAATTGATATAGCCGTCGTGCGTCTAAACGTAGAATGGGAGCAAGAACTTTGAATCACGAGATTCGCTTACGATCCTTCTTTGCAGTAGCTCCATGCCTCCGGCGTTTCGTGTTTGTGAAGGTTTAAGGGCCGTTCTGTTTTCGGGACTGTGATAGCCGATAAACAGGTCGAAAAGTAAGCCACGGGTTGGCCTATAAACATTGGATATATATAACCGGAATAAGCGCTCCGCGAACAGTGGGCACACGTTGCGGTCGATGTGTATGCACGGAAAGAGAAACAAAAAACAAACAAAACCTAGGTGATGGCGTGCATACAAACGCAGCTTTATTTTGGGGGCAGGAACTGACGAAAAATTCGCGCCAGCGAGAAAGGCGCATCGGGAAGGAGGACGCTACCGAGGTCGTTTCGCGCCGGATAAAGTAAACACGCCGCAGACTGTTCTCTCTCTTTCTTTTTGCCAGTTATTTGCCGCGCCGATTTCGTTCTCCGCGTCGGAAGAATGCGAACCCGTGGGCGCCGCTCATCTTCTCCCGTCTGCCCCGCGGTGGTTTGTGCGCCGTCGGTGGCCGCCGAGCCTGGCTTGACTGATGCCTGCGAGCTCGCTTGACGGCCGGTCACATTCGCAGGGGCGAAAGACGGGGGGCAGAACGCGTTCCTGCGGGGTGCCGCACACATCGGACAGGTGGTGACGCCGCTTCGAGACTCGAGCCGTTCGGAGGTGGCCCCGAGAAGTTATGTGGCACTTTTTTTCCGCCGTTCATTACGTTTGGTCCGCTGTCTCTTCTTCGAGATGGGAGATATTGCGTAATGATTGGTGGGTGGCACTAGGCAGGTATCGGCGCTCGCTCGAGCGATCTCTTGCCATTACTTTTGCTCCTTGGACCATGTCGGATGGGCATTGTTGATTGATTCGCCGATTTTCGCGTTCTGATCTTCCCGTCTGAGGCCCTATGTACAGTGCGAAATTGCGATTAGTATGAAGTCCAATGGCGGTCTTTTTGTCGGATTGCGCAGCACCCAAGGCTTGCGTGTTGCTGGAAAAGTCCGTCGTTTTGTGGTGAACTGCGAGTGCTACAGGTAATCACGTTCAAAAGAAAGAAAAAGAAAAAAACCCACCTCCCCTCGCGGGAACCCCTGTGTAGATGCGACGCATAGGCGGAGCGGCGAAGGGAACGCGTTTTATAGCGCTCATAACGTTGAGGGGACTGCGTAAGCTGGTCCCAGTCGATGACGACGTTGGCGTACTTGTAAAGCGGCGTGGACTCTAGGTGTTTGAGCCAAGCGTGGATGTTGCTTCGCCGGAGAACGGCACACCGGTTATATGCGCAGCGCGCCCGAAGGAGAGGAAACCGCGGAAGAGAGAGTACTGCACATGCGCCGGCCCCAGCGCGTCTGCCGCGGCTATGCGCAACGTGCCGCGGCTATGACGCAACGCAATCCAACACAATCCACTTTAATCCAATCCAATCCAAATCCAATCTAACCGAATCCAAGCCAAGCCAATCAAATCAAATCCAATCCAATGCCCCTCGCGAGAGAGTGTTCGTTATCGGAGAGGAGATGGGGAGAGCGGCGGAGAGCGCAGCTCGCGCGGCGAGGAGAATGGCAGAGGGGTGGACAACGCCGACGACAACAACGACGACGACGCCGGAGGGACAAGGCGAGTGAATCAGATGCTCTGCATCTAAAATTCGTGTTAAAGCCGCTCGTTGCGAATCATCCGGCACCAGGGTCCGACGGAAGAAGGGCTAGAGGTCGATCTGAGGTAGAGACTATTTTCGTAGTTAAGATGGCGGAAAGGCTAATTGAATGTTCGTACGTTTGATATGAACGTTTCTTTCCACCTTTTTTCTTCGTGGAGCATTGATAAATCGGTAGCCATACAAGTAATTTAAACGTATAAATTGCACTCAACCAACCAAAATTTCTTTCTGCCTTTTTTCGTTGTGGAGCTTTGATAAATCGGCAACCGTACAAGTAATTTACATGTTACATCTATAAATTGCACTCAATCAACGAATTTTAGTTGATCAAAATTTTCAGTATGTCGTAACCTAATCTGAATCTGAGATTTGCTAGTGGGTGGTGTGCGGTCGAACCTCAACTGCCCCCCCCGTCCCCCCTCCCCCTCCCCCGTCCCCAAGAGAACGGCATAGCGAAACGTTGCGTTCGCTTGCTTCCACCTTCAAGCTAGACAGCATGCACGGCGCGAAAGGTCTTCTATCTGCAGCTGAGTATGATTTGCGGGTCGGCGGCTGTCTCGTGGGTGGGCTTGGCGAGCGGCGTCCTGTTGGCGGGTCGCTTCTGCAAAGGTGTACTGGCGTCATTTCCGTGACGGATATGACGTCAGTGAAACTTCTGTGTATTCCGGCATAAAACACTCTCGTGTTAAAATATAAAACCCGAAAACGAACAACCCGAACTTTAACGTACTCTTTTGTACTAAAGGTTGCTTCCCCGCAAGAAGACCCTGTGTGCAGGGGTGCACCCTTTACAGGCCGCTTGCTCCGCTGTGCTGGCGTCACTTCCGTGATGGATGTGACGTAAGTGAAATCTTTGTGAATCCCGGAATAAAACATTTTCGTGTTAAAATGGTAGCCTGCGGAGCGTCACGCCGCTGTGGCTCGGTGGCTAAGGCGTTGTAGTAGTGTGAGCCCAAGGACGTGGGTTTGATCCCGGCCGGGGGCGGCCGCTTTGATGGAGGCGAAAAGCGAAAACGCGTACCTGTACAGATTTCGGCGCACGTTGAAGAGCCTCCACGTCGTCAAAATCAATTCGTAGCCCTCCACCGGTACGGCGCGCTTCATTTCCCAGGCTCAGTTTTGGCGCGTAATACCGAAATTTGATTGTACGTGTGCGTGTGTGTAAGCTGCGCTATTTGTAAGAGAAGGACGCGCCAATTGCCAAGTCTACGCCAACTGGGCCAGTGGGACGCTTGCGCGGTACACCTATGGTGTGCACGACGCGAAACTAAGCCTAATCGATTGATCGAGCAGAGCGAGGGCGGCAAGGCTTTACGGCATTGCAATTTTATTGGAACGAGAGGAGGGGGAAGGGGTGTGGCCGAGGCTATACCCGAAGGCTTATATCGACTGAATGGCGCCTCCTCATCGGGGAAGAGGCGAAATTACTATCGACGCCAGCTCGAGCGTCGTTGGACGGGAAAGCTGCCCGGACCCGTTGTTCTTCTGGCCCTGTTATTTTTTTTTGTCGCTCCCACTTTGTCTGAGCACTCCTTCGGGAATCTTAGTGTCGGGATGACATTGCAAACTTCGACGTCTCTGCACCGCAGGACGCAACTTTAGACGACGCGTATTTAGGGTGGATCAGACGAGGCAGGAATGAAACATGAATGTTCGCGTAGACCTATAGGTGCAGCCATAAGCCGAGATAAGAGCGTTCGGTTTTTTTTCTATCTTTTTCATGATAGGCCTTGCGCCGAGAACTACGAGTTTCGTAGTAAAATGATGCTTGGCTCATGATTGTAACTCAGTAACCAATAATCTCTTCTCTCTCTCTCTCTCTCTCTCTCTCTCTCTCTCTCTCTCTCTCTCTCTCTCTCTCTCTCTCTCTCTCTCTATCAACATACACATACATACATACATACATACATACATACATACATACATACATACATACATACATACATACATACAGTGAACTCCCGTTAAGACGAACTCCAAGGGACCGTAAAAATTTGTTCGTATTATCAAAAATTCGTTTTAAGCGGTGATTTTTTGCATTGTTGACGTAACCAAACGGCGCTGCCGTAAGCCGTCGGCTGAAGCCTGGCACAACATGGGAAAATTCTACCTAGGCTTAAAAAGGTTCTGGGACCTTCATATTTCGATACAATACTGGCTACAATGGTCCCGAAAATGCATCTTCTGAGCCATGCGTTCGAGTAACGTGGGGAAGCCGACTATAAGGGGGCTGAGCGTAAAGCTTCTTTTTTTTCTAATTCGAAAGTTTGCCCTGCAGCATAACGGCACACGAGTTCACAGGTACACGAACAAGTTTGCTTCGTGTCTAAATTACAGAGGTTGTCGATGAATCCCCGAACCCAGCGCTGCAGGTCTGGAGGGCGGCCAGGGTGGAGGCCGGTTGCACGAAGGAGCCGTAGTCGGATCTGATGCAGTCCCGGGCAGGTCCGCAGCAGATGCTGCACATTCGCACTCTGTACGGCGGAGTCGCAGATTGTGAATGGGCAGCATCTGCTGTGGACCTTCCCGGGACTGTATCAGATCGTCCGAGTTTGGCGCATTGTGCTGTGCAGGGAAGCCTACTCATAAAAGAAAAATTGGGTTCTCATGCGTTTTGCGACATTATACACTCAGCAGAAATAAACCCAAATACACATAACTCAGAGAGAAGGAATACTCGTGCATTGCCACATTAGAAGAAAAATCTTGGGTGCCCCCGTGGTTTTTCCCGCTTTCCCTTCTGCCCTACTGGTTCGTAGCGGCGGCCCCAGCCTGGGCGCAGACCTTTTTAGTGCGTAGCATTGTGTGTCGAGTACCCCCGCAGCCAGGACCGTGTTGCGCCCTGCATTTCCACAGTAGTGCAGATTTCGCGGAAGTTCCACCTGTAATTGTTGTATTAGCATGAATGCAGATGATTGGTCGGACAGTATTTAGAGAAACAAAAAAAGATTGGCTGTAAAGAACTCACACTCAATACAGGTGGCATAATGACCATTAGTAGAAAATTTTCTGAATTTCTGCAGATGCCTTTTTATTTTGTCTCTTTCTGGGCATTTAAAAAAAACAGTGTATTCTCACAAAAAGGCTCGAATAGTTAAACAGCCAGGAAAGCCTTGCCTGGCTACGTACGGCCAGTGTAACTTCTCTGACATCCAGCCTGAACCTAACTCCTCTCGCTACACGTAGAAAACTGTCCCGTCTGTGCATATTTCAGAAAGTGTATCACAATAACCAAGTACTCAAATCACGCTGGATACAACCCGCACGTTTCATATCAGAACGTCTTGACAATCGTCACAAAGTCCATATACCGCACCAAAACACTGTCACCTACTCCCATTCTTTTTTACCGAAAACGTGCCGTGAGTGGAACCACCTGCCTGCTTCATTAGCTTGCATTACTAACCCTGACCATTTCCGGGAAGCATTGTCAAATTCAAATTTGTTGTAAGTTTTTTTTTCTGTTTTTGTCTTCTACTTCCTAGTAAGGAGTGCTTTTTTCGTTGTGTATTGTTTCTTTATTAGTGTATTATATGCTTGTGTCGATCGGCCATTTCTGTGTTCTTTTACGGCGAATGATGTGCGTTTACCATTTGTTTTTCTTTTGCTCCAAGAGTGATTGCGTTTATGGCTGCGTTTAGTGCATTTGCTTTACTTTTTTTCGCTGTATATTTTTTGTGTGTACAATGGTTAAACACTTGTCGCTGCTTCTGACATCATTTTTGCTCTTTTATGTGAGCCCCTCCCCTCTACAATGCTTGTATGCCCGGAGGGTAAAATAAATAAATAAATAAATAAATAAATAAATAAATAAATAAATAATATGTTTGCCTAGCTAGTTGGTTCGGATACGCTGTAATAAATGGGAAGGCGCCGACGTGGACGTTCACAAGGGTAGGCAGGACTTCGTTGCAGTAGAATATGCTGTTGGGCAAGGTGTACTCGGTTAAACAAGACGTATCCGCGCCGAAATTCGACGAAGATTGACAAGGGCACGGTCAGCGCTTGTCCCGTGTGACATTTGTAAGATCTACCCGCCGCGGTGGCTCAGTGGCTAAGGCGTTGCGCTGCTGAGCACGAGGTCGCGGGTTCGATTCCCGGCCGCGGCGGCCGCTTTTCTGATGGAGGTGAAAAGCAAAAACGCCCGTGTGTACGAGATTTCGGCGCACGTTAAAGATCCCCAGGTGGTCAAAATTAATCCGGAGCCCTCCACTACGGCGCGCCTGATCGCCTGCGTTGCGTCGGCGCGTTAAACCCTACAATCAATCAATCAATCAATCAATCAATCATTTGTAAGATCTTCCCCAGCTTTTTGCGTTGTTACGTCCTGTTTAGGGGATAGGATGGCGCTTGTATTCTCTCTCGTAAATATCGACGTCTGCGTCTTCACCTTTATTACAATGCCTTCATTGGCATTCTTGACTCCTGTATTGCCACGCTGTTTTTATTCAACAGGCCCCTCATTCCCTATTTAATCGATTTACATACATACATACATACATACATACATACATACATACATACATACATACATACACACATACATACATACGCACAGAGAGAGAGCTCTTTATTAGATGAAAGCAGAGAGCTTTGCTGGCATGTTACCGCCTTCATGCTACTCTGCGGGGATAGGGAGAAGGGATTAAAGGCCCTAAAAGAAGTAGGGCAGAAGAAAGGGGAAAAAGAAGAGATTAAAAGAAAAAAAAAACTCCCACCTCCCCTCGCGGGAACCCCTGTGTAGATGCGACGCGTAGGTGGAACGCCGAAGGGACCGCGTTTTATAGCGCGCATAACGTTGAGGGGACTGCGTAAGCCGGTCCCAGTCGATGACGACGTTGGCGTACTTGTAAAGCGGCGTGGACTCTAGGTGTTTGAGCCAAGCGTGGATGTTGCTTCGCCGGAGAACGGCACACCAGTTATATGCGCAGCGTGCTCGAATGAGAGGAAACCGCGGAAGAGAGAGTACTGCACATGCGCCGGCCCCAGCACGTCTGCCGTGGCTATGACGCAACGTGCCGTGGCTATGACGCAACGTGCCGCGGCTACGACGCAACACAATCCACTTTAATCAAATCCAATCCAAATCCAATCCAAGCCAAGCCAAGCCAATCCAATCGAATCCAATCCAATGCCCCTCGCGAGAGAGTGTTCGCTATCGGAGAGGAGAGGGGGTGAGCGGCGGAGAGCGCAGCTGTCGCGGCGAGGAGAATGGGGGAGGAGTGGACAACGCCGACGACAACGACGACGACGACGCCGGAGGGACAAGGCGAGTGAATCAGATGCTCTGCATCTAAAAGTGGCTTCGTGTTCACATACGCACACACAATACATACAGACATACATACACAACACATGCATTCATACGTACGTACGTACATACATATCTACATACATACATACATACATACATACATACATATACATACATACATACATACATACATACATACATACATACACACATACACACATGCATGCATGCATGCATGCATGCATACCATTTACACATTTACCCATTCACACGTTCATGCTGTTTTGTAGGTATAGCGTTCGGGTTAAGAGGCGGACACAGAGGGCAAGCTTACTGGATGCTCATAGATAGCGGCTGAACAACAGGGCTTTTTTTTTTATTGGGGGCGTACACCGACGGGCCCGAGGCCTCTAGCGCAGGACTTCCAGCAGGCGGGATTTTTGAAGAGGGGCGCTCGCTGCGCGCGGATGCCCGGCGTTCCGCGGGAGGCCTGCTGAAACCCGATAGTCCGCCGGATCAACGTCTCCGCTGCGCTGCCATTCCCGTCGTCGTCGTGGTTCAACTCCTTTCTACAAGGGGAGAGGAGAGGGCGCGCCATGGAGGATGAGTAATCTCAAGTAGGATGATCTAAAGCCCATGGAACTAGTTCAAGGGGTTTTATCAGAGTCCGGTTTCGCTCCATGTCTGCCCTTGTGTTCGGTCCTGCGAACGCGTGACACAACGCAAGCCGCCCAGTGAAGTTCTACGTGTACGGGTATACGTTCGGGGCATTGTGATATTCTGAAACCGTAGGCTCTAACGCATTAGCGATGATTTCGTTCTGCATTTTCTCGTGGAAGTTGCTGAGCTGTGGGCATATTTGCATTTTGTTGGTTATCTGTGGTCATTTTAGTATGCAGGCGTACGGATGAGGGAAGGTGTGTGTACAATAGAGCTGCGCAGGGAAACTGCCTGATCACATTGGAGGGGACGGACTGTGTGGCGCGGGTCCAGTGTTTTATTTGGATGTTTCACTGCATGAAGGTCAGTGGAGGAGCGTGCAACTTGTAAGGGAGTAGATAACTCAGGTGAGGGGTGAGGGTTTTGGCGGGCGCAGGCATGCAAAATCAAATGGCCACAAAAAATTTATTTTCGTCTGACATTTTTCGAACGCACTCTTGCGAAATAAAAAATAAGTGGTTCAGAGAGCGGGAGAAACTAGAAGCTTCGTGGTTAGCTGCGCTCCTGCACGGCAGAAAGTATACCGTATACTCGCTCTAGTTTTAAAAAAACGCGGCTGGTCGGCTGGGTTGGTTTCAGGCCTTACATGATAATGAAGGCGCCACGCTGGAAGTACAGTCTGTTCCAGATTATCCTGGGCTTGAGCCAAAACTGCGGCCTCACTGGTCCGACGGGTGCTTAGCATGCGAAACCGGACTGCAACGCTGGCGAACGCGCGCTTCGCTTCGTTTTCGGTCCACTCCGGGGGCGCTTTAACGAGGCCTGAAGCCGACCGCTCGCGCCTAAAACTAACCTCGCTCATTTGTGCTTATATTGCCTAGAGTGTACAGGTTCTAGTTGTTTCCGATCTTACTGCGCAGCTTCTAAGGCGCAAGAGGAAGCCACTTCAACGCGGTGACTTCATCCAAGCTTTTTATTGCTATTATTATTCTGCAAACTTCCGGCCTGGTTTCCTCGCGGACGAATATAGATAAGGACGCCGACGTTGAAGTGCACTCGTCTTTGCGGTCCGGATCCAAGCTGTTTGCGTATACGCATATTTCCAGGCTGAGGTCTGCACGCGCGCGTGTAGCCTTCCCCGTCGGGCAGCAACCTTGGTGTAGATGTTCGCCGCGTGTAGTACATACGTGGCTTATCAGATCTGTCGCTGGCGTTCGCTCCGACCGTGGGGACATTCCTGCGCGCGACATTCCTTAATCGGCGCTCGGGAACGCGCTGCCTTGCTTTTCTGTTGCCGTTCTTACATACATGTCCCCCATGATGCTGAAAAAGGGAGGAAATCCGTGTTGGTTACGGATAATTTTGTTGAGAGAAACAATCAGGGAAAGTGTTTAAATGATTAGGTGAGAATGTTTGTTTTATCACGCATTTTTAAAATTTTACCGATATGGTAGTTCAGTAGCACGTCATTGCACCACGCTCTGGGCAGTCTTATCTCTGCATTGGTGGACAGTTGAGTTAAATCACAGTGCCAGACCCCCATGTTAAAAAAAAAAAAATACATTCAGAGGCCTACCGGAACTTTAGTAGCTAAGGCTGTATAAGTGTAGCAGCGCTGAAGTCCCCGCAGTAAAGTGTTACAAGAACAGTATAATATCGAGCAGAGATTTCTTGTGGGCAACTGCAGTTTCTTCAATTGTTTCGGTTCGTTGAAAAATGGAAGTGGAATTGGCATCTTTCTTTTTTTTTTCCCACTTACAATGTTACGTTTGATATCGTGGAGTATATCTACTGCTACTTTTGAAAAGCATTTCACAACCTTAAGGTAGTAGATAACGTGACAATTTACTCGGATGTCATCACACATTTGCATTCCTACAACTCACTGTGCACCAATTTGACGTCGCAGTAGGGACCTTTGGTCATTTATTAGTTGATTTGATTGTGCTTTCTCCTCTCCGACAGTAGTGGAAGAGCGGGCCGACCAGCTCGCTGCTTGACTGTCAGAAATACTATTATAGTTAGTCGGGCCGAGCAGCGGCGGTAACTTGTGGCCTTCCGAAACGAGAAGATGCCACACTTTTCTTTTTTTAATGTCGGCTGCAATAAATATTTTTACTCATCCCCTTTCTCTGTATGGTGCTTATTTTTTAAGGGGGTTTAATTTTATTCGGCTTGAAAAAATAAGGCGCACTTATACAGTCCACACTTGTATTGCGCGCTAGTAGCTCGACAGGCCATCCTTTTCACTTACTGTTATTTCATAACCTGACGGCCGCCGCTCGCTTGCGGCTTTTCAGTTCTATACGGATTGCCAACTGTTTTACGCGTTTGCTGTTTAACGAAAAAACGAGTCTAGTATACGAGTTTCCTTTTTTTTTTTTTTTTACTTCAGCCTCGTCACGTATTTTACGCCTTCTCTTTTCTTCAAAAGCGCGCTCTCTTTATTTATTGAACCATTTTCAGCTTGGGCAATCTGGTCTGCCCGCTGTGATATTTCCAGTTTGCAAGTAGTCGCGAATCTGCCAATTCTAAGAGCAGTCGACCCGGATCTAACACGTAGTGTTTTCGTGCCAGTTCTTTCCTCACACAAATCACGCACTTCCTGATAACGTACCCGTGGTTCGAACTCGATTTACATTATTCGAAAATTCGTCGTCGTTTCTTAGCTATTCGTGTCGTGCACTTAAACCCGCCGTTCTACGTAGATTTTCCAAGCTGTCGTGCTCCAAAGAGCCTTACGCAAAAACGCGAAAGCTCTAAACGAATAGTGGGAGATATGCCAGCAATTTGAATGCACCTGTAAATGTGGCGTTCAGCATCACTGCTCTTGTCAGTCACGCTCGTGGAGGTGGTTGAGGAAAGGGGGGGACCTGATATGTTAGAGAAAAACTTGGTGACAGAAATACAGGACAAGCAATTCATATGAATGCTTATCCTATATTTCATTACAACTTTACAGGAGTTACGCCCTAGGATATCCTAGGGTATCACTCTTCTGTGAATACGTCAACGACTATTCTTTGACGTATACTCAAAGAAGAGCTACAACTTCTCAGATTTTGCGCCTATATTAAATAACCAACTGGAAGAGGAGGAACAAACGCATATTTTACAAAATTACAGCAGATTGGTGGTTGCCTTAGTACAGGTAGCCGTGAGCTGTCCCTGCTCGGGTGGCCCGCTGGATCAGGTTTTTGCTGGTCCTGCAGGTCCGAGCTGGTCAGCGCGCATTCCCACTGCTCGGGAGTAGGTGAGGGGGAGTGGGGAGGGTGGGTGTGGGCAGAAGAATACGAGGTCGGGGGTTGTGGCTGGGGTGTGGCAGTCACTGGACCTTTTTATTATTATTATTCAGTGCGCGCGAGGTGAAGAGGTGGGGGTGGGGTGGGGGCAGAATAAAATAAAAAAAATGGCTGCGGCTCAGCTCAGCTAACCTTGGATATGCAAAGCAAAAGATTGGCTTAGTCTGGTTGAGTCTTGGTTTCGCCTGGTCAACCTGTGATGTAGCTGCATTGCCGACCACGTCTCAAGGCCGTTTGGTCCCGTGCAACGCTCACAGAATGAGGCCCGGCGAACGCGGCGTTCATTCACTGCGAACGCGCCGTTCCTCTTCGCCGGCCGCGAGACGAGTCACGTGGCCGAGAACCCAGCGGCGCATGCGTGGGAGGCTGCGGGGGTGGTCGGCCGTCGATCAACTGATCGGCAGCAGCGGCGGCGGCGGCGGCCGCCGCCGCTCGTGCTGAAAATGGGGCCTTGTGAGCAGGTCCGAAAACGGTCCCGGCGAATCACGCGATGCGCTTCGACCTCTCTAATCTTTATATACCCCCCCCCCCCCCCCCCCCGCACTGGGTTGTATGCAAGTGAGCCCCCAGCTGGGCTCAGTAATATCCCCAGTGCATCTCCTTTCCTTTTCACTCGAACCACATAGTAGTAGTAGTAGGGGTGTGTCGCCGGGGGGGGTGTCTCCGGTCAAAAGGTGAAATTGGGCATCCGGCGCGAAACCGCTGGACGAAAGTAGTAAAGCTTTGCTTTAAAACTCGTGAAATCGTGTTCTTTGTTTTCGGTTGTCGCTATCGCCTCCCGCCCCTCTTAATATGTCCTGGTTCTTTTGACTAGGAAAAAAAAAAAAAAACTAGATCGAGTGCACGTGTAGCGTTCGTCCTAAAAAGGCGGCGCCCCTCACGTTACATGCAAGCACGTTGATATTTACAAATATATGTGGTCCCATCATTTTACAAGCCCTAGCTAAGCATGTACAGGCGTGGAGTAGCAGTGGCGTAGCAGGCGCTATATCCTTCCGACAGCAAGACGCTTCAATCGTCGGTATTGATTCTTTGCTCGGGGGTTCGATTGCTCAATTCCCAGTGTTCTGATTCACGATGGAGCCTATATATGCCACTGGGAAATTCCAACTTGCATGGGATGAAACACAAACGGTATTAATGCCGGCTGTGTTAGTAAGGTCCAGATGGCCTTATCAGAGCCGGCTTATTGACTCCGCTGCAGCGGAGCCAGATAAACGAGCTGCTGCGGACAAAAAGAAATGCGGCTAATAATCAGCAAGCTTATTGCACAAAGTCTTCTTCGTCTTTTCGTTTTTATTTTGCCGCTCGGTACTCAGCTAGAATCGTTCAATTGTTCGTGAGTTTCGGTTTCGTTATCGCTCATTTATTGTCATCGGAGGAAGAGGCGGATCGAGGGCCCGGCGCAATTTAGTTTTGCACTAACACTAACGCCTTATCAGCAATTATACTTTGAGTAATTAAGTCTCAGAAAATGTTTGTTCGTCCGCTTGGGTGGACTTGGCAAACAACCGTGGTTTCGCGCAGCTACTTGCACATGACGCACGGGTGGTTCGCGAACCTCGCAAGCGTGCAGAAGTCGGGAAAAGGCCCAGCAATTACTACTGGATGCTCATTTTTGTCTCGTTTCTCTGAATATACTCCGAATGCAATCCGCGGGCAGCCAGGTGAAACTGACGGTGGATGCCTTGCTCAAATCAAGACGACGAGCGGGAGAGAAAATGCGCCAGAGTCTGAGGTAGTTAAAGCAAACAAACAAAAGAAGTTCTTTATCTGCGTTAGAAGCTCATTGTTTGTCGAGGCGCCGAAAGAAAGCGAACGGGACTTGCGCCATGATCCGGCATATATTAGCGCAAGGCAGCGGGGGATCGCTACATCGCGGTTGGGTGGCGGTCGCGGTTAATTGTTTGCCAGCGCGCTAACAGGATACAGAGCGCACACCAGCGCACCGGCACCGCGTCAAAAGAAAACCTCGGCGCGTCACCCAGTTGGCAGGGTTTCTTTAACTCTTCATTTTGGCGTACGTGCACTGTATATTGAGGTTTTTGTGCCGCGAGCTCCGGCTTTTGTTGCTCGCATACGAGCTGTTCGGGCAACCTCGCGTAGCGCCACCGAAGGACGCGTGCACGCACGCCGGCTGCCGTGACAGCGGGGCCGGCGTGGCCGCTCTTTGCGGGACGACGCGCGGACACTGCAGGCGAGGGTGACGACGATACAACCTGGGCTTTCCCGGAACGATACTAGAATACCGCGTACAGGAGAAGCGTCACTTTAATCGGCGACCGCCGGCGGTGACTAACTTACCTAACCAGCCCTGTATCGCCGCACAGTTGGTGGAATATAAATGGAAAGCTTGCCGTATGTATTCGAGATGTCGTGAGATATATATATATATATATATATATATATATATATATATATATATATATATATATATATATATATATATATATATATATATATATATATATATATATATATATATATATATATATATATATATATATCTGTTTTCGTTCGAGAAAGCAGGTTTGTTACGCTGGAAATTCTTTGTTCTTATTTAATCCACCCCTCCCCCGTCAAGTTAACTGTCTTGCTCTTCTTTTAGAATCGAAACGGTGTCCTTATTTCACCTTTCTACGAAGTGCTTAGGAAGTGTTCCCACACTCAAATCGGCCACAAGCGGACTTCCGGACTAAACCTCCCTACTCCCGCTGCCCACTGACCCTCTTTTGCCGCCACCACTTCGTAGCCGTCCTGTTACCCTGGTGGCACCCCTGTTGTCACTCCTCTGCATTATATGCCCTGCTGCCCAGCTCCACATCCACCAGGGTTTGCCCGCTAATCCATGACGTTCGCTTCTGGTATCCCTGAACGTCACTCCTGCAATCAGTCCCCAGCTTCTTGCATTGTAAAAAGTCCAAGGGAAGATCCGCAAGAGCTGGGGGCGCTGTAAGTTGCTATGGGGCTGCCATGAGTATACTGGTATTCTTTAGGTCTGGTGGT
Organism: Haemaphysalis longicornis; assembly: GCF_048455015.1. Taxonomy (NCBI): domain Eukaryota; kingdom Metazoa; phylum Arthropoda; class Arachnida; order Ixodida; family Ixodidae; genus Haemaphysalis; species Haemaphysalis longicornis. The sequence goes on along the minus strand of NW_027526335.1, from coordinate 28,709,951 downwards.
AGCATTTATTGATCTGTTCTCTGTGAGAGTGGTCCCTTAGTCTGCAGGGATCCGTGAGACAACCGGGCGGTCTTGGTTCTGGGGGCAAAAGTAGGGGAGGCCTCCAATAGACTGCTGGTTGTCAGGTGCTCCGTGTTTTGTTCACAGCCTAGGATGATGGGAGGTGGGGGGGGGGGGGTATGTGGGGAAGACGGGGAGATGCATTCGTCTACGAAATCCAGCCAGGATGCGTTACTTCTCGTTCTTTCTCTCTCTTTTTTTGCAACATTATTTGGCTGTAGGCATTTTGTGACCTCTTTTCTTACGTCTAGACCCGCGCTAACCTTCGTGTGCCCGCGTTACCGTGAGCTCAAGTAATTAAGCACTGCCACCCTCGGAGCATGCGAAGTATACAATTTGATTTTAACACGAAAGTGTTTTATTCCCGGATACACGAAGATTTCGCTGACGTCATATCCGTCACAGAAGTGACGCCTGTACAACGAAGCAAGCGGCCTGTAAAGCGTGCACACCTGCACACTGGGTCTTCTTGCGGGGAAGCAACCTAGTACTAAAGATTACGTTATACTTAGGGTTGTTCGTTTTCGGGTTTTGTATTTCAACACGAGAAAGCTTTATGCCGGGGTACCCCAAGATTTCACTGACGTCATAACAGTCACGGAAAGGACGCCAGTACACCTTTGCCGAAGCGACCCGCCAGCAGGACGTCGCTCGCCGAGCACACCCACAAGACAGCCGCCGACCCGCAAGTCATGCTCAGCGGCAGATTGCGCTGCACATTTCACTGTCGTGTTAACTGATTCATAAGACAGAGGAATCAACCACATGTTTTTAAGAATGTCATCTGCTTTCCCAAATCTCCAAGGGCAGGCGTGGCGCAATGTTTCAGTTTCTCAAGAGCATCTTTCGCCAGTGGCCGACGAACCTGGTTCCTTTGTCCCAGAGATCGGTCCTTCGGGTATTCCGTGGCGAAGCGGTGTCTTCTTTCCTTCCCGTAATTTGCTCGCTTATATTTTGCCAGCGAAGTCTCTAGCCTTTTTTTGTAAATTTATTTATATTGTGTTTTCTGTGCTAATATTGGCCTGGGTGCATGTTTGTGGAGTGCAACGTCTCGCTTGCACGCAGTTGCTTCGGGAGCTTACCCGTTGTGCCATTGGACACTGCAGGTCGCGAGTTCGGTTCCAAGAGCTGCTTGTCCAACAAAAACAACCTCGTGTTTTAGAGATTCTTAGTTAGCAGCAGACTCTTAAAAAGAGCCTGCCTTTTACATACTTACAGTATCACCCCCTTTTTGTATACTAGTCTTGCCAGTGATGAACTGTTTCCTTGCCCTACGGGCGTGCCCTACGACCCGTGCCCTACGACCTAGGTCGTACAACCTCGGGGAACTGATTCAATTTTTCGCGAACATTGTGCGCTTGTGTATGGTATCTATGCGGCACAATCGCAGACGCCGAATTGGTTGCATCTTCTTGAGGCGTGCGTGTGCCTGCCTGACTTTTAAAATACGTGTCCGTGAACGTACTGTCATTGTAATAGGGTGTGATTTTGAAGCTTTTTGGGCTAGTCTTCCGTGCGGTAAAGAAAAAATGTAATCTTCACTATATATATATATATATATATATATATATATATATATATATACACATATATATATATAGGAAATGATCGGCTCGTTGAAAATAACACAGAAAAGAGTTGGCAGCCAAGAAAACCTCGGAAAGCAAAGGGGAGGATGTGGTAGGTCATATAAACAGATAAAGAATTTGGAAAGAAAGAAAGAAAGTGGAGAAAAAATGCCCGCCAGGTGGGATCCGAACCCACGACCTCCAGAATACCGGTCTGGTGCGATAACCACTACGCTACCGGCGCTGCTATTTTACCCTCCACTTTCTGGGGTATTTATGTCAATGTAAGACATAAAATAAATAACAATAACAATGTAATAACATGTAATAACAATAACATAACATAATAATGTAAGACATTGACATAAATACCCCAGAAAGTGGAGGGGAAAAACAGCCCCGCCGGTAGCGTAGTGGTTATCGCACCAGACCGGTATTCTGGAGGTCGTGGGTTCCGATCCCACCTGGCGGGCATTTTTTCTCCAGTTTCTTTCTTTCTTTCCAAATTCTTTATCTGTTTCAATACCTACCACATCCTCCCTTTTGCTTTCCGAGATTTTCTTGGCTGCCAACTCTTATTTCTGCGTTATTTTCAAGGAGCCCCTCATTTCCTATTCTGATTCGCTACATGCATTGCGAGGGCCTCTGTTCTGGCAGTCTTGGTGCCATAGGGAGCTTAAGAGGGTTCAACGCTGGTCGACCACTCTCGACATGCCGTAGACACTCGAGTCACGGCCCGGGGGCTAAAAAGAAGGTCCCCTTCACCCCGAGAAGTCGTAGTGGCGCTGGCTACCACCCCCAAGCACAGGAACAAAATACATTCACATAAATACCCCAGAAAGTCGAGGGGAAAAATAGCCGCGCCGGTAGCGAAGTGGTTATCGCACCAGACCGGTATTCTGGAGGTCGTGGGCTCGGATCCCACCTGGCGGGCATTTTTTCTCCACTTTGTTTCTTTTTTGATTGATTGATTGATTGATTGATTGATTGATTGATTGATTGATTGATTGTAGGGTTTAACGCGCCGACGCAACGCAGGCGATGAGGCGCGCCGTAGTGGAGGGCTCCGGATTAATTTTGACCACCTGGGGATCTTTAACGTGCGCCGAAATCTCGTACACACGGGCGTTTTTGCTTTTCGCCTCCATCAGAAAAGCGGCCGCCGCGGCCGGGAATCGAACCCGCGACCTCCTGCTCAGCAGCGCAACGCCTTTGAGCCACCGCGGCGGGTGCCAACTGTTATTTCTGTGTTATATATATATATATATATATATATATATATATATATATATATATATATATATATATATATATATATATATAGAGAGAGAGAGAGAGAGAGAGAGAGAGAGAAATATGGTTAGGTCATTTGTGCTAGGTCACCACCCTCAAGCGAAGGAAACAATTAATTTAACATACATACCCGAGAAAGTGGAGGGGAGCACAGCCCCGCCAGTAGCGTAGTGGTCATCGCACCAGACGCGATATGCCGTAGACGCTCGAGTCACGGCCCAGGGGTTGACAAGAAGGTCCTTTTCAACCCGGGGACCTTCCAGCCAGGTCGACCTTCCAGGTGATAGCCTGCAGAGTGGCGCTGGCTACCACCCCAAACAATTACCTTAACATAATACCCGAGAAAGTGGAGAGGAGCACAGCCCTGCCGGTAGCGTAGTGGTCATCGCACCAGACACGTATTCTGGAGGTCGTGAGTTCGGATTCCACCCGGGGGGCATTTTTTCTATACTTTCTTTGAAAAATCTGTATCTAATAAAATGACCTACCACACTGTCCCCTTTGCTTTCCTTGGCTTTCTTGACTGCCTACCCTTATATGAGATATATATATATATATATATATATATATATATATATATATATATATATATATATATATATATATATATATATATATATATATATATATATATATATATATATATATATATATATATATATATATATATATATATATATACATACATACATACACATACACACACAGAGAGAGAACCAGGGGCCTCCTAGTTCACATTGTATACTGTATACTTCACTATGAGGGCGTGCTTCGGCGGGTCGTGGAACCCCAGGTTGAATTCATCCCCTGCAACACGTGTTCTAACTGCAACTCGCTGGGGGCGTTGCGCGCTGTGCCACCGCTGCCTCGCGGCGTGGCTGCAGGCGGCCCGGGGTCCCGGACTGCCAAGCTTAGAATCCTGCAATCGGTCACAGATGCCCCCACATGGTGCGGCGGAGCCCGGGCCGCGGACTCTTCCGGGGACGCCCAAAACGGCGCTTCCCGGGTGCATCGGGCGCTCTCGGCGCGCCGGTGTGGTGAAGCGAATGCGTTCATCGTCACACGCAAAACAAGAGGAGCGAACAAAAATGGGGAGGTTGGCCGTGAGTGGGTGCAGGGCCCGGCGTCATCGCCACCGTCGTCACGTCTCAGTGCACAGAGCCCGGCACACGCAATCGCAGCGTAAAAACTAGAACTGTAACCGGTCGCTTGCTTCCTTGACATACCGCCTTTGTGGTTTGAAACGCTACTGCGCACCGGTCGTGTGCCATCGCAGTGACGGTCGTGTGACGGTCGCAGTGACGGTCGCGGCCTTTTAAAGGGACCCTGCAACGCGTTTTGAGCAGTGCAAATAAACCTCCGTGACGTTGAGGTTACGCCGCCAGAAATATGTGAGCCAAATATTACATGTGCACGGTGAGCTCGCAAATCGCTGTGAAAGATGCGGAAAAATCAACCGCGTTCTCTTCAATTTCCCACTTTATATATGTACCGCTGTAATTACGTCATTACAGCGGTGCACCTGTCCTACTGGCTGTTGCTGGTCAGCTTTAGGGTTTATTTCTCGCACTGTGAGGATCCGCCGTCGTCAGCGCTGTGCACCAACTACCTCTGTGTCTGAACCTGTACGAACAGTTTTGGCGTTTCTTGTGTGCTTTGAGTGCGCGCGGAATTTGAGTACTCTTTCAACCAGACCGCTCGAAAACACGTTTATTGCTCCAAAAACACCCTGCCAGCTGAGCGCTTGCTTGCGAGCAGGCACCAATGCCTGCTTTTTAACAGCGAGGCTGTTGAGCAAATCGCTTGTGCATGGTGTCCGCACTTAAAAATACCAAGAAAATGCCGAGCGCCCGTGCGCGCGTGTTTCGAGCGCACGTTCGTCAAGCCAAGCATACCCACTTAGGAAGATCGGCCAACATTGGCCACACACAAAAAAAGCTCGACCGTTCGTCGCGTTACTCGAGCGCACGTTCATCAAGGAAAGCATACCCCCGCTTAAGAGATTAGCCAGCATTGGCAAAAAAAAAAAAAAAACAGCGTTCGTTGTATCGTGGAAACACTTGCTCGGAACGCGAAAGTCACGTCATAGCATACGCTCCTGTTCGTTCGTTCTCGCGTCGTCGTGCGCATGCTCTCTATAGCCGGACGATTGCTTGGACGATATGCTTTGCCCCAAAATACAGTCCGAATAGTCTGTGGTAAGTGCCGCAGGGTTCATTTAAAGCCCGCGTACCTTGCAAACGGGGCTTCATAGGCATGACAGCGAGCGTGGAATGTACTTCAGGGAATCATACGCGGGACATCATATGCATGACGTGTTCGAACATCGCAGCGATACCATGGAGGGAACGTGTTTGTTTTTCTGTGCCGCCACGCTGGGTGTATCGGGTGCATTCCAGTTGCGAACAACGGTTAAGAGATTTCGCAGTGCACAAAAGCTGCTATGAGGATATGCTGCATGTGAAACAACGTCCATCCGGAGCCTCACAAGTTTCAGCGTTGCGCGGTGCCGGTTGTGCTGAATGCGAGGATTTCACGTCCACAAAATTGTCACTCGGGCGGCTCAAGCTAGGGCGCTTGCGTTTGGGGAACGAAAACAGCTTTGGCAGATGATATTGGAGTAATACCCCTGCTACACTGGGGTCTAAATGTCATTTGAACCAAATGTCATTTGACTCAAATGCCAAGTTGTGCTGCTACACTAGGTTTTAAAATGCCATTTGGCTCAAATGTCATTTGAGCCAAATGAGCACCGAGAAAGACATTTAAGATTTCAAATGCCATTTCCAGCACTCTCGGACGCAGCGTCTTCGATCGGCAATAAAAAATATAATACTTCCGTACGTAAAACAAACAAAATATTGTTTTTTGTAGAACTTTTTTCACTGTTTATTTACTTAAAATACGAAATCAACGTATTTAATTTTCATACTCTCAAAACCAGTGGGTCAGTTGCAAAAAAAAAAAAACGCAAGACAGCCATATTTACAATCTTTTGTGTATGTGTGCACGTTTTTTGGACAGTTTTTTTTTTTGCGAGTGTGCGCATTTCCGTAATTATTTTTTCCTGTTAATCCCCTGTAGTATTGTGAAAAACCACTTTTTACTGACAAATGGAAGGTAATTTGGAATCGAATGAGCAACCGGCAAGGCGCAGGAAGCGCGCGGCGGATGAAAATTCGCGACCCCGTCAGCGCAGTCAGCGTTGGGGCGAAGCCGAAACATTTGTGTTGATTGACCTGTGGGAAGGGCGGCTCGCGGACCTGCGGCGACAGAAAAGAAATAGCGTGGTCTACGACGAGATTGCTGAAGGCCTTCGGCAGGCGGGGTTTGAAAGATCCCGGGACCAAGTGCACGCCAAGATAGAAAATCTTGGTAACCTATTCAGGTGAGCACCAACTACTTATAATCACCGAGGTTAATGTTGTGATTCCACTGAAACGCTGTTCATCGCTCCCGAGCCTCTGTAATATTATTGGACGTTACTGTAGCACAAAATTGTCCCGTGGTGCAACCTGTAAATGGCCGGAAAACGCCAATAAACGCTCAGAAAATGCTGTTGCATAATATATTTCGTGGCGTTCGAGGACATCTCGACCGCAAATTAAAAGCGAAGCCTATTGCAAATATGTATGGGCCACTGCCCCTTGCAATGTTGTTGGTAAATCATAAGGTGCATTTAAATACTGTTTCAAGTGGTTGATATCACTGGAGGCTATTTCATAATATTTTATGTTTGCGTGCACTGTAGGCCATTAAGTCAGAGGAGAGAAACGTGCAACAGAAGTAGTACTACATAGAGGCTATTGCACAATGTATTGTTTGTGTGCATCATGGGCCATGAAGTGGGAGCAACCAGTTGAATATTTTAGCAATGTTCAACAGAATACCACGACATACTATGTGAAACAGTGTCATCGAATCCCTTCACTGCATCATTTCTTGCACAGAAATGTGCATTGTTTCCTGTGAGAGGCTGCTCTGCTTTAGCTAATGAATGGAGTGCATACGCAGGAACAAGTGAGCTTGAATGTTAGTCAGTTGTTTTGCCGAACTGTAAAGCCAAACATTGGTAGCTCAGATGGGGAAGCCTTTGCTAGAAAAATGAAGATGTGCTTGAAATGATGTACAACAACACTATGTGTTACATGCTGTTCGAACCAATGTTTATTCAGCCACTGTATCATTCTTCAACCTTGACAACAAGCACTCCTTGCAAGTTTTTGCACAATGCCTTTTCAGTGTGCATTTCATTTTTTTTTACACCATCTATTCCAGAATTTATCAGAAAACACAGACGACAGGAGCTCCTCGCGTTAAATGGCCATTCTTCACCCGGGTAGGCAAGTTCCTTGGCAACCTTCCACGGAACAACCGAGCCTTGGTGCGTGAAAGCGCAGTCCCCAGTGTTGAGCAGGTATGGCAACGTATTGACTTTTATGCTGCACTAATGCTCTTGTTACAAGCACACTTGTCACATAAAAGGTGATCCGACACCATGACATACAATGCAAAAGACGTGTAGTGGCACCAGACAAAAACAATTGCACAACTTGACATAGTATGAGAAACCCAATACCGTCACAAAGCCAAAGATGACGTGGTTGGCTTGAAGGAAAGACAAGTTTATTGGAGCAAACTTGTGCTCGCCTAACAACTCAAAAACTACACAGGCATCAAAGCAGCAGTCAACAAAGTGACGTGCACAAGCGAGTGTCAGTGAATCGAATGCCGCGGGAATATATCTTTTGGCACGGGTGTTTCTTGAACCGTCGAATTACAACGAGAACGCTGTAGATTAAAGAAGACTATTCTAGGCTAGCGGCGTCAGGGTAAAACATTCTCTCTATCAAATGAGATAATCCATGCAGCATAAGAAAGAAAGGCTGGAGCATGCACTGATAACAGCCCGGCGCAGCCGGGTGGCACAAGCAAAAACATAAACAATCAAATCCCATGCATGGTTCGCGGCATTACAATACTATGAAAGGAAGCCAACAAAACACAATGCAAAAAATGTATTAACACCTAAAACCACAACTTTCTGTATACAAGACAAACACATAAAGCAGTGGGATTTTGTATTGCAAGTGTGACGCCTTTTGTTGCCACTGATTTTTCATTCTCTCAACAGATCGTCATTGGAATGGAGAGGGGAGAATCAAGTGAAGTTATTGAAGATGATGTTGCACCCAGCACTTCAAGCGATGGCTTGGAGGCTGAGCCTTGGTACAGCGACTTTGACCATGTCGAGTATGTACCAGATGACAATGGCGTCATACACGTGCCAGCAGTCACCCTGCTGGCTCCACCACAGACAGCTGAGCCGGCCAGGGAACAAACCATTGAGCAGCAGCCTCCACGGCAGAAGCGCAAGTCCACATCTCCTCCAGAACTTGTGGCCCTTCTCGAGGAGCAGAAGCTGATGCGCGAGGACCTCAAAGCAGCTCGAGCCAAGGAGTATGCACTTCGGGAACGGCAGCTCGTCATGCAAGAAAAGCTCTACGGCGCCATGACACAGTACTTCAACACGCATTCAGCTCAAAAATAAAGTGTTCCCTCACTGCCGCCTCTTGTAATAGTCAACAAGGGCTGCCCTCACTTGATGTCCACTTCCTTCAACAGCATCAGTGTGGTGTGCTGGCTGCTCATACGCCACATTGCTGGCCTCAACGTCGGCACACCACTGAGGCAGAACACCATCACCAAAATGTTCGCACACATTGTTGAGGACACAGCATGCATGGATGGCCAGGCGAGCGTTGTCAATGTCGCACTCCATGCGCTTCAAAACGAAGCGAAATCGGGCTTTCATCCTCCCGAATGCGTTCTCCACAATTCGCCTCGACCTTGAGAGGTGGTAATTGTAGGTCTTCTGCTCTTCACTCAGCTGCCCTCGGTGGGGGAAAGGCTTCACCAGGTTTGGCGTAAGCGGGAAGGCTTGGTCGCACAGGATCAGTGGGGGCACTGCTGTGCCACTAATCACAGCTAGGGGGGCACGGAACAAGGGCCCCTCAACGGCTGTCGCCAGCTGGGACCGTTGGTAGACATACGCGTCATGGCACCGGCCGGGTGAGCCGACGTTCACAAAGCGAAATCTGTAGCGGTGATCCACCAAGGCAAGGAGGATCATGCTGTGCCTGCAGAAGTAACAGAAAAACAAGTGATGAAACATTAAGCATGGCACAGATTTTAAAAAATTCATGCATACTGAATAAAGCCAATATAGGCTGAACAGGTGCACCTCAGAGCTCCCACAGCATAGCAATTTAAGTGCGGCATGCTACGTTTTATTTAATTAGTACCTAGAAAGTTTATTTGATGAGATAAGATTGGGCATGATTGGCTTACCATCCTTTGTAGTTGATGTAGTCGCTGGCGTGTTCCTTCGGCGGCGACACAGGAAAGTGGCAGCCGTCCATGGCCCCGACGGCATTGGGGAAGTCACACACTGCTGCAAACTCTCGCATATGGTCTGTCATCCCCTGGGCTGTGGGCAGGCCAATCCACTCGTCTCCCATGACTTCTACTACAGCTTCGCAAAACTCTCGGTAGATGCTGTTCACAGTCGACCTCCCGACAGCAAAAATGATGGCCACTGACCTGTCCTCCGCGGACGAACAGAGCTTATATAGACCAACGGCCACACGCTTTTCCACGGATATTGCCTCGCGCATCCGTGTGTTCATTTTCTCTAGAGCGCCTCTGCACGTTTCCGCAATGAAGCGGAACGTGGCGCGCGACACTCGGAAGTAGGTCTTGAACGCCTGGTCATCCAGTTGGGGAAGCGTGCGCTCAAACCATCCTTCGTTGCGGGGGAGCGCCCAGAACCGTCTTCCCGGTCTTGATGACAAAGAGGCGGCGGCGACGGCAGCAGCGATCACTCCGTTCATTCGGACCATCCTGTCCTCCGCAGCGTCCGCTTCGTATTTCGCTTCTTGCGCCTCTGCCTCCAATTGCATAACCGATGCCATCAGAGCTGCTATGCGTGCGTGACCGTCTCCGCCGGAGTCTTCGTTCTCCATGTCGCAACGGAAATGAAACGCAGCGGCGATGAGAACCTCGAATCCACAGCGAGCATGCGAGTATGGAGGCAGAATAACTTCAAGCAAGCATGGTGGCGAGCGCGAGCGACAAACCAGTGTAGCCAGACAGCACAAAACATGCGGCTAAAGGGATGAAAAAACATAAATTTCAATTCGAAATTACGCTAACAGCCACCGCGTTAGAGTCAAAACTGGTGTCTCTTCTAATTTGATATCATTTTACTCCCTCGGACTGCTCCTAAGTTTGATTGTTGTATTAGTGTACGAAAACAGAACGGAGCAACGACAGCGCCACTACAGCACAGCGAACAATTGTGAAAGCTTTTAAATGCCATCGAAATTGTAGTGTAGCACGGCGGATTCTGAATGGCATTTGAAGCAACCCATTTGAGTCAAATGACATTTGGTTCAAATGACATTTGGACCCCAGTGTAGCAGGGGTATAAGTAAGTATGTTTTGTTTTTAACCGCGACACTTCATCTGTTCTAACATCTCCCTGTTGCTGGGAGAGCTGAATTGGACCCTAAATTCCCCACGCTTATCTTTCCTCGGTGGCTCGCGCTGGCCTACCTGGAATCAGTTCCTCGAGTCCTTTACCCTCACCGAATTTTCAGAAATAAATGTTTACTCTCTCTCTCTCTCTCTCTCTCTCTCTCTCTCTCTCTCTCTCTCTCTCTCTCTCTCTCTCTCTCTCTCTCTCTCTCTCTCTCAGACAGTTACCCAGGAGCTGAAGCGGTGCACCAGTGACGTCATAATTGGAACAAGGATTTGTGAATATGACAAAATATTTGTCTTACTGGCTTTATGACGGCCATTACCGGTTTGCAGGAAGCTTAATTGTTCTATTAGGAGCACTCCTTTAAGCACACCAGTGCAGCCAGGCAGTTTCCGGAAGCAGAAAATCCTGTAAATTTATGACACCGTGTTCTAATTACTTTTGACGGCACATATGTGCATGCACGGTGCGCTGGAACGGACTTCCTTTGGTTACAACGTGGGTCGGTTTTTTTTTTGTGTGTGTGACAAAATGGCAGCATTCAGGCTGATGTGATCGCAATGTGACGCCTTCGTTTGCATGCGCTTGCCCAGCACCTATAACGGCTAGAAGCAATAAATCCCGCCGTACTTCACATACGAGCATTCATCCCGTCTGCCATGTTACTGGAAATGTCTGTGCATAGCAAGCATAGGCATCGTATAAGCACCGCGACTAGTCTGACCCCGTTGGCGTCCAAAAGTTACTCTGCGGTGGTCGGCCTTTGAAGGTGTGGACGAAATTTGGGGGGGAAAGCCCCCGCACAAATTTCCTTGTCGCCAGGGCATACACGAGCTTCACCGGTGTCGGTGTTGCTGCCTGGGCTGAACTCGCCAATGGCCGCGAGCGCCAGCTCTGATGGGAGCGAAGTGCAAGAAGGACCTCCGCGTGCTGGAATGTCAGTGCATGGTAGTGGACGAATCTCGGCTAGTCTGCTCCTCCTTTCTCGAGGCTTGAGTGCCGTTGCTTCGCGCCTTAAAGTGCCATCGAAATTATTGCTCGGCGCACAGCACTGAGAGGCGCCAATCGGTGGACAGGGCGGCGTCTTGGATGTTTGGGTGGTAGTCCTGGATCTGCTAAATGAGCTATTCAGGCCAGTGCTGTATATACCACCGCATCGTACTGCTCTCGAGACGCCATGGGGCCAGGGGTGAATCTGAGGAAGAGGGGCGCAGGGGAGGGGGTCAGCTGGCTGACTCTTGTTTGCAAGCGCGCGTGTATACGGAACTACGAGCTCTTCCTATGTGCGACAAAAACACGGGGTAGCCGAAACCCCGCGTGTTCATCTATTCAGTGAACGTGAACGGTGCTCTTGAACAGATGAGAACATAACGTCACTCGAGTCGTCGGTTTGCTGTCGTATACATTGATGTGAACACTATTGGGAACCATTGAGATTTTGACCGCTCCCTGAGTACTAAGCGGACCGATTCAGCCTTTCTGGACCGATTTGCGGGGTGTAAAGATAGCACCCTTTGTTTTTCCGTCGCCTGCAGTGGGGCTCGGCTCGCCTCAACCGCCCTCACCGTATTGGCAGGGGCACTGGGCAGGGGCTAAAACGAGGGCCAATGACAACAACCGGAAGTTGGAAAAAGAAAATAAACGCCTCCCTCCTTCAGCGGGCTTCCGGTGCCGTGGTAAAATGAGTTACAGCCGAGGCGGAAGCAGTGATCGATGGCCAGCTGATTGATTAGCGGACGGCGTTTACGTGACAGGGCGCGCCATTGCGCGAAAAGCGTCCTTGTAATAGAAAGGACCTGTATAGATAGGGAAACACCGCCGCCATGCAGGCGCGCTGAAGGTTATTGCGCTCTGTCGTCAAATTCGTCGGCGCTTTTGTCGCATTCCTCAGGCAAGTTAAGCTCGGAAGCTTCTCCCGAAATGCAGTTCCAGGCGTGGCGAATGTTGGCCGCAGGCAAGGGGTTGCATCTCGTGCAGCGTGAATCTTGCAACTCAGCTATGTAGTGATCGTGAGGGACGTGCAAAGCTTCGTTTTGATATCGGGGTATGCATGTTGCGTATCACGGCGCGGCGAACTGTGGACGTGGATCGCAGGCGGCAACCGGAATTATTTTTCAGGCGCTGTCGGTTCCACCGCGGCCGTTAGGAAGCAGGAGGGTCGGGAACAATGCACTTCCTCCTGCCCCCGTCCCCTCCCCCCTTTCGGTAGTGCGCCGGGTGCGGGATTGCGCTGCAATTATAGGAACAACGATACTAACCCAAAGCTCTGAACACTGCCGCAAGGTTGATCAACAGCTAAAACGAGCTTGCTATTTTCGACGGCCCAGCGGGTAGCGTCGCGGCGTCTAACGCTTACCGCTAGTGTTCATGTGCTTTTCTGATTTTAGGGATTGTTTTTTATTGAAAAAAAAAAAATGCAGAAATTCAGAGCATTATCCACTAATGCGTTTGTCTTGGGTGTGAGTTCCTCACAGCCAATGTTTTTGGGTTGTCTAAATCGTGTGCGACCAATTATCTACATTTACGCTATTGTAAACATTACAAGTGTTACTTGCACCAAATCTGCGTTTTTTTGTAAATGAAGGGCGTTAAACTGTCCGCCATTTTTCGTTTTTTATACATTTCTTATTACTTTTTCAAAATTTCGTTCGACTAATTGTCTCTGTATGCGCTATTATAACGATTACAGGTGGACCTTCCGCGAAATCTGCATTACTGTGGAAATGCAGAGCGTTACACGGTTCACCATTTTCCGTTATTTTTTTATATTTTTCTTGTTTCTTTTTTGTTTTCACAATTTTGTTCGTCCAATTACCTCTATTTACGCTAGTATAATGATTACAGGTGAAACTTACGCGAAATCTGCATTTTTATGAAATGCAGGGCGTTCTGGCGGTGCTGGCTGTGGATGCTGGCTGTGGGGGGTACTCGGCAAAGAATGCTACGCCTTAAATTATTCCTTAGATCAGTTGTACACATTATTCTTGTAAATAATGGAGGTTTAGTACCTTTTAGGTTAGCTTAGGTGCACGCGGAGGAAGCCTACCACCACGTTTAATGAAAGTCCTGTATCGCTCTGGAACTCAAGTTCCCGGCCTGCACTGTCTTGGAAACGGAATGCCGCGTGCGTACCCTGAAGCGTAGTAAAGAGTAGCACATTTATTATTTATTTGCACAATACTGCAGGCCCAGTGAAGGGCCCAAGCAGGAGAGACATAACTACAAACGATGTACAATGGACAGCAGAAGTTCAAAGAACATGAAATGCGCGAAGATTAAGGACATCATTGAAACAACGCATAAAAAAGAAATTTAACACATTAACAATAGAGGTCAAAATGCAATATGGTCCATTGAGTCAATGCTATTTAAGAATGATGCAGGTAAATGATTCCATTCGGTTTCAGTGCGCGGGAAAAAGGAGAATCTGAAAATGTTAGTTCTAGCATTGAAGGGCGTTAGGGAGTCGGCGTGCCGGTGTCGTGTTCTGCGAGCGGTGAGTGGTTGGATGTATTGGTCTGGTATCATTGACACTGGTCTCATTGACACTGGTCTCATACATGCCCGCATAGCGGTATTAGACAGCGTTTTATCAGGAGGAATGTATGCTGTTTCGCGCGATATTCCGGGGTTGGCGCGGCCAAGCCGTCCCTCCGGTTTTTTTTTTTTTTTTTTTTTTTTTTTCCCTACCGCCGAATTAGTTCTTAGCAAACAATGAACCAGCTTGGCTATAGCCGTGGCGATCTATGTCCCCAAGTCTCTGACGTATTCCGTGAATCGCCGCCGACTCGATGGGCTTTTTCCGGCATCCATGCATCACCGGATCTTAATTTGGCAGCGGGCAATCTAATCTTTTTCCCGGAATTTCCGGCGAGGTCAGAGGCAAAGCGCCCTGATTGCACCCCGCGGCATTCCTAAGCGAGTGATATGGACCCGCCAGCTCCCCCCCCCCCCCCCCCCCCTTCCCCCCCGCTTTTCAGACGGCTGCTATTTCATTGCGCGTAATGTTGCCCCGACTTGTGCCATCAGCGTTCCGGCTTTCGCCATCGCCAAAGCATCAATATCGAATAGGGAATCCGCAGCGGAGCTGAAAATATTGATTTTACGTCCGTATACCTTGTCCCTATATATATTAAGCGATGCGATGATGCGGCGACGTGCCTCTTTCAGTCATCAGTCCTGTGATAAGGGTAGCGTTTTTACTATGGGGCTCCCCTCCGCCTGTTTTACGGTTTACCAATATTGTTGTAGTCGCCCTGTACCGGTTCTTTTTGCTGAAGGCTCTGTGTGTGTGAGTGTGTACGTGCGTGTGCGCGCGTCTGTACACATACATACATACATGCATGCATGCATGCATACATACATACATACATACATACATACATACATACATACATACATACATACAATACATAGACATACATTCATACACGCACGCACGCATATTCATACGTACACGCACTCAGGCGTAAAGAGATTGTTAGGGGGGGACTTACTGCTAAAATTCCACATTCCGGAAAATTTTTGTTTGCTGTATCGGCGTTGCAAAGAGAAGGAAACCTTTCTTCCAAACGTAATAGCATCGGAAAAAAAAAGATCACACAATAATAAACAGATGAGTGACGCAGGTGGTCAGTCGCATTAAAAAAATTTGGAAATAAGCTGAGAAAATGAAATGCTCGTTATTACTTTATCACCCGAAACAAGCCTTTCGTGTTCATAACTTTGCCGATCCCTGATTTACAGCATAAAAGTAACATATGACCGCAATACACGGGATAACTGCAAAGAAGGATCTAACGACTTTTGACTACATCAATCACGCAGCAAAAATAGCTTTAGTTTATGAAGAAAATGAAAAATCTAGACAACAATAAAGCATACTATTTATGCTAGCATACTATTTATGCTAGTCGTTATTTCTTGACACTTGATACAAACCTTGCTCGGGAATTTTTTTCGAAGCGCTAGAAGAGCGAACCGTAGTGCACAATACTGTTTTCATTCTTGCGCATCAGGCTTTCTTTTTTTTTTTTCTTTTTTGTAATGACGAAGACAGTTTTTAGCATCTAGACGTGGATCTCGAGGCCACTACTCCGACATTTGTCGTCGGAGAGGAGGATAGCGCGCTTTCACCGAAGCGGACAGGAGGAATGCTACAATCCGGATTCACGCGTGCGCGCATGCGCTGTTCACGTGTTTGTCAGAGCATCGGGGAGCGCCACTGTTTCGAGGAATGCAGCGTACGGGTCTCACCCTTGGAGCGTGTACACATTAAAAGACTGTCACAACACTAGCGGACGCCTTAAGTTTCTATGCACAAGAAACTCAAAGGCGTCGTGCTGTTGAGTTCGCGTATCGCGTATTTGAGGAAAGCGTTCGCGTATCGATGCCTCCTCGTTTCTAAAATAGCACAGAAGAACGCCATGCCCTCTGTACTGTAGGTAATACTTGGGGTACTGCGTTGCAATGAAACATCTTATCAGAATCTTATCATTATTTTAAGCAATGAAACAGCTTAAAATAATTATCTGCACTCTTAACAAAAAAGCTCGTAAAAGGGAAGTAACGGCTTTATTTACTAACTCATTACGAACTTTACTACCCCCCCAGAACGGTACGTAGGTCCTGCCACTAAGTGTGGAACCATTACTAGACCGCGCACTTAATAACTGCTGCTTGTTGGATATACTAACATTCACTGACAGTAACCAAATCTTATGAATTATTGAATGTAATAACTACAGCACTTTTCTGACTCCAAATCATGATTAAAAAGTTATTTTTTGCAAATCCGCATGCTGACTTGTATGTGCTCACATTAAAATTAAAATGCATGACTCTAAAATTATCGCTACAATATTTCATTGTTGCAACAAGTCAACCAACTCTATCAGATGACTTTCCGCATGGCTATAAAAGCACGGAGAGCAAATGTATTTCTCAGGTAACTGAGTTACACTTGCTCTCCTCGTGCATTCCGTTGGTTTTCTTGCTCAATTGATTTGTTGGTTGTCTAAGTGGGAAATGTATGTGTTGAATGTGTCGACGTCGTGCTGCATGCTCAGCCGATTCACATTGTCACGCGTAGGTTTTTTACTGGGTTATGCGTGGCCAGTTAGTAAAAGCACTAAGTACGTAGTTTACACTGGGACAAGTAACTGGTTAGTGTTCTGTTAGCAAGTGCCACGACCCTTTTTTTAAGAGTGTGCCTATCCATTGGTATTTTGAGCATACTGCAATAACTACATGACGCTGCAAATCCGTGTTATAGGCGCCCCGCGGGCATTTGTCATTGCATTTCTCTCAGGTCTCGCACATGCGGAGCTGCAGGGACACTTAGTAAAGCGTTCTGTTAAACGGTGTGCCGGGTCAACAAAACCAAAATCGAGAGCTGTGGCCGCTTGCGCACGTACGTAGTGCGTCATGGTAAACCTTCGCGACAGCGGTGCCTGAGCCATAGCTTGTCGTGGGCCGACAGGAAAAGCGACTTAGGTAACCATAGCGACGTGGAGGGGGGGAAATGTATTCCTTCATGCACAACGAAAAAAAAAAAAAATGCGGGATACAAAATGGCGCCATTTTCGGAGCCAGGCCTACGTGCCACTCTTTCCTGTGCTCAAGCCGGGGTCACGCTTTGTGCTTTATTCGCAGATTTTGATTTGCGGACTTCAACGCACCTCTTGCGTTCAGCGCACGCACGCTATTAAATGTGTGGCTTTTCAGACGTTTTCTTTTCTTTTTTTTTTCTTTAGTTCTTTTTAGCAGTAGTAGAGAGTTCACGCTGGCCTGCACAATTTCGTAGCCTTGCCTGTATACTTATCCTAATAATGATTTGAGAATTTATTAAAGTCCAACACTACCTTATCTAGTGCTCAGTTTTTAATTTTCGCTTGATGGTGGCCAGTTTTGTTTTTGTTTTTTCCTTGAGGCGGAGTTGATACCTTGCATTGTTCTTAAAAATGCGCTTTCCTCACCTCGATTCATTTTTGTAGCAGACGCAAAGTTTTCTTTATAGAATTCATAAGCAATTTTACAGCAGCTTGTTGCAGCCATTCAGTGACAGCGTCTTCCCATGGCAAACTACCCGATACTACGTCGGGTTTCCTTTGCCCGTCTATCTCGCGCCTGTGGATTTTCGCGTGCGCACATCGCTTCGGCATTGACGACTTTTAGACGGCGTCATGTGGCGCTCCGCCCCATAGTGGGCCTCCTCGATTCACTAGTCCTGGACAGACCGCGGGCAGTCTGAGGACTGCATGCGTTCGGACCGGAAAATCGAGCACCGGATCGCGTCTCGGGCAGTCCGCGGACGCTCCGGGACTGATAATCGAGGGGGCCCAGTGCATAAGTTGTCTCATCGATCGCACGAACCCTCCGTCAAGCTCTTCCGACTCCACCGCTCGCTCGCTCGCTCGCTCAGTTGCCTTTGCACGGCGACATGAAAAGGCAACCTGCTGCGCTGAGACGATCGTGGCGGGTGGAAGCGCACTCCCCACGCTGCCTTCGGCGAGGCATCTGCCATGGTACCTTGAGGACAGTCAATCGAATCTTTGTGGAAGGGGTATGAACTGAGAGTGGCGTGCCGGAACTGGGACGCCGGAACTGCAACCCTCGCCCTTTCCACCCTGCACGTCGGATCACGACGCGGAATCCTAACGCCTATCGTTAACTGTAAATGCTGTCGCGTTGAACAAAACATGCACCTGCCCTTGCGCACGCCCCCACGTGTTTTCGACACAGCCAACGCTGCCTATTTTCTGACGCGTCAGCCGTTTTCCAGTGGGAGCAGTATGGGGGACGCCTCGTGTCCGCCGGCGCGCGCCGCACCACAGATGAGCGGAGAAACTAGGCGTCCCTTGACACGGAGGCGGAGGACCGCCACCCTTTGGAAGTTGTACAAACCCTGTAAATAGTTTTCTTCCGTTAAGCTGCGCTGCCCGGCGGACAGTACTCAGGCCGGCAGTCTGCGGAAAGGCTAACGATGGGTAAAGGGCGTGAGCGAGCAACAGAAACGTACCTGTTTCGCCATTTTAAACTGACGCGGTAGGCAATGTTATACCTATATGTGACGTCACAGCCTTTTCTGGAGGACTACTTTCCGCTTTCATGACGCCTCTCGAGATAACGGCGGCAGATAATTTCACGGCCTTCAACCGTGCAAGCTGTGCTTCAAGATTGCAGCTACAGAGACGTCGGGTACAGCATTCTTCTGGCGTACGTACAGAGCCGCGGTCCTCCGGAAGTCCAGCATGTGTATTTTCATTGCCGAGGGCGGTTTTTCGTCTCGAGCTTGTCCCTTCGGGAAATAGGCCCTGTTGTCTGAGCGGCAGCCCGAATAATTACCCCTGAGCGCCGCTCGCACGTGGCCTTTTGACTGGCCGCGGCAATTGTTGTGGCCGGGAGCTCGCGTTCGCGTGTCTGGAGGTCGGAATCGATGCCGCGCATTGTTCGAGGAGCACGGTCTGCAGGCGGCTGTGGCGTCTGCGTACAAGGCCGCCCCGATAAACACGGGGGCCGCGTGACTAGCGGAAGGGCGGGTGGGATCGCGAGACAACAGCTAACACGTGAGGCTGAGAGCAAGGTAAATATAACTGGTAGCGAAGCTTCCATAGAAGCCCATACGTTCAGAAAATGGCGGCTCTTAAGCTGCTCATGGGGCTTAGCGCCATCTGTGTGAGGAGGGAACACTTCCGGCGGAACAAAAAATAAACAGGATGTGACGCAAGATCCGGTCAGAAAGTGACGTCATTTTGGTGGCATTAGCGGGAAAATTTGACTTAATTAGCGGGAAAATTTGACGCCTTAGCAGGACTCTGATCGCTGAGGGCTCATGTCATTGCCATCTGACGCAAGTTGGCGAGCCCTTGGCGTGCGTGCTTCAAGTCAACGCCAACTTATACTCGTGACTAGAGAAACGCACTTTAGCATACTGTCGTATGATTCGCCTCGGTGTTTATAAAAGCATCTTGCATCTTCTCTGAACCTTTATTCTGTATTCATGCCTTCCACTGCTGTATAAAAGCAATCAGTTGTTTATTTTGATTGCAGCGGGTGGCAAACGTACACCCCCCCCCTTCGACCGGAATTTTTTTCTGCCTTGGGATACAGAGCCCAAAATGACACTTGACCACTCTCCCCGGCCCCCCTTTTATATAAAAAACGTGCCCACTCCTTACCCCGATACCATTTCTACCAACGCCACTGCTAAGTTTAATTGCGTCGCACATACGCAGGTAGGCGTGCGTGCCTTTAGTATAGATCAAGGTTATATAATGCTTGCTCAGTTTGTGTACTTCTGTTCTAAGAGAAGAAATAACGCAAAGTCATGCTATAATCAAGACATTTGAATTTTATTCCAGGATGAACATAAAACAAATTTACCACACTGCACAAAATGAGCACGTATACAATAAGTACAAAATGTTCGTGGGCACACATGCATTATGATTTTCCTTACGCGCCGAAAAATTTACTTTACCCGTAACACATAGCATTATGAGCAATGAAAGCGTCAACAGCAGAACTACTTCCAAACAAGAGAAAAGAACTAGGCACTGCGTCTTGACGTAGAAAACCGGGCCGCAGGAATGCCGATTCACGAAAGTGCAGCGCGCACACTGCAGCTGTCCCGGCGTCTTATCAAGTAGACAAGGGTTTCTACAGAAGTTCACTCAGCATTCACGCCTGCAATTTCCTGGTTGCATTATTAGGCAAGTGTCGCAACAGATAAGTAAAAAGAGGAAAAATGGATCAATGCAAACGAAAGCGACGGCAGTATGTAAAAGCACATAGCAGGAAAGATCTGGCAGCAGCGCAGCACGGAGCAGCACAACACAGTACTGCGATGGAAATAATGCTTGCGCATACAAGTGCGGGAAGCAACGAGCACTACAAGCGTTGTAATGCAATAGAGAAGACACTGAGATAGACAATTAAAGCGACTCGTTTAAATTCGAGTGGTACTACGCCGAGAAGTCCTAGAGTAATTGACACAACTTGCTCTGAGCCAGCCTGAGGTGAAATCAAGAGATAACTGTGACATAACAAAGCTTTAGACCCATTTTTTTCGAAGCACCACCACGTCCCCTTACACAACCCCCGTGCACATATTAACAGTACAACAGTTTCGCGTTACCTGTGGAAATGAGAGGAAAATGGTGCAGTAAAACGCCAGGTGTACGGGAGTTGCTGTTGCAACTTGTACAGCACATCGTTTCCGTAGGTACCGACGAAAGCACTCCGCTCCAACCGTTGGCAGCATCGTCCCGTAGTTCACCGTGCCTGCCGGGCACGGTACTACACGTGTTCACCGACGATACAACGCACCTCGCAACTCCACGCACAGCAAAAATTAAGTGCACACCAAATTAACAAGGAAAAACGAATGCAAATGCGCACCACCAAAACACGCGAGGGGCGTTTCCTAGCAGACGAACTTTAGGAGCGCCTTTCCGATCACTACAAGGACTGCATCACAAAGCAATGACATGTGCCATTCTTCAGAGGGCGCTACAAAAAAGGTTTTTGAGAATGAACGGCATTTTCATAAATTATTTATACACTGTGCCTAAATAAATGTGATTCAGAAATAAATATAGTTCGTAAAATATAATTGTTTTTTTGTTGTTGAACAAAACTTGGTTTTTTGTTACTAGTGTTTGTTCCCTCCTCACCTAGTCGCGCTTCAATCGCCACTCCCATAAGCCCCCATGCTGATGTCGCTGGCAATAGGTTCTGAACCGCTTTTTGCCCGAACCTTCGCTACCATTTATATTTACCTTGCTGAGAGTGGCCAGTCGCTCGGTGAGGAGGGAGCGCTGCTGGTGTTAAGGCGCGTGACACAATTTCTAACGAGGGTTGCGGCGTTATAACCAGGACAACCGGAATCCCAGAGAGCCTATCGACTATAGTCGATAATGCTTTCGCCTGACGTCCCCTCTGGCTTTAATCAACGTGGGTCGAACAATTTCTACCAGTCACGCAAAAATGGCGCTTAACTGTCTCGCAATTTGCATTCCGCATGCTTAAAATCGCCCTGCTCGTAAATTGCCACAGTCGTTTGAAGCGAAGCTGTAAGTTTCTCCTCGATCGGATCTTTCGTGCTTGTTTGTCGGCTTTACAGAAAAAAAATTAAAAGAAGATCAATTCAAGGATGCGGGAGCATGTTATTCATTTCCCCGCGCACTTGAGGCTCGGCCCGATGCGTACGCCTCGCTCCTGATTTAGAAGCCAGCAGTACGGCGTTTCTCGCACGCCTCTCGCATTCCATGCCAACCGGGCTTTGCGTTCTCGCCGTCTCAGGGGCCACGTTTGATGGTTTTAGCAGCGGCATTGGCTGCTTGTCGCTCCTTTTGTTGTTTACCAGTATCAACATGTCGTCGCTGTCAATCTCATTGCGTCCTTTTTTGCCGCCTACTCGGCCTTGCGCTCGCTGCACACTCCATTTGACGCTGGGCGCGAAGGCGGTAAGTGTATACCCTCCGCTTCCCAAGCAAGGCCTCCGCACGCGACGTTGGTTTCTTGGCATACAGTGTCTGTACTCTCCGATCGTGAACACCGGCACCAAGCATCTCCGCCCGTAACCCGATCGGAAATGAAGATGCGGATTGTGTGTGTGTGGGGGGGAGGAGGAGGACCGGGAAGTTCATTTTCCTGTTGCGCCTGGTCCCCTTACACAACAGTCCCTAACTGGATGGAAGATGGAAATTGGGTTGGCCAGGGAGTGTTTTAGGGGCTCAGGCTGTCGGCGTCTCCTGTCGTCGTCGTCTCATATAGTCACGGTACTAAAACTCCAATGCCTCGCTCTTGAACGTGATGCGTACTAAAAGAACGCACCGGGACACTCGTTTTCAAACGCCTCGAGCTAGAACGCTTGTAGCTTCGAAGACGGGAGACTTTTACAGCAAAGCTGTATACCTCTACCCCCCAGTGGTTTCATCTCCGTAGGCAAAAACGACAAGGCGCCAAGAATACACTTATACACTGCATGCTTGGCCCCTCCCAAGGTTTCACGTTAGTGGAAATGGCCCGGCTTTCTCTCTTCCCCCCGCCTCCTCTACCAGGCGCAATCGCTCCACCACGATAACCCATTTTCCTTCTACTATGTAGTGCCAGCGGTGTTAATAGAGGTCGCGCCAATGAGCCCAGTCGCCCGAGGTGGCGTCCTGCAACATCCGTGGCTTCTCCAATGCGCGAGCTCTGCCTGCGTCACGGAGCAACGGTCTTCGTCCTCCCCCCCACTGGCGTGCGTGCGTGGCCGCCGTCTCGCTGCAGATTCCTGGCCGGCTCGGTGATGAGGAACAGTGCTTCTTTCATGCTCGCACGTCTCCATGGTCTTCGGTGCGACTGCAGGCACGCGGCCCCCGAAATAGCTGCCGCCCGTTCCGCGCTGCTGTGTACACTATGTGCTTGCTTGCTCGTGCGTGCGTCGCTTTATATACGGCTGAGACGCCGATCACGCTAGCAGTTTACTCCACGCGCAGCCCGTCACAAAGTGGCGATGCGACGCGTTGCCCAACCACAGGACCGGCGCCAGGACGGAGTCGTCTTTGTTTAAACGCCGAGGCATTCCTTGGACCGTCGTCTTTGGTGGGGCGTCATAGTACTAACCCAGACGCAATCTCAGCGTGGGAGTTAGCGTGTAATACCTGCAGCCTCATTAGCAGAAAGTGTGAAGCGAAGCATTTGTTTGTGACCACCGCCCCACAGCGTGCAGTTCTTTTTTCGCTCCCGGGGTTACTGAAAAGAAGTGCTTCCTCTCTCTCCCTCCTCCGCTCGAGTCTCCAGTCAAGGAGATCCCTGAAAGCAATGCGCGTGTATGTAAAAGCATATCCTCTACTCTACTCAGTTGAGTCGAGGAAACACATGGAGTGAAAGACAGATTACGCCCATTAACCTTATTCGGGACGGTGTAGATCTGCAGAACGAACCCATTCTCCTCCGCAGGGCACTTTCACCATGCTTTGGGAAAATCATTGGCATTAATTTTTGATAATTAGTACCTCCAGATATATAAATTAAACATTTCAGATTTAGCACCGCTTATGGTGTAGCCAAATG
This sequence comes from Haemaphysalis longicornis, assembly GCF_048455015.1. Taxonomy (NCBI): domain Eukaryota; kingdom Metazoa; phylum Arthropoda; class Arachnida; order Ixodida; family Ixodidae; genus Haemaphysalis; species Haemaphysalis longicornis. Next base: position 28,686,425 of record NW_027526335.1, on the reverse strand, counting down.
TGCGCGGCCATTTTTTTAGCCGTAGGTGCGTTAGCCCTAATTAGACGAGATAAAAACCTGGCGCGTGTTGTGACCGAACTCATTAGACCGTACTGCAGTGACCATACGGCCATTGTTACTGTGCGGACCAAATAATGAAGTTTCAAGGGTTGAACCGTTCGCATGGTGGCGGATTATACCTATAGCTGTTTCGGTTTCGTTAGATTGCAGAAATTAGCGTCGGCGGGGTTTTTTGTCATGAGGGGGGCAAACCCCCTTTTTTTTTCGTGGAGAGAGAGGGCAGAGGAAAGGGGAAATTGTGCTGGTGTGGCTTGTGGGTGGGGCAAGTGCCCCTTGTGCGACCCCCTGCCGACGCCCATGGTTAACGGAACGGAGCAAGAACCAAAGGGCACCTATATAGCCACTGCATGTGGATTGTTAATGCGAAAGCATGAATGTCCAGTTGAACGCCTGAGACGCCTTGCTTCCGCTTCTGGATGTCGAACGGCTTTGATATGTTGCCGCTTGGGACGCATTGCTTTACGATCCGCCCTAACGCTTTTAGAGTGGCTTCAATCTGTCTCCTACCATTTGCGCCGTTGCTCGATGGCGGATCTCGCTGCCTGTCTCTCCTCGGGTTCGGCCGCGTTCTTCGGCTCTCTTCATGTGCGCTGTACTGGCGTGGACGGCACTACGCTCACGCTGCGGAACGCCTACCTCCTCCTTCCCTGCCATGATTTATTTACACGGCTTTGTGAACGCTCGGTGAACGCATGCGGGCCACGCATATAAGGGCTACAAGTGAAAAGCTTCGCTGTAGAAACTCTTGGAACACGCATTTGTGTCTATGTCAATAGATTTTAGTGCGCAGCCCTCTGGCGCCCGCTACTGTGGTTTGGGACGGCGATGTCCTCGTAACCGAGCGACCGAACGGGACACCGAAGGCAGAGAGAAAACGGGGATGAGCGTCTGGCAAAAGTGTGAGGGGGAGGCCAACGCCGCCTGTATAAACAGTGCCTAACGCGTGAGCGAAAAATGGCCAAACAGCCACTCTCCTGTTGCTCTCTCCTACCCTTCCCCGCTCCGTAGCCTTCCAGCGTGCTTTCGTGTCCGCCAGCCAGCGCCGCTTCTCGGAAACTATGCAAAATAGTGGAAAGTTTGTTTAGCGTTCCCGAGGCGGCGCTCCTACGCCTTCTTGTTTTTCACCATGCCTGTCTGTCTTGGTCTGTCACTGATAAAACTTCCTTTGTCACGAAGCGAAATCCCTTGCGCTGCCGCAGGCTGATGCCGGCTTTGCGCGCTTATCTACTCGGATCACAGGCCCTGAAATTTTCTGAGTGGGGCATCCCCCCTCTATCCCCTCCGCATTTAGGTATTGTTTTGACCCCCCTGTTCGCACTCCGCATCGGTACGCACTTCTAAAATTGAGGACTATACTGTAGAAGCGCCCAGACAGCGTGGCGTGATCGCAGCTGCTTATCCTTTTGTTTCCTATAATTTTCTGAAGTTTACAAGCACGTGATATTATTGGAAAGTAATCGTAGAAGTAAGCGCCTGAACAAAAAACGTGCACGCAATTTTTTCTTCTCTAAATACTCCAGAAAGAAAAATAGTAAAATAATGGCTGCCCCATCCGAAAATATCGTTTTTCTGTTAGCTATATGTCTACCCGACAATCAGTATGTTCTTAGACTATTTCAGTCCGCCTCCGTCTTTATCTTTGGAAAAATGCAGCAAGTATGAAGCGAGCGACACGTTGAACGAGATCCCCAGTGCGCCACAGAACTAGCACCCCGTCACGGCTAAAGCCCGTTTTCTTTTGAGTCCGACAGAGCACAACATGGTCCGGCTGGGCCTGTCGTGCTCTGTCGGGGGGGCCCTGTCGGGCCAAGTTGGACGCCGAGGTCGAATTCGCTCGGCGAGCGAATTGTCCGGCTGGAGCCGTCCGGCTGGGCCGTCCGGCTGGAGTTGGCTCCGCCCATCGGCCTTCGGCAACATGGCGGCGGCGAGCTGCGGGGACGGTGTACGTTAGTGTCTCTAAATAAAGGCTTGTGATTGTGATATCAAAAACGACAACGACTTGCAGAAGTTACGACAGACCACCCCGGTCCTGAGTCGGTACTGCGATACGCGTTTATCGTTCGTCTACTTCAAATGGTCGCGCTTTGTGTGGAGCCGAGGCAGAAAAGGCACCAGTACCAGCGTCTGCAGAGTGGTGCGCCGTGTTTTCGTTCTCTATCAAGTGTGTAGAGATACGCTCGTCGCGCTCATCGCTAGCGCGAGACGATTGATAAGTCCAAATTCATCGTGGCCCCGCTCTCGCGCGCTCCAAGCTGTCAAGGTCTGTCTCCGCGCTTGGATCATCGATAACGTTCAAAATATGGTCACTGTGAGTGAAAGCAACGCGCAGTGGTGGTCAGCGCTTGTGTACAGTGCAAGTTTTTCATATAAAGTGTGTACGCCGTGCTGTTATCTGTTTGATGTGTCGAAGTTCGGCTCTCGCGATCAGCCGTGTGTGGTGCGTCGCAGTTCTCCCGGAGTTGAATGTGTGTCTGTGAAGCTGCGGCGCCGCTAGCTCCGATACTGCAAGAAACACATCGCAACCGAGGGGTGCACCTTTTACATAACTTTCCCGTTGTATATCTGCGCAGTTGGTAGCGATGTGTGGCGGTGTTTGTGCGTTTTGAAATGTGAGGGTGTTCCCAGTGCTTTAGTGCCGCTGGTGGACTGCAGCGTTCCCAAACCAGCGTCATGAGTGCTCCGCTAGTTCGCCTATTCTAGTGACCGCGTGATGTGGTGGCAAGTGTGCTTTGTGCAGCAACTGCAGTGTGTGTCCAGGCTGTGCTTTTTTTTTTCGCGTTCAGCACTGCCTGGTTACGTGATGTGTGCTTCATGCGAGATGCTGCTTCCGTTTGGGACTAGTTTTCGTGGTCATTTCACTTGCAGCTGTTGCTTGCTTACGTATGCCGCATATATGCGCTAGGTAAAGCTTCCATGCACCACTATCCGAAAAAGTGCCTTTACTAATGAAGCACATGGTTATTGTAATGTAATCATGCAGTCATGACATATTCCTGTGAGTAGTGTTTACACACCGGGTTCACAAAATGGTTTCTATCATAAACCTTTTCAAATGCCCATTTACGCTTTTGTTATAGTTGTTTGCTTTAAGCCACACCAAAGTTGGCTGTGTTGTGGTCTTCCCTGAACTCTTTATTAAAATGCCAGCACTGTCAATCATCAGTGAACATTCTGAAAGCGGAGTTGGGGGTAATTCGGGTTCCGTGGGCGGCACACGTGACTTCTTTTGAGAATCCCTTTTTGCTCCCAACATATCCAGTATCGTTCAGCTTGATTAAGCTCGTCGGATATGAGGGGTCCCAATTTGCTGCTTTGTTGTTTGGTTCTGGTGATGAACTGAAAAACCCGAGCTGTGACTCTGATTAGCTTTAAGATTTTGCCGTAGTGTTCCAGATCGATCACGCCCGACTCAGTAGGTGGCGATGTTGCCGCTGGCAATGATTTTGTTTTCTTCCTTTCCCCTAGTTCGATTTCATCGTATATCGCTTTCGGAACCACTCATTCCCAATATGCATGCGGGACAAATCCACAGTGCTTTGCTCCGCTACTGTGCGTTTTTGGCCAGCTGCATGGCTGGGATGTCGCGAGCTAGATTTTCTCTTCCCGGATAATGTCTACATACGCACTTGTTCGCGAGGCGTTGAATTTTAGTGACTCAGTTGCGTGTGAACTGCTTCCAGCGACCAACATCTTCATGAATCCAATAGAGTGCTGTTGTTGAATCTGTCCGTAGGTAGATGTTTGATGGCTGTTGCTTGAGGGCTTCCAAAATATAGCCACACAATCGACCAGCGAGCAGGCATGCCATCAGTTTTAGTCTCGCCAGTGTAATTTCCTTGCCTGGTGCAACCCTTTGTTTGCTTACCAGAGTTGTCGATCTTGTACCGTTTTCCCCTCCAGGGTGAGGTAGGCAACTGCCTCATATGGCATTGGACGGGTATCAGCAGAAATGTGAAAGCAGTCCGTCCTCCCTCCATTTGTTTGCGACCTGTAGTACCGGGGTACTTGAACCTCAGGGAGATAGGGAGTCCGTCTAGCTACCTTCCAGGCCGCCGTGCTGTTGGTAGGTAGCGTGTTGAAGTCGATGTTTTTACGCCACACTTCGTGGAACAGGACCTTGGCATGGACAATGAAAAAAGAAAGCCCCCCCTCCCCCTCCCTTCCCAGTGGTTCATGTTGAACCTCAGCGCAAATGACAAGACGCAGTACGATAGCAACAGGACACACGAAGCGCTGCTTTGTCATGTCGTTTACGCTAGGGTTCAACATGCTTACCAACACTTCCAAGTTTTCACGTTGCGCCCTAGTGGGTCACATATCCATGCCGTTGTTTGTAGCATGGGCCAATTTGTGAATGGTTCTATGCCATGAATACAATTCATACATAGAGAGAATGTTAAGTGGTCGGCACACGGGTCCCACGTACGTCGCAAAACCTTCAGCACACCCGACAAATAACCGAGATGCATGGTAGCCCGGGAGTCACGTTGAAATCACTGGAATAGCATTTTACTGCTTCAAACATTTCAGTGGCATTTTTGTACAGCTTCACGGCAGCTTTCTCGCTTCCAGCTCCTGTGAGCACGTCATCCGTGTATGTCTCACAGTTTGAGGGTACTGCTCTTTGTTTAAGTGGTGTTGAAGCATTTCGGGAAGTAGAAATGGGTTAGCCATCACTCTGAAAGGGATGCGGGTCATACAGCAAGTCAAAACTGGTGAAAGTGGTACACCCGGTTTTGGTATTGCTTGAAACCACAGGAAACGCAATGCACCTTTGTCCACCGGTTTTATGCCAACCTTTAATAATGTTTGTTTGATATCCAACCCTTGCGCCACTTGGTGTCTTCGGGAGTTCAGCAATAGGGTGTATGCACTGGGCTTTTGGCCGTGCAGCAATGCTACCTACACGACAGCCCCGGCACCATATCCACAGTTGCATTCTGCCGTGCAGGCAGCATGTTTCCCGATGCAAAACGTGGTTTGCGGCGTGGTGTTGGTAAGAACGTTCGCGTGGGTTTGCGAATGCCTTGTCACAAGGAGTAGTCAGCATTGTTTTTTTTTCGAAATTTCGGACTGTGCTGTGCACACTTCTGCAACCGCAGATCCGAAAGCAGGCTGCACAACAAAAGCAAGCGTTTCGCTTTTTTTTTTTTGTTTTGAAGCAGTAGCTAGAGCAGTGCTTGAAGACGATCTGACTTCAGGCAACGAATTCGCAAAGAAGCTATCGATGATGGGTTTAATCAGTACCGAATCAGGCGTGCCCATTTTATTTGAGGTGGAGACGACGGCCATCAAAGCTTTCACCTCATACCTTGCACATGCTCAAGTAAAAATAAGCACTTGAAAACTATCGGTCGAATCTTTGTCGACGTGGCTGCACCTAATTTTATATACATATGTCGCGATTGCTTCCACCCAGAACCTCTGCGTAATTGCTCACCATCATTGGGAGCTTAGGTAGACGTCAGTCATACGTTCAACACACCAGAACACTGTTGCCAGAGCACCTCACCGTATCTCGCACTCCCCAAGAAGCGCGCAGCATGCCTGGGTGGCTCGGTAAAGCCAGTGCCTCGTCCCGCACGGCGCCACCATATCAAATATTGTTGCAGCTTTGGGTGAAAATTTTCCTAACTCGAGACACGGTCCTTTGAAGCAACCCAAAAATAAGAAAATCAATGCATGGGGATCACACGGAGATAGTGCAAAGTGGACTACGTTATCAGCGCCTGTCCAACGGTTAGACAGGTGCGGACAGCGGTGCAGAGAGCACTGCGCAATGTTTCAAGCATGTGACAAAGTGTGAGGTGAAAGCTTCAAGGCCCGTCGTTTCCACTTGGAACGAAACAGGTGCAACAGATTCAGTACTGATTAGTCCCATTATCGATAACTTCATTGTAAATTTGTAAATTCGTAGCATGAAAGCGGACTGTCGTTAAGCGTTGCTCTATCCTTGGCTCCGAAGCAGCAAAAAAAAAAAAAAAAAGAGCGACATGCTTGCTTTTGCCATGCGGCCTGCTTCGGATCTTCGGTTGTAGCAAGCGTGCACAGCACAGTCTGGAATTTCGACGCAAAAACAATGCTGACTACTACTTGTAACAAGGCATTCGCAAATCCACAAATCGCTCGAAAAAAAAAACGCTGTCCACATGAACGTTCTTGCCAACACCACACTGTGAACCACATTTCACATCAGGAACGCCGCGGCCCATGCGGCAAAATGCAACCGTGCAGATGGCATCGGTGCAGCTAAGCAAATAGCACCACCCCGCATTCGAAAGCCCATTGCATACACCGATAGACTGACTAAATCGGAGGTCAGGTTCAGTCCACTTTCAAAGTTGTTGAAATATTTCGGTGAGTTACTGTGCGATGAAACGTCGAAAACCATCTGAAGCTTGGGAGAGTAACGTGCAACAGCCTAGTGCAGCATGTAGTAAACGGCATCAGCTTCACTCGTACTTTCCGTAAGTTTTGCTATCCCTAGCTGGTCGTAGTTTCTGATCACAGCGTCGGTAGTCCTGACACAATTCTGGGAAGTTTAGAAAGTGCCTTATCAAGTGGTATAGTGACATTGGCTTCCAAGGAAGCTCCTTCTTCTAATGTCCATCCATTTATTTGATGGTCCCGCCAAACACAGAAAAATACAATAGAGGCGTGGAAATTTCTGAAATTTCAAACACTTTGCGAATGCTGTTTGCTATTCGATTTGCAGTGCACTTTTATCATTCAAAGTGCTGAATGTTTTCGAGTATTGAAAATTTGGGAATAATTGAGCAGTAAAAGTTGGCTTTGCCGCATGGCATTCAAATTTTCTAGCTTCACTGCATGGCATGCCCTCTTTCGTTGACTTTTTGCATGGCGCTGAAGTTGCGCAAAAAAGCTTAACACGCGGTCATACTATCACACTTAAAAATAAATGAACAACTGAACAAAGGCGGTGGCGGTCAAGACCATTGCTAATGACATCGAGGTTTTCTTGGCTTTAACACACCATTTGCTCACTTCTCATTTTTCTTCCACTCAGTTTTTATGTGTACCAACTTTCAGCCTTTTGTCCACTTGCCTGAGGGTCTAGCTTCATTCAACAGCAGAAGATCAGAAAATAAACTAAAAAAATCACTCCACAAAGTGAACACCCTCTTCCAAAACGCTTATGCAGAGGCTGGACGGGCTGCATAATGCAGAACGCCCTTACTCTATGAAAGAGAACATGTGTCATCTCTTGTGCTACTGCACGCAGCATGCAACCCAACACGAAACAGCGAAAAGAACTCTTGTGCGATTGCTACGAAAAAACTTTTCAGAACTGAATCACTTTTGTGAACTGTAGCAGTCATGCTGACACTGCGCTAGGACAAAGGCTCTAGATTGGTCGACGTTCTATAACTTAAGATCCTGAGATCTGTTATCCAACTACTGCCATTTTTTCAAATGTTCCTGATTTATTTCATTCTCCCTCTTATTCATTGTTTCTACGTACTCTTTCCACATTTTTTTTTTTTCATTTACTGTGTTCACCCTATCTGACGCAGCAAGCAACGCCATTTGTGGAGCTAATGTCTTCAGTATTAATTTCCCAAATCATTTATCTAACATCACTATCATCATCTGGAAGGCTCCTGCACAATTACAGCTTTCAGCCCCATTTCATGCAGCAATGGCCTCGGTCTGCCTTGCGTGGTTCTTCCACTACACCATCCCTGTTGCACTAACTCATGTGTTTGCGCTTTGTGGGTAAAGTAACCGACAGGTGTCCTGAGCTCGAGAATGCCTAGATTGGGCTGTGTGTCGACCTGCCATTCCAGGTGCAGAAGCACAAATGAACGGGTGTAGCACTTTTGTCTTCTGTCTGGCGCCAAGCGTAGGGAAAAGTGGAAAAGGGCACTATAACGGTCGGAAGCTGACTGTTTTAGCTGTGATTGTAAGAGCGTTTGATTTTATGAGGAGTACTTTGATGGTATTGGCATTATAGTAACTTGCAGCTTTATTGGAAGCGGGCACGTGTTTTTGCAAAAAGATAAAGCAAGGCGCTGCAAATGAACTGTGTTTTCTACCTCTCAACTGGTTACATTGATTTGATTGATTATGGGGTTTAATGCACCAAAGCTACAATTGGACTATGAGGCGCGCCGTATTAAAGTACTCTGGATTAATTTTGACCTCCTGAAGATTTTTAAAATATGCCAAAATCTCGACATGAGAATTTTTGCTTTTTGCCTTTATGGTTGGGTCCCAGTCAGGCTGCACGTGCAATCAAAGCTCTTTTGGAGTTTTGTGATTGAAAATTTTGGCCGCATCAAATGACATCTTTTCGTCTTCACGTTTGTTTTTTTTTTTCTTTTTGTTTTTCTTGTCTCATTTAGTGTAGCAAGCCAGCCCGACGGCTCGGCTAACATCGCTGGTCTCCATTAAAGTTATTCTCTCTCTCTCTAAGCCATTGTATTGGTGTTGAGTGCATAGATTTTTTACTGATTGCAAGAACATAGTGTATGTGATGATGCTCAAGTATCAATTTATATTTAAGGAACCCAGGAGAAGAAAAATATGAATGGTGCAAAATGAAAGGGTTCAACATGCATGGGACTACTTGATCATTACGAGTTGTGTGCCTATCGATGAAATGTCAATAAACCGTGCTGCAGTTTAGCGTCATCTAGTGCTGATCTTTTTTTTTTCCAAGTCTGCATAAACTTAACTTATTGTTGTATGTAGTGTTGTTCACTTAACCTTGTGTGTTTCAAGTCTGTAATACTTAGTACATTTGGTAGCATTAAACAAAGGAACTCTTTTTGCTGTGCCTTTACTTGCCTAACTTTGGCCGAAAAAGGCTTCATTTCAAAACAGAAGACCGCGTTATAAGTGGAAATTACGGAAATGAACTAGATCTTGGTAACTCATTGAGGCATCACTGCTCTTAACAAAACGTAGCCAGCTTTGTTTATAACTAAGGCTTATTAATTCATGTATCTATAAATCTCTGGGGCCTATCTGTTTTTGTGCATAGCTGTCTTGTTTTGAAATAAAATTTGATCGGCGAGTTTTATTTTGTGTGGGGTATACACGTCGTGTTCTGCCGTGAGTCTTCTGCAATTAGTGTGGGGCCAATTTTTCTTCAGCACCTCGAGCTGCCCTTGTCACTAATTTTTTAAATTTTTATTGAAGTGCATACTGCGAACCAGAGGCCCAAGAAGGAGGGGCATAAAGGTGTGAACAAGATCAGAGATACCAGCAGTTCAGGATACTACACGTGGCAGCAATGAGAAAGAACAAAAGGTTAAAATAAACTAAACATTTGCTTCTATTTATTCAAATTAATCAAGACATATGTTCAGGTGTATTTTTCCAGTCGATAATACATGTGGGAAAAAAAAAATTTCGACCGGTGTGTATAACGGGTGAAAGAATGAAAATGGTAATGATGAATATTATTTTGAAGTATGTCGTGGTCTTGTATCTAGGCCAAGTTTGTAGCAAAACAACAACAAAAAATTTAAGGCATTGAGACTTCTTTTTTCCCTAGTGCTTCAATCGCACCAGTTTGCATGAGCTCATTAAGAGAATCCGTGCGACCATAGTTATAATTCTGAACAGTGAAGAAACGTAAGATGCAAAAACTTTCTCCTTGACTAATGTTCGAATCCCATAAGCTTACATGATCTCACAAAGAGAATTTGTGCGATTATATTTAGAATAAATAAAGTCAACAGCCTTTCTTAGAGCCTTTTCAACCAATTCGATATTATTTCCTCTATAGGGGTCTGAGACTGTGCAGGCATACTGAAGTTTCTATCAAATTAAAGTAGGGTACAAAAATAATCTAACTTTTGCTGGAGTATTGGTGAGTTTATGCGTTATTAAACCGACTTCACGACAAGATGAGGAAAGATTGTTTTTTATATGACTTCAGCTCAAGTTGCTAGTTTATACAATAGCTAGACGAGTACATTTCTGAGCTTCGGGCAAGTTTTCCTGAAAAAGGGTAAAAAAGTGTGAGTGGATTCTTTTTGTTGACGATATGAAGGGAGACTGCAGTCATCCGGTTTTAACCCCGTAGCCCACACATGACTCCAGGAGGGGATATTATAAGAAATAGTGAAATTGCCAATATATAGCGAAATCTGTCTAGGCTCATTTACAATGGAAATAATTCATTACAGAAAATTTAAAGGAAAGACCAAGGGCACTACCATGGGGACCATTAGAAGTAGGAGGAAAATGTCAGCTAGTCACTCCAATCCGATGAACAAGCAGTAACCCAGGCTGCAAGAAAAGAGCGGGGAGGGTGGGAGGCAGTATGTGAATTAATTTTTTGAAATTAATTTGGCCAGACGGCTGTTACCCCCCAGTAAGTGCAGGTGGTGGGACTGGCCTGCTCCAGTGAGGGATAAAAAAAAAAACTTCCATTCTGCTGTATGAATCGCTCATGCGTTCTGGTATATGGCCAGCATATGCAGACGTGTATGGACGCCTGTTTTTACAAACCCCGGACCAGGTTCTAACCCTGTGCTAATTTGCAAACAAAATCTGTAGTGTCGGAATCAGCATAATTAACTGTAAACAAATGTACTTGAAACATGCAGCAAAGCCTTAAATGTGCCTAGCTGTGTTTTCTGTGGAAGTTATTTACTAAGTAAAACTGTTGACCTGGATGGGAGCCTTCGTACAGTCGTCCAGAAAAGGTAATCTCGTAGTAGAACACAAAGATCAAAGCCGGCATCGCCATTAAAAAAAAAAACTAAGAAAAGAAAACACCGCGGCGCCGGTCGGTGGAACTATTCCGGTTTTTGCGAGTGACTAAATGCGATCGCTGGCTGCCGTAGTTCCACAGGCGAGTAATCGCAAACTGAGTACGTAAATATGTGTTTAAGAGATGCGGACATGATGTTAAGGTAATACCCCTGTCACACGGGCACTTTCAATCGCGATTGAAGTGAATCGCGATCGAGTTTTCGAGCGCGCTCGAAGCACTGCCGCTGCTACACGGCCCGTTTTAATCGAGATCGAAAAGTTGCACGGGTTGCATTCGTGTACGCCAGATGGCGCTAACAATGTACTTTTGGCCGGCGTCTGGTAACTTCGCGCGGTCGTAGGTATACGTAACTATGTAGATATTACCTCACGCTTATTTGGGTCAAGTTATTTGACACAATTTGTGGCGTTAGATGAAGTTGTCACATTCTGTGCAATTACTGAGCGGGGACGAGAGTATCGCCGCTTTCGTTCGATCGCGCTTGGAAGCCTCGATCGCGCTTGAGAAACCAGGATTGAGTTCGAGCGGGATCGAGCTCGATCGCGATTGAAACTGCCGTGTAGCAGAGGCCCGATCCGGATTGAGCTCGATCCGGATCGACTCAATCGCGATTGAAAGTGCCCGTGTGACAGGGGTATAAGCTGCCGATATTCCCATACCAAAATTTTGTACCCTGCGTCACAGAATTTAAAATACCAGCACTCATTGCAGTTGACGAAAGAAGCGCTAACATTTGCCGCAACGACGCAAATAGACAGCCCGTGCGCACCGTATCAGAATGCGATGCATGCGCTGAACTATCGAGAGCTTGTTTCTGCGTAATCATAGAGCGCTGCTACGTACGTGGACGAATGTTACATCGCTGGGAGAGCGGTTATGCTTCAAAGAACAGTCTTGCCGCATGATATTCGGAAAAACGGGAAGAATATATTTTGCGCCGTCGCCGCTTCATAACCCGAGCCAAGCTGCAGCATCGCCGGGCATGCACGGTTTATAGGAAGCTCTCCATTGCGCTTGCGTCTACGTAAACGTTACGGCTGCTGGCTGATTAAGTCTAGCGAGATCAACATATGCGCCATGCTGAGGGAAATAAACTCAAATTTTCTCAAATTACCACAATAGCTGTTTGAGCGTAAACAAAAAGTACTATAAGGTCGGACGAACCAATCACAATATTCTATTCAAGTGACGTGTTTGGCCCGACACTGCTGGCGGCGTCCGGCTCCCGAATGCAAAAGAAAACGGCCGCCCGACACAGACTCGCGTGTCGGACCGACAAGTCGGACCCGACATGTTGGATCCGACTTGTCGGACTCAAAAGAAAACGGGCTGATGTAAGCGAAACGGCCCTTGAAGCCCAACAGGCAAGCTGACAGACACACGTCGTAGAAGTGGGTGCAGCGTTCGCGACTCGCGAGCAGTGACGTAAGGCGAAGTGTCCGCCGGCACGCGCCACATAGCGGATCAGTGCCTGAACTAAGCGTCCCTACCCTTCCCATTGAAAAGCGCGCGACGCGTCAGGCAATGTTAATACAGGCGGCGTTGGGGAGGCAGTGAGACATGCTGGACCGTGGCGACGGCTCTCAGCGCGTCGGCGTGTCTCACTGCCTCAAGCAACTATGTATTTGATTTAAAATAACTGGTAATATCACTTTTGTATTGGCGTTTTGCCTCAAATAGGCCTAAGACAATGGAACCCCGGTTATATGTCCCCGACTTTTACGACAACCCGGGTTTTACGACGGACTAGTCGAGTTACGGCGAAGTTCCCATAGAAACAATGCATTAAAAACCTCTGTTATCCGACGCGATTTCATGCCTGACCCGTGTTAAGCTACGCGCACACTAGCGTCGCCGCACTGTCGCTCTGCCTTCGGCCGCCAGCGGCGTCGCGCCGCGCCGCCGGCGAAGGCCACACCAACTCGGCAGGCGTCCGCGCTGGCCGTGAAGCAGTGCACGTAGCTCCAGCGACCGCTTTTAACCGCTCGTTCAAATACAGCACGAGGCGCTCATGCGGCTAAGGAGCTTATAATCTGGGCAAGAAGTGCACTATAAGACGTCATTCGCGCCGCTTGTGAAAGCGCCCATCAATTATTTACCGCCTAAACATCGCTGGCAAGCCTAAACATCACTGACGGTGCCGGCCCGCTGCACCGAGGGCCTCGAAGCTCCCGCTATGAGGAACGCGTCTTCGCCGAGTTCATGCCGCCTTGGCAGCTGAGCCCTGTCGCCTGTGACGTGTCTTTCAAGGAAATTTACAAAAACATTCACCCACAGAACTCATCCGACAACACTTCCTGTACTTGCAAAACAAATTCCCATACACTGCTTTTTACACAGATGCCTCCAAAAGTGCCACTGCTGTGGCATGTGCTGCACACGGTCCCAACTTTGCCAGCACAAGGACACGAAATAGAAACACAAGCATATTTATGGCTGAGGCACATGCTATATTAATTACACTAAAACACATAATACGAACAAAGACACAACAATCCATTATATACACAGACTCATTGAGTGTTGTGACAGCATTGCATTATGGAAAACCAAGTAGGAACGTTGTGCTGAGCAGATTAGTTAAAGAGATAATGGCAGCCTACGCTTTAAAACAGTTCATAGTCGTGTGTTGGGTGCCTGGACACAGTGGCATTCCTGGTAATGAACTCGCAGCCCAGAGTGCCGCTGTGGCAGCACTTCGCTGTGGTGTCGACGTTCAGCAGCTTCCCTATCTTGATTGGAAACCATTCATACGAAAGGCAATCCGACAACGCTGGCAGCCAAGCTGGCAGCAACACTGGGACACTCAGACAGATAACAAACTTCCCATTATAAAACCGCAATTAGGCAGCTATTACACAGAAAAACACAACAGAACAACGGAAGTATACATGTGCAGATTACGAATAGGCCATACACACGCTACTCACTCGCACCTTCTGAAGGGCAATGTTTCGCGTGGCAGTGTTTCGCACGCAAATTGTGTGTGCGGGAAGGTGTGACCGGCGCACTGGCGTCTCGCAGGCAGCACGAGGATGAGGGATCGTAGCTGGGCGACCTGCAGAGGCACAACAGCAGCAGCAGCAGCGTCCGCGGGGGGCCTGCAGCTGCGCGGAGCCGCCCTCCTCTTCCTTCTGCCATGAGCTCGCCGCCGCCCGTGCAGCAGAGCCTGGACGATGACGAGGGGGACGACGTGTGCGGCGGCCGCCGGAGGTTCCTGTGCCGCGAGTGGGCCTTCGGCAAGCTGGCCCACTGCCTCGACCAGCGGCCGGGCTCCAAGACTTGCGGGGCGCTCGTGGTCGGCGGGCCGGGCTGCGGCAAGACGGCCTTCTTCCAGGAGATCGTGTGGCCCACGGCGGCCGCTGCCGAGGCGCGCCAGCACACCCTCTGCCGCCGGGTGCTGGCCCACCACTTCTGCCAGGCGCACGACACGCGCACGCTGGCCGTGCCGGGCTTCGTGCTGAGCCTGGTGCGGCAGCTGTGCCGGCGCGAGGAGGACGGCCTGCTCACCGGATACCAGGACCGGCTGCGCGACGGCGAGGCGGCCGCGGCGCTCGAGCCAGCCGCCTGCGCCCGCTGGCCGGACGAGGCGTTCAAGAAGGCCGTGCTCTTTCCCCTGCTCGAGATCGACCCGCCCGGACAGCCCTGCCTGCTGCTCGTCGACTCGGTCGACGAATCGCTCCTCGTGCAGGTAATTGGTGCTGAGCTTTGCCCTCGTGCCGCCCCTGCTCAAGCAGCTGGGCTAACGACCCTGATCTGGCCCGCCTATTACCTGTTCGGTCGAGAGCTGAGTCTGCCTCCTCGCAGGTGAACGGCTCCGGCGGTGCAGGCGGCGGCAGCCACCACCACCATCACCACCACCACCGGCACCACCGCCATGACCAGCAGAAGGAAGGGGGCGGCAGCAAAGGCGGCGGCGGCAGCCGCACCGTGGCCGAGCTGCTGGCTGCCCACCAGCAGCTGTTCCCGCAGTGGCTGCTGCTCGTCTGCTCGGCACGCAAGCAGAGCAAGACCATCACGCGCATGTTCACCGGCTTCCGAAAGGTACCGTCTCTTCGCAAGACTGGCCCACGCGCGCTGCGATGTAAGCAAGGGGGAGGGGAAGAGAAGGTGGTGGGTTCTTTGAAGCCTAGCTCCTTGCTGTCAAGCCTATATATCCCAAAGGCGTTTTTGGCGCTGACTGCCAGAAGTCTCTCTGGGAGCTCCATTCATTGAGACACAGCCGTTAGAGCTCGTGTGGCATAACACTCTGGGTGGCACTTCGGGTAATTCGATTGTTGGCGGGATGTGTTATGAAGCCGCAGCTTCACTTAGGGGGAGAAGTTGCGAGGACCGGGAATCGCGGAGCGCGATTGGTGCAGAGGCGAGCGACGTAGCACAGCGACAGCTCATCAACCGCGAGCGGAGATGGGTGAAATCAAGACGAGACTGCTGCCCCGTCGACCTCCTTACAGTCAGGTAACAGAGCATTACCGCTTCTCCCTCCGCAAGCTTCCCCCCGCCCACTCATCCCTCACTCTGGAGGAGAAACGCCTCTGACGTGAACTCCAAACAGAACCTCTATACCCTGCAAAGCTATCCTGCATCATGTCCACCCCTCGTTCTACCTGTCATCTCTCTTCCACGCTGCGGTGAAAGGGCCACAGACCGGCACCAAATGTGGGCTTGTGCAGAGGAATCATTCCCTCCCATTAATTCCCCTAACCAGTGGATGGAGGCGTTAGGCCGCTCGGACCTCAAGTTCGCGAGTCAGAAGAATGCGATGCCAACACATTCCAAAAGATCCACCTGTGCACCCTCAATTAACTATTTTTATTATCGCGATTCGGCAGTTATTTGCAGTCTTTGGAAATGCATCACTTGGGGAATTTTTTTACCACTATTATATTTTCTTATTCGTTAGTACTGAACTATCTGCGCCAGAAAATGACATTTTCTGAGTTTGCGCGGTACCGCACGCGCAACGCCATTTCCCCGACCAGCGTCGTCTGCACGGTGCGAAAGACTGCTCCGGCCGCGGAAGGATTCGAGAGCGCGAGAAGCAGAAAAAAGGCTGCAAGCCGAAACGAGATGAAGCGCTGTTCGGAGGAGCGGTGGCCACGAAGCGGAACGCGACAATTGCGCGATGTGTCGCGTCGGTGATTGATTCGGAATCCCCTCCCGGTGCGGGCTCGTCGCCGCGGGATGCGGCTCAAGTCAGCCGCAGATGTCACGGTGTCTGCGTCTCGCTGGGGCGCCTGGCGTAGGGGCTTTAGCCTGGCGGCGGCGGCAGCGCCAATGGGCCGAGCAGAAAGCAAACAGTTGTCCCGATAGCAGACGAGCATTGCGGACGGAAGGGCGCAGCATCCCGTACCTGTTGCAGCGCGCGCCCGGTTCGTTGTTCGATTGCTGCCAAAGGTCGCGGCGTCGACCTTTACCTTTAACGAAGGCGGAAATGGCCTCTTTCTTTGCTATTTATTTAGCGGGAACCTGACGGCGCGAGAGGCTTTGGAGATCAAGAAAAACTGCGAGGCGTGCGATTGCGAAATCCAATATGCGTTTGTGCCTGCGGGCGCGCATGCGTGTGAAGTCAGTGTACTCTAATATAGCAGGCTTATCTATTAGCTCAAGTGTAATTAGATAAAATGCGTGTATGGGCTGATAATCTTCATGGCGTGTCATTTGGTCGGTGAGAAAAATGACTGTGAGCGCAAACGTCGTCGTCGAACGATCGTTGTCAGCGCAGGGGTGATAAAAGGTTCTGCGACGGGTGAACTCGGTTTGGAGATGCGAGAGCATGACGCTGCTCAGAACACGATGGCGCTTACTCCGGGTCGCACCCTGCATGTCGGCGGGATGAAAGCTCAATCGTTCGCCGCTTGAAAAGAAACTCAATTAGAACGGCTTCGGCAGTCTGCTGAGCTCACTAATATTACTGCAGATAATTTTTAGTCAATGAGCGCAGTCCTTCCGATCTCCCTTGTTGTTCTCAATTCCATCTGCCTGTATCGCAATAGAAGCTTGATGCACTAATAAAAGCACCATCCCGCTATGTGCTTTCTGTTCTAGTTGTTGTTCAAAGGATGTGGACGCGCGCGCTGGTCTCAGTTGTAACGGCAGCGATGCACTAATAAAAGCACCATCCCGCTATGTGCTTTCTGTTCTAGTTGTTGTTCAAAGGATGTGGACGCGCGCGCTGGTCTCAGTTGTAACGGCAGCCGTCGTTTCATTGCCGAAACCTCGCACATGTTAGTTACTGATATACCCTGCGGTCTTGCGTAAATGGTAAAAGTGTTCTACATCGAGGACGCGAACTGCGTGAATTCCGCGGGACACCATAACCCGTGCGAAATTTAGAAGACATTTGTTAAATTAACGCTGCCGGTGACGTTATTTGATGTGGTAACGACTGGCGTGTGCGGGCTTACGTAAGTTCAAGAATTTGAGACCCATCCGCCGCGATGGCTCAGTGGCTAAGGAGTTGTGCAGCTGAGCACGAGGACGCGCGTTCGATTCCCGGCCGCAGAGGCCGCTTCTCTGACGGAGGCGAAGAGCGAAAACGCCCCCCGTGTATTCCAGATTTCGGCGCACGTCAGAGACGCCAAGTGGTGAAAATTGATCAGGAGCCCTCCACTGGCGTGTGTAGCGGCGGCGCGTTAAGCCTCATAACCAATCAAGAATTTGAGAGCCAGTGTCGACCTTCCCACAGTCGCATTACAGAACAAGTTGCAGTGCTAAGATTCTTAAAAAATAATAATCAGCCAACCGTAACACCCCTGGCCGCAGATCTGTGTTTCTCCCAGCTGCCAGGCATATATCAGCTTGTTTCTTCCGAGTAAACGTACTCTCGCACGATGTTTGTTGCTCAGGTGTTAATTGCACTCTGTCTGTGTTGGTTTGCGTGCCCTAGTGAGGACTGTGTTGCGCAGGTGCGTAGCATGCTTCGCTCTCTCCACGAATTGCGTGTTGTCGTCCCCTCTTACGAGAGAAGGATGGAGTGATTTGTACGTTCCCTCGCCTTTTCCGAAGTGCTCTATCACAGTGCGTTTGCGCGTCGTGCTCTCCCATAGTTTGGCATCCGAGATGTCAATGCCCGCAAAATAATTCCTTGGCGGTGCAATTGAACGCGGCGCACGGTGGTGTGCTCTCTTCACGAACGGCCCCGGCGGGACTGTTCCAGCGACGGACGGCGCGTCGGCGGCAATCTAGCGTGTCCGCGGACGTCCGGCGGCCCTTGGCCAGCCAGCGCGACCTGCGGCGATCCGTTCGTGGGGCTGCAAACCGCGGGTTTATCGTCGCTGCGCGACGGGTCGCCGCAGTTCGCTGCTTCCGGTCCCACGGGCGCCGCCGTGACTCTTCGGTACCGCCGCAACAATGGAGCCGAGTGATAAGGGCATCCTCGTCGAAGCCGGCTCACCTGGGCAAAAAAAGGCAGTTGGATAGCCGCGGCGCACTTATTGCACGGTGTATTACTCAGTGCATGTGCAACTGCAAATAAATGACGAGGAACTGACTCCGTGTGGTCGGCATTAGTGGAAAAAAAAAAAAAAAAAAAGAAGTGACACTGTGAGCGTGAAATGTGAAGTAAAGACTCATCGCCGCGTTTGAAGGCGCGCAAGCGTGAAGGCTGCCGCGTCCGGAAACGCTGGGGCGCCTGGCGTAGGGGCTTTAGCCTGGCGGCGGCGGCAGCGCCAATGGGCCGAGCAGAAAGCAAACAGTTGTCCCGATAGCAGACGAGCATTGCGGACGGAAGGGCGCAGCATCCCGTACCTGTTGCAGCGCGCGCCCGGTTCGTTGTTCGATTGCTGCCAAAGGTCGCGGCGTCGACCTTTACCTTTAACGAAGGCGGAAATGGCCTCTTTCTTTGCTATTTATTTAGCGGGAACCTGACGGCGCGAGAGGCTTTGGAGATCAAGAAAAACTGCGAGGCGTGCGATTGCGAAATCCAATATGCGTTTGTGCCTGCGGGCGCGCATGCGTGTGAAGTCAGTGTACTCTAATATAGCAGGCTTATCTATTAGCTCAAGTGTAATTAGATAAAATGCGTGTATGGGCTGATAATCTTCATGGCGTGTCATTTGGTCGGTGAGAAAAATGACTGTGAGCGCAAACGTCGTCGTCGAACGATCGTTGTCTTGCGCTTGCGCCATGCGTGACTTGAATGCTGTACAAATAGGAACTGAGTCGGCATGACATTTTTGGTGATTTTGTATTGCGTGATCCGCGAAGCGAAATTTATTCCCGCGCAAAAGGCAGCTATACTAGGTTACAACTCAAGAACGGCATCGCCTCCTGTAGTGTATCACTCCGCCAAAGCGCCGGACCCGTGACGTCAGTGCGCGCGCGTTTTGAAAGGGGTTTGCTATGAATGCGTGATATCGTCTGCCTTGTCTCACGCAGTTTGTTTGTCGTCAGTGGAGTCGTTTATAAGCATATTAAGCCCAAAAAAATCACGGAAACGGCTCGCGCCATGTTCAAAATATTCCCAGTAACGCCCTACTTGCGTCGCGCGGAGAAACATCCGGCAACGGTGATAAGGCACAGCGGCAACTTCCGGTGCCGTTCTTAAGTTGGCACCGAGTATAGCTGCTTATGTGCTCCTACCTGCCGGCCTTCTCTCCACATTCGATGTATTCGGCGCGATGTCCGTTTTGATCAATAATTTCACTAGTTGGTGTAGCGTACCGTTCCGAGCCAAAATGGGACTCTGTACGGAGCGGCGATGCAGCGCCTATGATCCTGGACACTGACGAGCTCCGGAGACAGGGTTAGGAAAGGCCGCCTTCTGCGCGCTGCTGCGGGTTTTGTCCAAACTGCACGTTCCTGTGTGCGAAACACGACAAGCGCTGAGGGGCCTGAAGTGTATATTTTGGGAAGGGTAAACCAGCGAAAAAAGACGCAAGCACAAGGAGAGACAAGACAATACAACGCTGGACTAGCGACTGAACGTTTGAATGAAGAAGCCGACACACCCTGTGAACAACCAAGCCAACGCATGCGCCAACACGTTCGCCAACACGTCCTTGTGTTTGCGCCTTTTTTTCGCTGGTTTACCCTTCTGTGAATATGTACCAACTGGCCCAACAAGCTGCACTTCTTCAGTGGGTTTTGGGCCCAGGTCGAACCGTTCGTGTACGCCGCCGTGCTTTGGGATAGCGGCTCCGTTTGGGATGCCACATGGCCCGCAACAGACCGTGACACACGCGGAGATTAGGCCCTATCTCTGAACCCCGCACCCGCGCTGAGTGCTCGCCCCCCTACGTCATGCCGTTGCGCGTGCCGAGCCGACAATACGTGTGCGATTCCATAACACGCCGAAAAGTACGGACTAATCCGTTGAATTGTTGCTCCGACGTTGAAATTCCCAGGGACACTTGTGCGGTTGCCACACACCGTTTCTATCCCCCATTTGTTAATGCGTTTAAGCAGTTGAAGGACGCGCTCCGGTCATTGTTGATACGGGTCTTCGGCGCAGATTAAGCGACTGTTTCCAAATACCGTTCGAGCAGTTCACCAGGGAGATGGGCACGGTAGTTACTGGGTGGCCGTGTGTATAAAGCGGTTTTTGTGCGGAAGCGTCGCTTGGCTCATTGTGCCGAAACCCTGCCGTCAGCAGAAAGCCACGGCGCGCAAGTTTTCCCCATGGACCGAGACACGTTCCGTAGCACCCGCCTCAGAAACAAAACGCAAAGGAAAGCCGCTCAGTGATAGAACTGTTCGGTGGGGACCGAACAGTTCGGTCCCCACTCTGGGCGCGTGTTGTTCTTTCTTTCTTTCATACGTATGTTTAAAGAAATGTTAACTTCACTAACCGTAGTAAAAAAAAAAAAAGCCGAACAATACCTCTATGCCTCCTTTGGCGTTGCAGACTGCCGACCTATCTTTCTGTATTTCCTCAACGTGCCCCTCATTTCCTTACTATATATATATATATATATATCTGCCTTCTGATGGAAAATCGCTGGTTAAGATATTGCTTAAATGCGTAAATCAAACGATCCTCATAATTGGTGGAGCCTACAGCGCAACAGTGTGTGTCACCTGAAGCGCGACCATTCATTTTCGAAAAATTCCCGCAAGATTTATTACTGCAAAAATTTCTTAAATGGGGGCTGAGTAGGTGTGGGCCGTACGCAAGTGAAATAAGAACACGGTGATTTTCTGGCTTGTTCAAACGACGACAAATATTTCATTTCGCTTGCGTACGGCGATTGTGAGAACTGGTAAGTACTACGATGCACCCGCCGCGGTGGCTCAGTGGCTAAGGCGTTGCGCTGCTGAGCACGAGGTCGCGGGTTCGATTCCCGGCCGCGGCGGCCGCTTTTCTGATGGAGGCGAAAAGCAAAAACGCCCGTGTGTACGAGATTTCGGCGCACGTTAAAGATCCCCAGGTGGTCAAAATTAATCCGGAGCCCTCCACTACGGCGCGCCTCATCGCCTGCGTTGCGTCGGCGCGTTAAACCCTACAATCAAGTACTACGATGCCGGTGAGCGCTGAAAAGGCGCGAGAGAGAAGACAGAGCTGTACCTCTAGGGATGACAAGTGTATGATGGATGGGGAAGACGACGCAAGAAGCTAAAGTAAGACGACCTGGCCGTGTTGGTGTTCGTTATTCAAGCTGTAGTGATTCATTTTCGCGCTGCTAAGTAAGGACCAGGTAAACTTCGGCGAATGCCGACAACCTAATGAAAATGTGTTTTTTGTCCACCTGCGTACACGATGTTGCAAAAATTAGTGACCGTCTTTAAATAACCACTGGATTCTTCGTTCTTCGAATGTGTGTTGCATGGATGTCAAATTTTACCTCACAGAGGAAAATTTAACATCCGTCTAAAAATTTAATTCCTCCTTGGAGATTTCCCCTAAACTGGTCGATTAAAGCCACAACAACTAAGAAACCTAAACAAAATCGGTTGCTTGTGTTATCACAGAAAAAAATTTTACCATCTTCCCGTATGAGAACCCTGAGTAGTATGCGAAGCAGCCGTCGACTCAAGTTCCCATTAGTTTTCAGTTCGATCGCGGCGTTGCGGGAGGAGATTGAGGGGAGCGGAGCGCGCGCGCGCGTCATTTATACCGCGGAGCTACAGTGGCGACCCCAGCGGAGTATGCAGCGGCTACCGTCGCGTCTCTAACCATAAGCTGCTTCGCATTATCGCGCGCGGAGCCGCAGGTGTTGCCATTCGTTGCGCAATCCCGGAGAGGAGAGGAGAAATGCCTCGACTCAGGGTTTCCCTACGGGAAGATGACGACGGTGGTTGAACGCGAAGCTATCTCATGATAGATTACTTGGTTGGCCAATCCCTAGGGGCATCCTGCCACAATCATCATCAGCGGTGACTGGCCAGGCATGCGCAGTGGGGGTGTGGACGCCACACAACGGCGCCCACACAACGGCGGAGGGAACAGGCTCGACCATAAGCTGCTTCGCATCTAAAAGAAAAAGGCCACAAAGTACGACCTCCGTGTAAAGTTTCAGCGCAATCAAGCCAACCGTTTGTCTAAATAATATTTTTAACGTTCATTTGTTGTTACAACACGCTGTATGAACAACAAAAACAACATCGTGGAGTGCATCACAATCACAGACCACAATAAAGTGATCACAAATAAAGTGATGTAGACAAGCCTCGCTCACTGGCATTTCGTCTCCGCTCCTCGCCATCGTCAGTGGTAGCGCGGGATGTGTTTCTAGCCAGTGCAATATACTGTTTTATACATTTATTTAAGGTAGGGGGTCTCCCACTCGGAGCCTATACGCCGCGTGAAGACCGCAGGTTCGTAATTACTGACGTTGCTAGTTACAATAAGCGGATCGTCCTCTTCCTCTTTCTTTTTGTTCATCCAACCTGCTACACGTGTCACGCCGACCGGACCCCTTTAGCACGAAACACGAGAAAGAGGGGAGCAGTTGTCCCGTCTGCTGCAAAACATTTCGGCGATGAGGTACTTTTGCGGTCTGGGCCGAAATAATGAGCAGAGTGGAGGAGTTCGTTAAAGGTGTTGTGCCACCAAATTTTAACTCTGTAAAAAGCCTGCTGTAGGCTTCCTCTGCATCCAACGACCCTCAACACGAAGTGCTGGGTACAGCAAGCGCTTAATATATATTTTAATTCGCTTCTAAAAATTACCTAAATGCTCTTCTGGAAATCGGGACCCATCGCTAGCGCCACTAACCATGACGTCAGGGAATTGCCAGCGTAACAAAGTTTGTGACGTCATACAACGTTAGCGACTCGAGCGACGTCAACGTGAACTCCAGTTACCACAGTTTGTTTGGTCGCTTGGTCGTATCAGACACACTATGCCGACACGACGGCGACGACGACGCTACGCCGACGAGTCGCCAAACCATCGGCCAACTGCCGAATATCCAGACCGCGTTGTCACACTACGCCGACGGCGACAGAAACACGTCGGCCGATGGAAAGTCGCGACTGACTCGCCGACCGAAGACGCCAACAAAACCGGTCGCCTGACTGGTCGCCCGACGCGTCGTCGGGAATCGACCGAGAGAAACTGCGCCCCGACAACATTCGTGCCGCAATGAACGCGGCTTTATTTTGTTAGTTTCTGGTGTGTAATAAACTCAGTAAGTTCAATGAAGCCCATACAACTCAACACTAGCGCTAATGCGATCCGTATTTTGGTGTTCGACGCTTCGGCCGTGCTCTTCGGCGACGCCGCTACCCCGGAATGCCTGTGCGATCTGCTCGCCTGCAGAAAATAGTTTCGTGCAGAAGAAGAGTTACGTAGGGTAATTTGGGTAATAAGAGATCAGTATCGGCAAAGGTTTTTAACGTAAAACCAAAGTACGGCAAGCACTATCCCTTTAGTGCAAAATCGCAGTCGCAGCCGGGCACACTTATTTTTGCGAGCGCTTTCGCAAAATAGCAGAGTTGATGGCGATAAGCTGTTGCGGGGGCTTCGCAAAACCTTGCTGCGCAAGCGCTATTTAAGAAATTTGAGTTTACAAGTCAGGAATTCTGTAAACTAGCTAGTAAACACCGACGTGCGACTCCAATGATGGGCCTCCATCTAGTACACCTGCTATATCGCGGTGGCAAGCCGGTTGTTCGGTGGCTGGCTCCCTCCTGTCCGGGGGGACGCTACGCTTGGGCTTCTGTGTGGAACGCCGCCCCAGCACCGCCTTCCAAGGCGGCTCGTCGGAAGCCGCGTTGTCGCCTTCTGTCATGTCGGCGTTGCTCTCGCGTCCACGCTTTCCGCAGGCGCTGCTAGTGAGGTCCTTGCTCGTGTCCATATCGATGGTGTCATCGTCAGACTCCTTCCCACCGTCCGCTTGGTCGGTTTCCAGGATAGCTCCTCCTTGGGCAGCTTGGTTCACTGGTGGCAGTGATAGGTCGTCTGTGTTGAGGCCCGGCCGGTCATTATCTTTTCCCTGGCCCATGCCAGCTTGTACGGCGGGTGACTTGCACGTCGGCAGGTCCTTGAGCTCATGCGTCGGCGCTGGCTCGTCTCCCCCTCCTCCAGCGGCGACTTCTTCCGCTTCAGCTTCATCCATGAGGTGCTCAGATTTGTCGTCACACCCCACTGGTCCGGCGACAGTGGCGTAAGTTTGCACGCACTGTGAGGCCTCGTGGCCAAAACGACGACAACGAGTGCAGCGCGGAACACGACACTCCCGTCGAACGTGTCCAGAACGCTGACACCGCAGACAAAGCGGCAGACGCCCCGGAACGACTACGAGTGCGTTGTCCCCGGCGATTCGGAGCTGGTGGGGCACGTCGTCGGGGGAGACGCCTGCCTTGAGTTTCAGCGACACAAGGCGCGTTGTCGAGCCCTTGTCGCCGCACCCAGACACACGCCATCGGTCTCTTGCGACGTCAGTCACTACGCCGTACGGCGCAAACGCGGCTCGCACCATGTCGTCGGGCACACCATAAAGAACCCAGTGCACTTTCACTCGCAGCACCTGGTTGTTCGGGTCGATGACCATGCAGCGAAGATCTTTTACTCTTACGTCGCGAAAATCAACCAACTTTTTGGCACTTTCGGCGTCCTTGAATGTTACTGCCCACACGTGATTCATTTGGAACGCTCCCAACGCTATCACGTCGGGGAGCAGTTCCAAGCGTGCGAGCGCGTCTCGAAAATCTTCCACTCGATAAGGCCTCGCTTTGACGTCAGCGTGCAAGAATACTGTGTTCAAAACGAACCGACCTGATGGCAGTTGAGGCAGAATTATCGGTAGTCCTGTGCTTCGTTTTCCGTTGTCCTGTTTCCGCGGCCCGAAGCCGCAACGACCGCTCCAACTGGGGAGCTCGACATCTTGCGTCCGCTCGCTAGCGCTACCGAGTGAGCCAGCGTCGGTCATCCTTGTGTCTGAGACTCCAGGCCCGTAATTCAGTAGTGTATTCTGCGCTGCTTTTGAATCCACGCCCCGTACCCGTGGTGCTGTCTGTAGTGTATGGGGGGGCAGTACAACGTAAGGATATTGTCGAGGTCGGAACAGGTGCCATAAATTGGTATGGGGCACATGACAGCTTCTATGTCATTTCGACGGTGCACTTGGCTGACTACAGCGGTTCACTCCTCTTCCTGGCATTAATAAAAGCACCATCCTGTCCACACGCTCATTAATGTAAATGGCAACGAATCTCCTTTCAGCACTTAAGGTGGCAACAATCAACGTCAGGGGCCTGTCGTCAAAAAGGAGACAGTACCAGCTTAACCGCCTTTTTCTGGAAGACGATATCGACATAATCGCCGTTCAAGAGACGAAAATTGAAAGTCAGGAGCAAACGGACCGGATGGTGCAAACTTTCAGAGCACGATATAACGTTTGCGTGTCCCACTCGGTAGGCGCGTCAGCTGGATGTGCGCTTTTTCTGCGTAATTCTGTGGGAATTTTTGAAGAAAGTGTCAGTGTTTGCGAACGCGGTCGCTTTATTGTGTGCGATTTTTTGTACTCGGAAATGGCATGGAGAGTGATTTGTGTATATGCGCCAAATAAGGAAGTGGATCGCCGCCTTTTTTTGAAAGTTTGAAAGTGTATTTAAACTGCAATAGGCACGTAATATTTCTTGGCGATTTCAACTGCGTCTGTTCGAGCGCTGATAGAGCAAAAAAACCGCCGACACATGATTTGAGTGCGATGGTTTTAAATAGCCTAGTGCATGAGTTTGACCTGGAGGACGTCGCGTGTGTTCTGTCGAACATGAATGCACCACAGTACACACATTTTCAACGTGAAAGTCACGCAAGATTGGACAGAGTTTACGTATCACTGGGTCTTGTGCCTCTGTGCGAGGCCTACAACGTGAAACCGCTGTCCTTCAGCGACCACAGCATGGTGACGTTTACAATAGGTCAGAAGCAAAGGAAAACTCGCTTTAGCTGGGATACCTGGAAATTCAATGTAAAACTACTGAATGATGAACCATTCACAACTGGTGTAAAGAAAAGATTAGAGGAGGCAATCGCAACAGAAAGTGGGTCACTTATCACCGTCTGGGAACAGCTAAAAAGTGACGTTAAGATAAGTGCAATAGAAAGATCGTCTGTCATACGCCATAAAGAAAAGGAGGAGGAAACACAACTACAAAGCCAATTGCACTTCTTGCTAGGCATTGAGGCTCAACAGCCTGCAACTTTTACAAAAGAAATAAGAGAAGTTAAAAATAAGTTGGAGGTCATTTACATCGAGAAGTACAGGGGTGCCATAGTGCGCGCACGCGCAGAGCGACTCTGGTTGGGCGAAACGCCAACCAAACGTTCCCTGAGTGACGAAAAGGGTTATGCGCTAAAGAATGAGATTAAAGCTATTCGATACAATAATGTGGTTTCTAGGGACCCTGAAGTCCTGGAGCGCGCGTTTTTTGAACATTATAAGGAACTGCTGGGAACTGAAAAGAAAGGCAGTAAAGATTACGAGCTAACTTTCTTGCCGTCAATGCCAAAGTTAAGTGATGATGACAGAGCAAGCATGGAGGCGCCGATCAGTTTGCAGGAGGTAAATAACGCCATCGACGAATTATCCATAGGGAAGTCACCGGGGCCAGATGGATTGGGAACCGAGTTTTACAAGTTCTTCAAAGAAGATATAGCATTAATTTTGTACAGGGTCATAACGGAAGCGTATGAATCCAAGAGAACACCGCCTTCGTTCCGGAATAGTCATATTGTGTTAATTCCTAAAACTGATGATCCTGAAAAGCTGTTGGCGGTAGAGTCGTATCGGCCAATCAGCTTAACGAATGTTGATTACAAAATCTTCATGAAGGTTTTGGCTAGAAGATTGCAAGGAGTGATAAAAACAATTGTTGGAACCCATCAAACATGTGGAATTCAGGGACGATCTATTTTTACCATTATTCATGTCGCAAGAAGTGTATTAGAGTGTTGCGACGCTCTAGGGGGCCACGTGGCGATGATCCAAATTGATTTGCAGAAGGCCTTTGACCGTGTTGCGCATAACATTCTTTTCTCAGTGTTAGAACACGTTAACGTAGGATCCGTCATCCTCGAGGGTGTAAAGATGTCGTACACTCAGTGCTCAGCTCGTGTTATTGTAAACAAAAAAGTGGGACGAAGTTTTGATATACTGTCGTCGGTGAAGCAGGGGTGCCCCTTGAGTCCCTTGTTGTTTGCAATTTATCTTGAACCCTTTTGTTTAAAGATTCTTCAAAATGAAAATATACACGGATTCCGTTTGCACTGCAGTGAAGTTAAAATTTTGTCATATGCCGATGACATCGCTGTTTTTTGTAGTGATAGGAAAAGTGTGAGGGAGGTGGTGAACGATCTAAAGCGATTTTGCGAGTTGTCTGCCAGTGCAGTTAACTGGAACAAGTGCATAGGATTTTGGCATGGTGACTGGCAAAGTAAGCCAGTATTTTTCGAGAACATGCCTTGGACGACAACTCCGGCCAGGTATCTGGGCATCCCCCTTGAAAACTACCAGGATGCTAGAGAGTACTGGGACGGAGAAACTGATAGAGTTAGAGAGAAATTAACACAATGGGGGGGAAGGGATCTGTCAATGTTTGCCCGTGCATCAGTATGTAATGTGTTTGCTGTTGCCAAGGTATGGTACGTCCTACAGGCGATTTGTATGTCAAGAAGGAACATACAAAAGCTGCACAGAGTGTTTGCGGTGTTTTTGTGGGGCTCAAGTTGGGAGCGCATGAGTCGAACTAATTTGTTTCGCTCGGTGAAAAGTGGTGGATTGGGACTGGCACATTTGTTTATCCGACAAATAGTTTCTAGGTTTATGTTTCTGAGAGATCAGAGAGATGGCTTTCTACGTACTGTGGTACAAGCCCGGCTACGTGATGTCATTCCAGACTATGTAGTTTCAACTTCTGAAATGCGATGTGTACGTGTGCGTGGGTTCTTGCGGGAAGTTGTGGATGCTTTTAGGATTTTAAGGGTTAGGTTTTCCTCGGAGTATTTGAGTAGTGTACCGCGAAAACGTTTGTACAAAGATATGATTGATGTGTGTCTGCCTGTTCCGGTTTATCGTCAGTTATATGCAGTGGGTTCAGGAAAAGATGTTCTAAAAAGAGTGAAACGAATGCCAGTACGTTCATCTGTTAAATCTTTCTTCTTTAAACTTCATAGCGGCACGCTTCCAGTAAAACCCTGGCTGCAGGAAAAAGGACTATATGTACACCCATGGACACTTAACTGTAGACTATGCCAAAAGCTGGAAACAATTGAGCACATCTTTCTGGACTGTTGGGATGCGGTGTTTCACTGGGACATCCTCCAACGAACCCTGAAAAAAGACTTACCATTAACGCCTTATGGCATTCGCTTTTTGCCCGTAAACAACGATGGAGGCGTGCCCTATGATATGTTCATGGCACTTAGTCTGCATTCTATGTGGAAAACTCGCATGGCGGTTCAAAATGCCGAAGAGGATGCTCGCACAGTGCGAGAGTACTTCATTGAAAGCGTTGCTTATATAAGAGAAGTTTATCGAGTGATGCCGGAAGAGCCTGAGTGGTTACCCATTCTGGATGTTCTAGCGCAATTTAAGATGTTTTAAGCCACTCCCTTCAGCCGATTGGCGGCTGGAGCTAGTAATTTGTGTACTGAACAGTGCGTGTTGTGTTGTCGCCAAGCAGGCAATAAAGAAAAAAAAAAAAAAAAGTTCGGTGGCTCAGTGATTTCGCGCGTCGCGCCCGCCCGGTCAACGTTGCGAGTTCGATTCGCCGGGAGGGTAGCTTTTTTTTTTTTGCGTTCTTTTTAGCATTTTTATGGTTTGCATATCCATGGTTTTCATTTGTCTGCATCCGAGGATGCAGACAAAGAATCCGTGTCGGAGCTGTCGCGGCTTGACGTGACGAGTCGGCGTGTTTACTTCCGTGGTGAAACACGTATGTGGGGGAGCAGACGCCGCAGTAAAGTCGCAACGTACCGCAGCGCCGCATGGTAGACACGCGTGGCAGAGCGTCCGCGCAACCATAGCCTCCTATATAACCTACTAAAGGAGGCTATGGCGCAACGCTGTGACGTCACTGCTTGAATCGGCGCCCAGAAACCGAAACCGAATCCTGTTCACATGAATCGTGCGATAATAAATTTTTTACTCAGAATATGTGCATGTGAGAGCATGTATCATGCTTTCTAATGAAATATAAAACGTTTGCAACAAAGAATGCACAAGCAACAAATTTGGTGGCACAACACCTTTAAAGAAGGGGGCTACCTTCTTGGCGTCTCTCCTTGAGGACTCCCTGTGCTACGTAATGAGGCCCTTTCCATGCACCGTCCTCGAGAGGGATTTACATAACTCGGGTCTCGCTACGTCGGCGGGGTGCATGTTCCTCTTCGCTTGTCGAGCAAGGTTCCTCTTCTCTAAGCCCCGTATGATAGCGGCGCACGTAGCCAGGCTAGGCTAAGGCCCCTCCCCCGTCTGGTGAAGGGCATGTTCTGCGTGAGAGAGAGAGAGAGAGAGAGAGTTGGAAAGAGGGGCTGTTCGTGTTCCGCCTTTCTCGAGACCGATCCGGACAGACCAGTGGTTCCTCTGCTGTCACTTGTTTGGGACACAAAAGAGTCTGCTTCTTGACTGCTCGTAAACTGAACGCCAGCAGCAGCCGACTCGGCGGGTTTCCGTGGTTGTGTGACGGCCGTTGCTTCCGGGGTTGCGCGTGGCTCGTTCAAACCCTCAGGGGGACAGCGTCGCTTTCTCTAGAGTCTTTTAGCTTTAATCTCAGAAAGTGAAATCTGCGGGGCCGCTGCCGCAGAACATCTGTTCGTAGTTAGGACTACGTCGCGAAGCCATTGCACCGCAGCGCAATTCCGCTACCCGCAGCGGCGTCGATGTCGAGTCCAGAAAGCATCGAATAATTGATTTTGAATCATTTTAATTGCGCCGGTTTAAGTTACGACGATAAAGAGGTTGACCAACAGCACGGTGTAAGAAATATTCCTACACCGTGACCAAGAGACAGGACGAGTCCCCCTTGCCGTACCAACAGTAACTACTAGCCCTATTCGTCGTCCTTTTGGTCCTGAAGCACGTCTTGAACATCGTAAAATGGTTGTGTGTTACGTTCGGAACGACGCATCTGTTTGGCCGAGCCAAGAGAGAGAGAAAGAGAAATAACTGTATTGGTTATTCTATAGGATAACCAGCTTCTATATGATAACCAGTTATCCTATAGATAACCAGACGATATATCGTCGGCCAAAAGCCCTTGGGCTCTAGCAACGTCCTCGGCCAGCTGGATGACCCAGACTTTTGATACGCTGCGTCGGAGTTGAGCAACACGGTCTCCCATTGCTCCGCCTGAGTTATAAATCACTTTTTCACAGACAGCGGACAGCTTAAAATCATGCTGCAAAGTTTGCCGCCCTTTCTTGCGCTTATTTCGCATCCCTGACGTGTTTGTGCGATGCGAGTTCGGCGGATAGTGATGTTTTTTTCTCTACAATTCCTGGTGGTCCAAATGAGCCTGTAGCGCGCAGCCTCAGCGCGTTGAACTTCAAGGTTGAATCCAGCCGCTCAACCGCGCCACCCCACCACAGTTGCGCTTTGTGGTGTGGCAGGGAGGACGGATGAATCGTAAAAATAGTAAGAGCGAGTTGGAGAGGCGTGACAAGGGTGTCGGAGGGCACCTACTTCTCCCTAAAGGTGTGAAGGCGCACACTGTCGGTGGCCGTCGTCCGTAGGAACCAGCGCTGTTTTACAGCGAAGCTGTCTATGACTAGGGCAAGCCGTTTGCGTGTCTGCAAGCAGAAAACCCCCCAAAGCGTGGAGTGTTCGTGCGCGAAATAAACCGCAGAGGGAAAGGAAACGTCGGGGTCTCTTGAGGCGGCAAGCGGCATGGTCAAGTGTTTGTTTTGTAGTTGGCGAGGGGAAGAGAACACACTCGCAGCACATCGTGCGTGAACGACGCCGCGAGCAGCGGCGGGAATGCGCGAGCGTCAACGTCGCGCCGATCCGGCGGCGCGGAAGGAAGAGTTGGTTCGCGACGCCGAGCGCAAGAAACGGCGTTTAGACGGCGACGAGGCAGCCGTCGCAAAAAATTCGTCTCAAATGTGATGTAACTGTAGTCCGTACTGTCGTACCGTCGTGTCGCCAAGTGGGGTGGCCGATGAATTTGTCAAGCGAAGCTTGTATCGGCTGACTTGCACCGTCGGTCGTGGCGTACGCCAGAACGCCTTGCGCCAAAGTCAACTTTACTTGGCCCTTCGTCGTCTAATGCCTCGGTTTGGCGAACATTCCAAGCAATGGAACGTGGTCACCGCCCTCCAGATCCAGCAGCTAGTGCCCTTCTAGCATCTGGCCAGACACCATCCGCTTTTGCCTCTCTCGCTGCAAGCACCTTCTTTCCCGCCTTTGACACTCCACCAGCTGTCTTTACTATTCCAAACTGCCTACCGGCATTCGCCGGTTCATTGCCCACATGCAACGACATTGAAGGGATTCAGGCCCCCTTTACAATGGCGGAATTCTTAGCAGCCATCGACCATGCCAGGCCGCGCACTGCAACGGGACCTGATGGCATCCCTTATGAGCTATTTAAGAACACAGAAGGCACTACACTTGACGTCATACTTGAAGCCATAAATGCAGCGTGGACTTCAGCCGCGATTCCTGATTCCTGGCGTCACGCGGAAATCGTTGCTATCCCGAAGCCCGGCAAAACACCAGACCGGATTTCTCACCTTCGGCCAATAGCTCTGACATCAACGATTTGTAAGCTGATGGAGCGCATGCTAGCTACACGTCTTACTTGGTGGCTTGAGCGATATTCCTGGTACCATCCCGCCCAAATTGGATTCCGGCCCCAGTTGGGCGTCGAAGACGGACTGCAGCACTTTTCTGATATGATCCTGATCGGAGGATGCTCTCGCCGGATTCGAACCGTCCTTGCAATGGATATTAAAAAGGCCTACGACAATGTCAGCCGCGAAGCCATTGTTCGGATCCTAGAGTGGATTAAACTGCCCAGCCGTGTCTGCACATTTGTGAACGCCTTTCTTCGGGACCGAACCTTCACCCTTCGCTTGGCCGGGAAGGCTACAGGACACTTCACATCGCACCGTGGTGTTCCACAGGGCTCTGTGTTGGCGCCGGTACTGTTCAATATCGCCTTGCTTCCCCTGGCTTGGCGGTTGGCGGGCATACCTGAGGCGTATTATATCATGTATGCTGATGACATTACTGTGTGGTCCGTGCATCCTGACATCTCTGTCCAAGAAAACGCGCTACAAACGGCGTTAAACATGACTGATTCCTGGTGTGCTCAAGTAGGACTTGAACTATCGGAAGAAAAAACGTCATACATGTCAGTGACAAACAAACATGGGCGACGCCGACTTGAGAAACGGCCTGTCCGGTTGTTTATTCATCAACAACCTCTACAGGAGGTCCCAGCTATTCGTGTGCTTGGCCTTGATGTTGCCTCGTCTGGGTCCGCGGCTCCATGGGTGAAGAGTGCGAAGGATCGTGCTGCACGGACAATACACTTGATACGTCGAATGGCGACGAAGGCTGGCGGGTCGCGCACCAGCGTTGCTCGCCTCCTTGTGCGGTCAGTGTTGCAACCCAGAATCGTGTACCAGGCTCAATTCCACCATCTCACGATGAGAGACTGGGATCGCCTCGAAGCCATCAACCGGGATGCCATGCGGGCCATTACTGGACTACCCCGAATGACCCCGATACCAATTCTGCAGGGGGAGGCCCAACTCAATACGATTGATGAGCTGGTGCACCAACGCCGCTCTGCCCGGGTCTGTAAAATCTCGATGACCGGTGCCGCCGCTGCGCTAGCCCGGTACATGGGGTACGTTGTACCAAGTACCACTGTGAAAGGTTCAGACATTCCTCCGTGGAAGCGAGTACAGTTAACAGACAACAAACCAATCGGTCGCCTCTGTCACCCGGTACCTCGCCAGGCCACGGCCCAAGTCTCTCGCCTACATAGCCCAGACGCGGAGACGGCAATTGCATATGTAGACGCCAGCGTCAAAAACGGCATGGTGCACACTGCACTCATCTGCCCCCAGCTACCAGAGGTGGACCAATGTTGCTCTTATGAGGCTAACCCGATGCCACCAGCGTATCTTGCTGAACTAGCAGCAATACACGATGGGATGGCCGCAATACTGCCTATTGTCCAGGCAGGGCCATACTGTCGACTAATAATACGCACAGACTCTACGCAAGCCATCCACGACATCCGCCGCGTAACACAAGCTACAGCGTTCGCAGATGCCATTCACCACTTAGCACGAAGCACTTCACTGCAGATCCGCATAGAATGGGTACCCCGTTCAGCTGTACCCGGCAGTAGGGAGGCAGACACGGCGAGTCGCCCGCATACCTTGATGCGACCACTACCACTTTTTCCCGAAGATCCAAGTGGAAACCTGGCACAACAGAAGGAAATTCTCCGGCGCACCACGCGAGCCCGTGTGGTTCAAACCTCCCTGGTGACTTAACTCGCCGAGAGGAGGTTGCGCTGCGGAGAATACGCGTTGGGATGGCCCTTACGCCGTCTGTGACTGCCTCTTGGCCATCGCAGTACCGCGGCCCATACGACTCTACCTGCCCATTCTGCGACTCCGCCGTACAGAATGTGAATGTGCAGCATCTGCTGTGGACCTGCCCCGGACTGCATCAGATGCGATTACGGCACCTTCGTGCAACCGGCCTCCACCCTGGCCGCCCTCCAGACCTGCAGCGCTGGGTTCATGGACCATTTCATAGGCACCTTCTAGACTTTATACGAGAAGCAAACTTGTTCGTGTACCTGTGAATCGTGCACCGTTATGCCGCAGGGCAAACTTTCGAAAAAAAAAAAAAAAAAATCTACGTACTCTTATGTCAGCGATGATGATGATGGTGTCGTTAAAGTTTTGGCACATACCCACTCGGAGGGAATGGCCAGGGATAGTGTTGACTGTACCCTTGTGTAGCTTATAGATGAGATTGTTAGAGCTCGGCGTTCGCAGCTGAACGTGCGCACGCGTGTTACACTATTGGCCGCCACAATGGGATCCAATCAGGGTTGCCGCTCGCATAACGCCACATCACAGGTGCGGTCGCTCGCTCTCGTCGGGCAGTTCACCTTCTAGCGTGGCATGGGTAGGCCACACGTGGTGCGCTTTGCGGGAGAACGGGTAGCCATTGAAGAATGCAAACATTAACGATAATCGTAGGAGAATTATTTACAACGATGTATACCAAACACTTGCGCTGGGGCAAGCTCAGCGAAATGAAATTGTTTTTGGTCGTCATCGCCTTTTGCTTTTGGTTGTACTGTTTTTGTTTTGCGGTCATCGGGCTTTGATTTTGGTCGCTCTCATCAGGGGTTTATCCAGAATTTCGATTTTGGGGGGTGTCGAAATCCTTCTTTTTTTGGGGGGGGGGGGGGTGCGTGGGGGGGGAGGGAGGTTCGGGGGGTATTGGAGGGATGTATAAATCGCTGGGCAGTGTGCTCCTGGTTGTGGCTTTTTTTTGGAGGGGGGGGGGGGGGTCGAAATCCTTCTGGGGGGTGTTGGGGTGGTGTGTATAAATCCCTGGCTCAATTTCACTGAGGTCCAGCTTCGCATGCACCCCTGTTTTCGGAAAGAAGGGGTTCATTATTGTTCTCTCTATCTTTTTCTTATAAAATGTTACTGATCTAATCGGCGTATGCCCTTTAGTTCCGGTGTGTCGGAGGGTTGTAGGCCGGAAGTGCTGCGTCTGCGCTATCCCCAAGGGCAATTAGTGGAAGCGCGTAATGTCGCGTGTGCAGAGGGACTGGCGCCGGCTTCCGCAGTTGACTTCAGAAGTCTGTCAAGCTCCCGCGGGCCCTGTTACGCGGGTGGGTGGTTGACGAGTGCCCCCCCCCCCCCCCCCCCCCCCCCCCTCTTCTCCCTCCGCCATGGCACCCGCAGATCAGCCTGGACGACCTGCGCAAGGCGTCGGTGGTTCGCGACATGCAGCAGTACATCCTGGCGCGGCTGGACGGCGAAGAAGCGCTGCGGCAGCAGCTGGGCGCGCGCGACACGGCCGAGGCGCTCAACCAGCTGCACATCAAGAGCAACGGCTGCCTGCTCTACCTCGAGCGCCTGCTCGACGGCGTCGCCCAGCGATGGGTCACGCTGCGCGAGATCCGCCACATCCCCGGGACGCTCAACGGGCTCTACCTGTGGCTCTGCCAGAGGCTCTTCCAGGCAAGTGATGGTGATCGATGATGATGATTGGTTTCCTCTTTGTAGCGAGGTGATGACGTGTCATCACCCCGCTGGTTGGGCTGGCTTCTCCGCGCGGCTTCGGCGTCGTGGGGAGAAAGCCAACTTAACCTTGGGGACTGACTGTTGTGCAGAGAAGTCAGCTGTACGGAGCAAAGTGGGCGTAAAACTGATTTCCTTCGCTGTGGCAAGCAGGATGCAGATGAAAACTCCTTCGCGAATTCGCTGTTCGCATGAGCCCGTTGCGGGTATTCAAAGGTTGCCGAACTTTAACCTTTGCTTCATGTCATTTACTTGTAATTACACTACGGGAAAAGAAAACGTAAAATGCAGGAAACAGGCAAAATGCAGTGCTTACATAATGAAATGTATTTTGCTGTAAATTAATGTATTATGTACGAAAATGAAAGGAAACTCTGCTTTTAAAAACGGGAAATGAGCTAATTACTTTTGGGGGTAAAATGCACTTAGGTAAAAAGGATAAGACATGTTTAGTGTGCAAAGAAGCACCCAAAAAGCTTTTCCCAGTATTTCCTTCGGGCTACATTTAGCACCTGTTTCCCGCATAAACAACACCTGCTACCGGGGAAAATAATTCGTGCGCAGAGTGATATCAGTGAGGAAGAGCGAGGGGGTTTTCCCTGGTCAGTGTTTGTTTATTTCAGCTGCAGGAGGCCGTTGTTCATCACTGCATTCAGTGTGTCATGTTGTGCTACTTTGCAGTGTGTCACAATAAGCAGCCTAGGCTGCATCAGGCTGGGACGAATGAAGATCTTCCGTCATTGAGCTTTTCTGCAAGGATAAAAAACAAAAATGCAGGGTGCAGTGAAGGCTGTGCACAAGGTCTGTGTCGAGACCGTCATGTGGTTTATCTCGTCTGAAGTCTGTCTTTGTGCAGCACCCTAAGGGAATAAATCCGACGCATCATTGCCAGGGGCCCGCGACGACGGTTTACCTGCCTCGCAGTGAAGCTCCCTAGTGAAGGACCTCTGTGCTCCAGAGGGGTGCGAGTGTTTGTGCAGACACTGCATGTAGAGCACCGTTTCCAGATTGGCGGGGTTGTACATGAAGCCAACACGTATGCCGTTGTGTGTGCACCATGACTTCAGCGCTGGCCTGAGCCAATGACCATGACAATGGCCGGTTGTGCAGCGGCGGCAGTTCTCGCGGGTGCAGCCCGTGCTGCAAGTGCTGCTGGCCGCGGCGCAGCCGCTCACGGCGGACGAGCTCTTCCTGTGCCTGTGGACACGCAACCAGCTGCTGACGCGCGAGGAGTTTGGCCGTCGGCTGGCACTGCTCGCGCGGCTGCTGGTGGAGCGGGACGACGGCTGCCTGCTGCTCTTCCACCACAGCTTCGCCGAGTGGCTGCTCGACGTCAAGCACTGCACCCAGAAGTACCTCTGCCACGCCTCCGAGGGGCACGCCATGCTGGCCATGATGCAGACCCTGCGGGGGCCCCAGCTGCCCCCAACGCAGGTGCCCGACCTCCTCCCCCTCCTTCTTCTTCTTTGTCCGTCTGCTCCGTTCTGTTTCATGTTCACTTTTTTTATTAATATTGTGAGGTTCGACGTGCCGACGCTTCACAGGCGATGAGGCGCCCCATAGTGGAAGGCTTCGGATTAATTTTGACCACATGGAGATCTTTAACGTGCACCGAAATCTTGAACACATGGGCGTTTTCGCCTTTCGCCTTCATCAGAAAAGCAGCCACTGCGGCCCTCAATCGAACCCGCGGCCTTGGGCTCAGCAGCACAACGCCTCAGCCACTGAGCCGCCGCGGCGGGTCCATTTCATTTTTACGATATGTCCTCCAAAAGAATACACTGTGCTTTTGTTAGGTGCCGGTTGTGACTTTGGTGCTCTTTATTGTCATGGGTTCAGTTGTGTATCATATGTTCGTTATTAAAAAAAATAAACAGTGCATGAACAACGAAACACAGTGCTGTGTCTCTTCGCGCTCTCTTTCTTGTGTTTAGTTGTTTTTGCACTGTTGATTCCTTTTAAAAATGTACCAAATCACCTTATTTTCAATGCTTTATGTATGTTACTGCACCCTACTCTTACAGTGTCAAATACATCAGTTACAATGAGAAATTTTGGTTAATCACCTGCTAT
Organism: Haemaphysalis longicornis; assembly: GCF_048455015.1. Taxonomy (NCBI): domain Eukaryota; kingdom Metazoa; phylum Arthropoda; class Arachnida; order Ixodida; family Ixodidae; genus Haemaphysalis; species Haemaphysalis longicornis. The sequence continues at coordinate 28,648,857 of NW_027526335.1, read as the reverse complement.
TGTAACTTCGGCATCCTTGTTTGGTCATCGCTCGGGTGGTGTTTAAGCAGGAGAATTCTTTGGACTGAAGGCTTAGGTGCAGGGCCTGCTATTCGCGTAAGAGCTCATGTTTACCATGTGGTAATGTTCCCATCAAAACAATACATTTCATTTGCCTTTTTTGTGGTGGTTGTTTTTGGGGGTTGCTGCACTGCACAAGGGAAGGCCCTGTGGGGTCGTGTGGCTGTTGGAATCAAGGAGAGGTGAAATACTGAGCAGTGAAAACCAGAAACACCCAAGCTTGGTGTCATTACCCCTTAGGTAGGTGGAAGATAGTAGAAAGAAGCGGGAGAAGCTAAGATAACAGGTACGTGGTGAAAACTATAAAAGGGTGTTTTGTACACCAGAAAATTTTAAAAATACAATAGAGGGTGAGAAACAATAGGCTTTGAGATGTGAAACCAGCCCAAAATGGGCTTTTTACTGGCGAGATGGTGTCAATGCTGATGTGCTGCACTCCGAAGTCAAACAGTTACCCTCAAAGCATTTATTTTCTATTTGTAGTATGCAGAGAGAAAAAAAAAGATAAAGGCCATTAAGGGCTATTGGTCATGGGGGAGGATTCTGAGGCTGCCATCGTGCACCTTTAAACATATGATGAGGATGGAAAAAGCTTTAGTTATAAATTCTGGACAAGGCGAAAGAAATGGCTACATACAAAACTAAGACTTTCTTCTTTGGAAAGTTGTGGGGTATTTATACTATGTAGAAAGAATTTTCAGGAAAACAGTTTTCCGTGAATATCTACTAATTGTTACTCTCCATGGATCGGACTTTAGTCTATCAGGGAGCTTCATAAATCAGCCATTTGGGCTTTGCTAAATGGTATAGTGAACGAGATAAGGTTGGGATGGAAGGACTACGTGGCATAGGTGCATAAATAGGGGCAAATATTGGTGCTAGTGCCAAACATAGATCACATTCTGTGATAAGATAAGGGGCGGCAACAGGGCACAGACAGTGCATCATGTATTACTGCCATTTGTTGTGGTTATCAGTCATATTGGCCAAGCTCCATCAGCGTTCTCTCTTATCATCTCGCCCCATTCGTATTTACTTCCTGCAAAAAGCACCAGTTCCAGACGTTTAATGAGCTCGTTGCCTCCCCGTCACTCGTAAACTGCCCTGCGTAGGTGCCAGACCTGGCCCACCACTTGCTGCGGCTGCCGCCGTGCGAAGCCACCGAGCCCTTCCACCTGCCCCTGTGGCTGCTCTGCTCGGGGGTGCCCCTGGAACGGGCCTTCTGTCCCACCGTGGGCAGCGTGGTCATACCCAGGGACCCCGCTGTGCTCAGGTAGGGCCACCCGCACTGTGTCACAGAGGATGCGTGCCACTTTGCGCTTGCTTCCGTAAAAACCCCCATTCCGAAAAATCGTTGAGTCCCTGAGTAATTGTGAGAACCTTCGCTTATGAACAGTGCTTTATTTTTTTTTTCTTCGCTTGCTGGCAGTGGTAGCCGTGGGAATTGGCTGTTTTGAAGTGGGTCATGAATGAAGTGTATTATTTCACTCTGACTCCGGTAGTACGCCACCTGAGACCTTATCCACTCTCATGTAAATGCCAGGGAAAGGAAAATATGGCAGTCTAGTTAACAGGATACTTACGAAAAAAGCCAGTGTTTAGAAGCTGCATCTTTGATGTACACGAACCAACCTGTATTTTTTTGCTGGTTGCGGTGCCAATGGAGCAAGCATTCTAGCTGGCTGCAGTTGAAATGGAAGGGTTGAATCAAAACAGATGTATTATGTTTCCCTGCTTCAGAGGTAGCCCCATTTGTTGCCTCGCATCTTCCTGCACACGTGCCATTTAATTTGTTTACTATACTCGGTTACAACTCAAGAATGGCACCACCTCATGTAGTGTATCACTCTGCCAAAGCGCCGGACCCGTGACGTCAGTGCGCAGGCGTTTTGAAAGGGGTTTGCTATGAATGCGTGATATCGTCTGCCTTGTCGCACGCAGTTTGTTTGTCGTTACTGGAGTTGTTTATAAGCATATTAAGTCCAAAAAATCACGAGAACGCAGTGCTGCCACTCCTGCACCAAATGCGCCAATTTGTGCCAAATGAGGTATCCTGCGCCATCCTGATAAAAAACCACGATTTTGCAAGCAAGTGCTCCAAAAGTGCGCCAAAATTTGTGTTGCGCCAATCGCGTGCAGCCTGTTACAAGCACTACTTCACAGTGGTCTCTAGACATGTACTATAACTAAATCGGGTTGATAACTTGAACTCCCTCGCACCCGTAATCGTGTTTTCCGCGGTGAGTTTGGTTGGCGCCGTCACTGTACCGCCGATACAGTGTTTTCGTCTAGCAAATCGTTGCAGCGCTGGCGTACCGCGGTTAAAAACTTTCCTTCTTGTTGTAGTTTCCAATAATTCCTGCTATAAACAATAGGTAGTTTTAGGTGCCGTTTATTGCCGGCCCTCTCCGCTCCGAGAGCCAGCGGGAGCACCGTTTCGCGGCATGCGTGACGTGGTCGGCTGCAAGCTCTCGCTTCGCTTGTTGGGCTCGCGGAGGGGACCGCCGCAAGTGAAGCGGGCCGTGAAAAACAGCCAGTCTCTCTAAAGCACGAACCTCATGGCGCGTTTTCTGCTTGCGAAAACGCGCCGCGTAAGCCCCCGCACTCTGCGCGCGGCGTGGCAACATGGCGGCGGCTTCGGCCGCGAAGTGGTGTGGGGAGCTCGAGCGACAACTTTTAAGCGCTCTCTAAAACACCGCTCAAGGCGCGCACGAAGTTGCTTGTGTGGTAAAGGAGCTTATAATGTGGGCGAAATCGGTACTATAAAACATCATCCGCGTCGCTAGTGAAAACGTCCATGCAATACCTGCCGGGGTAGTAAGCCTAAAAACCGCCGACGGAGCCAGCCGGCCGTGACCGGGCTGTCTTGAGCGCTTCAAAACCGCCGCCATGAGGCACGTGCCTCCCCATTGGTGCAAGTCGCCAGGCTCCTCCCACTGCCGTGCGCGACGCGCGTCATTTTCTGAGCGTGGTAGAAACTGCTGCGTGCGGGCGTGAAAAAATCGCACGCGCAACGCCGACGCGCACGAATCGCATGCAAAAGTGCTCCATGCGCATTTCTCGTGCACATTTCCAGCTAGCTTGAAATGCGCACGGGGACTGATAGCAAGTGCCTGCATCTAATAAAATGAAAAAGTAAAACACGAGGGCTTGCCTCAACAATTAATAAACTAGAAAAGAGGCGCGTTGTTTTTTTGCTAGGCTGGTTTGTCGAAGCATTTCAATATTCATTATCGTGTTGCATGTTGTCTTTTATCCACACCAGAAAGGAACTAAATATCTTGCAAATTATGTTTTCTTGCATTTTTACTATTGCGTGGATACTTGGGGATTTAATTGCATCAAACTTCTGGCGACTTCTAGCGACTGTTTCGAAATAAGTGGGAAAAAAAATCCCATTGCCCCAGGAATGACGGGTCGGGCTGTAAAGAGCCAAATATGGCGACTTTTTCTTGTGGTTGTAGAACTTTTCTTTATTGGCTATTTCGTTATTTTTGGGCTATTAGGAGAGCTGACTGTGAAAGCTATTTTTAATGCATGTTCGAGCCTGCCAACTATGAAGCGTTTTCAGTGACTCCTTGAAAAAGACTTCCCCTAGTAGGGACAAGAAGACCATTATTCTTGAGCTGTGCCGTCCATTTGTGATCGCATGTGGGAAAAGCACCTTGAAGCGCATTCCATGACGACCTACGCATCAATTACTGGACGATACTGGTCAATCTTTAGTGTTGAGAGATGCTTTGGACACATCTAGCAGTTGATGTTTAGTTGCTCCAAGGTGCTCCGAAACTGGCATTTAGGTGCTCCAAACTGCTCCAAAATTAATAATTTGCTGATACAAAAATTGCTCCAAATCACCGTTCATCAGTGGCACCACTGAGAATGGCTCACGCCATGTTCAAAATATTCCCAGTAACGCCCTACTTGCGCCGCGCGGAGAAACATCCGGCTATGGTGATAAGGCACAGCGGCAACTTCCGGTGCCGTTCATAAGTTGTCACCGAGTATAGGTTCTTGTGAACGCAGGCTGAACATTTTTCTCAATGAACCTTCACTCAGGAAATGGGGGGGCGATGGTGCTGTGCATCGGTATGCTGTGACTGGTGATGCTTGAACTGTGGAGGAACAACGGGAATACTTTTGTTGCTACCTGCGAGTGCTGCTGTAAGAGCATTGGGTGTCAGATCATGGTGCGAGATAGCCAATTTGCAGTCTTTTCAAATTGTGATTTGGCTCACTTGCATGCTGGCATTATAAAACTTGGTTAGACTTTGCCTAGTGCACAAATGTACCACAATTTTTTTTAGGTGGTGATGGCTGAGGGGAGGGACTTGCAATAATTAACATTATTAAACTTGGGTATTCCAGAACTTCTTAAAATCAGATTGTCAGCTAACCACTGATCAGAAAGGCATGAAACATGGCACAGTTAATGATTTTTCTTAGCGGGTAGATTAGGGTACAATTAGTTGCAAAGTACTTTTATCATAACTTGAGTTTATAACCATTTTTTATTACGGTACTCTTCCCGTACAAGTTTGTGCATGTCAGTGTTGCAGTCTTCTTCATGCTGATGTAACAGCAAAACTATCGCATCACCATAAAACTTGGCAAACTTCCCCTCACAGAGCTCTTACTGTTGGAGCAGCTTGTTTTATTGTGTAGAGGGAATCTAACTAAATTTTTGATACATGACTTTACTGATCAGATGATCAATTGATCAAGAAAATTTGAAACTTTGATTTTTGATACATGACTTTACTGATCAGATGATCAATTGATCAAGAAAATTTGAAACTTTGTCGTAGCCTGTAGTGTAATGACAAGGCCTTACGGTTCACTACTACAAACACGTCACTTGTGTAAGGGATAAGCAGGGGAAACCTCTCCTCCAGGCTGCTGTTGGAGGCAGGTGCCAGGCTTCCTCCGACAGACAGTGGGTCGGCTAGCATGGCGGGGGGTTCGGATTCCGGGGGCTCACCTGTGCCCTCGGTGCCCCCTGACCCTCTGGACGCCCTGCTGGCCTCGGGGGCGACTGTCGACGATGTGGACGGCAACCAGCGGACTCTGCTGCACACGGCCGCCTACGACGGAGACACGGCACTGGTGGAGCGACTTCTGGAGGCCAAGGCTTCGCTCGAGATGGCCGACCGGAACGGCCAGACACCACTCAACCTGGGTGCGCGCCTCCTCGCATGTCGTACATTTTGAGGGGCGCGTCGGCCAGCAAGGGAAGTGGAAAATATGGAAGAGGCGAAATAGCGACTATTCGCCGTCAGAAACGAGTGGGAACGCCTGATTGCCGCCCCAGCCGTGGTTCATTCAAAAAGTATAGCACAAAAAGGGAGCTGCAGCCAACAGAAATGAAAGGGACAGTGAGAAGAGAATGTAGCCGGAGGTGAAAGAGGGGAGAGGACAGGAATAAAGAGCAAGAGTAGAGAGGGTGAAACATTCTGTTCGTTTAGAGCCGCACCTCTCCCTCTGCTATTGTAAGGGGGAGGACTAAGGCTTTTTTTGCCTGCTCACAACCAAGGCCGCACAACCGCACCAAGACTCCCGCTTCCCGTCTCCATGCCGCGGTCAGCTGCTCGAGGCTTGCGCAGTCGTATCACCTGCACCAGACTGATGATTGTGTACGTCGTCCGAATTTTTTTACAATGCATTTTGGTTGGGGAAATTTGAAAATTCGTATCACAGTGAAATTCGTATAAACCGAATTCGTATCACTGAGATTACACTGTATGTCATTGTGCGAAGCATTCAGGAGGCTCTCTCTAGCAGCAGACGGTAGGTTAACTCTGTCACTAGTGAGAATGGTATGCAGCCAACCTGTGCTTCAGGTGCTTACTTATGACTCTAATAAGCACCTTAACACTGCTAGCCCCACCCGAAATACAGCAGATGCTATTGAACGCGTGTTTGCACATGTGTGCGTGTATACACACGGTCACATTTTTTGAGAGCCTTCCTTGTAAAGCTTTGAGCATTGCATGCTCGCATTGACCAAAAATACACCAAGCCCATGAGTGAAGAAGTGCAGCAGGCGCCCAAGTCCGTGTGACGCTGCCTGCAGGCCAGATGGAAGTGTTGTGCCTTACACGGTGCACTGCTTTGATCCCTGTGCAGCGGCACGCCAGGGCCATGCTGATGTGGTACTCTTGCTGCTCAAGGCTGGAGCTAACCCCGACCACGCTGACAACGAGGGCTGGACACCACTGCGGTCATCAGCCTGGACGGGCCACTTGCAGGTGAGGGTCGCTTGGCCTGTGCACCAACCAGTGTGACCGTCTTGCTGACTGGTTGCCCGGACTCCCATGCTAAAGTTGCATAAGCATCCTCTGGCCTGATCTGCCTGAATGTCCTGTTATTCTTGACACAGTGCTGCTGAAAGCACTGAGGCCACTAGAGTATTCTTGGTTCTGTGGACACTCTGGTGATGAGGATGAATCTAGCAGGTGCAGTGTCATAGCTGGAAAAGGGTATGTTGATACATTGTTCATGTCTGTGAGCAATGGCTGGATTGCTACTTCAGAAAACCAAAACATGCTGTCCTGTCTCCTACACAGTGTTGCAGCATTATTGTGGACTCTTCAAAACCCATGTCTTGTCCAAATTGATTGCTCATAGATTCTGAACTTTGCACACAAATTACTTTGTTTTGTTTAGTTTAACACCAGGATGGTTGCAACACCTGTCTGCTTATTCAGCAAATTATAAAGAACAGCTTTTGTCCACCTTGGCAAACACGCTCACCAGCGGAAGCTGAACAGGCGGCAATCGCGCTTGCCATCTCCTCAACCAAGGCTACTACTGTAGTGACGGACAGCCAAGAGGCCTGCCGGCACTTCCAGGCCGGAACGGTGCACGCTGCGGCCCGCACAGTACTACTACGCCACCCCCCGCAGCGACAGATCCAGATCGTATGGACTCCAGCCCATCTGGGAGTGAGAGGGAATGAGACGGCCTGCGACCTTGCGCGAGAAATGACACGCCGCACGAGGAGTGAAGACGCCGCCTCGGAGAGATTTACTCCACTTCTGGCATACAGAGAAATGACCCAATATCTATGCCTGGCCCGACGCACCCTTGCCCCACCCCACCGACACCTATCTATCGAGCAGGCACACCACTACCGTGTCTTGCAAACGAACACCTTTCCCCACCCAAAAAGAGTCTGCCACTACTCCGAACAAATTACGTCCCCTAGCTGCCCCTTCTGTGGAGCAGACTGCACTCTTTTCCACATGGTTGGTGGATGCCCCTCCCACCCTCTCCACAAACCGAATCCGTACAACTCTCCCGAGCTCTGGAGGCGCGCCCTGTCCAGCTCATGCCTGTCCGACCAGCTTCGACTGGTGGAGCGGGATGTAGCGGCTGGCAAACCATATAAGGTCCTGGACTGAGGACTCCACCTCTTGAAGACGCCATACAAATTTATTACACTATAAAAATGTTTATCCTCCTCCCCCTCCTCCACCTTGGCAGCTTTTACATCATCAGTTTCATCGTCTTTGTTACTCTGCATGGACATGTCACACTCTCTATAGCCACAAATGCAGAATGCATAACTGTGGAAGGGCTTCTGTTGTGAGCTTCGGGCCTTAAATTTGTAGGCATGATGGTGTTTCCTCTTGCTTTCACCTTTGCATACTTGTTCGCTTGGTTTCATGATGTACACATGCAGACAGAGGCAGAGCTTTGCCCATTGAAGTTACATGCCCAAAGTACGCAGGACTCGCACTCCTTTTTTTTCACCCCTTGGCCCCCTCAGGGTGGAGGGGAAAAGCAGCACATTCAGAAAGTTTCAGCAATCCCCGCATTGTAAGTTGATGGTGCAACATTCTGGTCTCTTACTAGAGTGACAATGGGTGCAGGTTGTGGAGGCCCTGCTCGAAGGGGGAGCCCAGGTGGACTTGGCGGATGGCGAACAGCGCACGGCGCTGCGGGCTGCCTCGTGGGGGGGCCACGAGGAAGTGGTGGCCCGCCTGCTGGAGCGGGGGGCCGACGTGAACCGCGCAGACCGCGAGGGACGCACGGCCCTTATTGCCGCCGCCTACATGGGTCACGCCGAGATTGTGGAGCACCTGCTCGACGGAGGGGCCGAGGCCAACCATGCGGACAGCGACGGGCGCACGGCCCTGTCGGTGGCGGCGCTGTGCGTGCCGCGCGGCCCATCCGAGGGACATGCGGGTGTGGTGGCTCTGCTGCTGGAGAGGGGAGCCCACGTGGACCACGTTGACAACGAAGGGATGACGCCCCTCCTGGTCGCAGCTTTCGAAGGCCACAGAGAAGTCTGCGAGCTCCTCTTGGACGGTGCGTTCTGGTCTTTTGCCCTTTGTTTGTGGCGAGCGCTGGCAGTTATTCCATTCAATGCACAGTCAAAATATCCACTCACCTTTAGCATCGGTGGTGCTTGCTGGGTTCATATCCTGCGCTGCTTTCCAGCCATCAGGCAGCACCCCCTTCCCGCGATGGGGAGGCATTCCTCCCTGTGACCAGCTGTGTTGTGCCTGACTTTTGGAACAGCGGAGGCGGACCTGGACCACGCGGACCACAGTGGCCGGACGCCCCTGTTTGCGGCCGCGTCCATGGGCCATGCGGACGTGGTGGGCCTCCTGCTGTTCTGGGGCGCGTACGTGGACAGCATCGACGCCGAGGGCCGCACGGTGCTGTCCATTGCGGCCGCCCAGGGCAGCGTGGAGGTGGTGCAGCAGCTGCTCAACCGAGGCCTGGACGAGCTGCACAGGTGCTGTGTAGTTCCTTTGTTCACCTGAGATGTTTCATGGATGCAGTTTCCGACAGCGTTCTGTATAGACCTCGCTGTGCCTGTCAGGTGGGGAACGGAGCAACTGGCTGCCATAATTATACACTTAAATCTCGTTATAACGAAGTCAAACGGGCGCCGATTTTTTTTCGTTATAACCATTAGTTTGTTATAGCCACTGACTAATTGTAATACTGATTACCGTACGCGACGGCATGCAGTCAAAGGTAGGTCACCGAGAATGCATCCGCTACCGTAGCGGCCGCGGCCGCGCAGTAAAGTGCTGCACGGAAAACAGCAAAAAACTGGAATCAGACACGCAGAAACTGATTTTTATTTACTCGCCGCATACCACGTACCCTTTTACGTAGATGGCGTGAAAAAATCCGTTATGCTGCGCTGATTCATCTTCCTTAACCGAAGGACGGCCCTCTCCGCAGCATCAGCTATGTCGAGGCCGTCTTCGCCGTCTTCGTGCCCGCCGAAGTAGCGGCGCAGCAGATTCACCGCGTCCAGCGCCTGGGAAGATGTCGGCACGTCGTCCGCGCAGGGTGGAGAGTCGTCGTCCTCGACACACTCGTCATCGCTTCCTTCTTGCGGACGAGCAGCGCCAAGCACGTAGTCACTGTCCGCCAGTTCCTCCGTAGCCACAACGTCGGAATCCATGCTCACGTAGTCGCAGAAGGTTTCGCCTCCACGCACGACACCGGAATCAACGAGTGCGCTCCACGACGCCACGGCTTCGTTCGATGCAGAAGTGACATCGGGGGCGCCAACTCGGTCAGCTGACTCGTCGCTGTCAGAACTGCTTTCGCTGGCAGCAAATGCACGGCGAAAACAGTTGGCGATGGTGCTGGCAGTGACGCTCATTCATGCTGCGTGAAGCATTTCCATCGCCATGTACAAGTCGATCTTGGTGTCGCGTTTCAGGCGCATGTTTAGAAGGAGCCGGTCTATAACCCACTTTCTATAACCAGCCTTCAAGGACATGATGACGCCTTGATCGAGAGGCTGTATCACCGCTGTGCAGTTGGGGGGCAAGAACCGAAGTTCGATGTTTTCAAGCGCCACACCTGTGTGATGGGCCGAACAGTTATCTAAGAAAAGGCATATCTTGCGATTCTGCCTCTTCAACTTCTCGTTCCAATCACGCAGCCACCCCGCAAAAACGTCCCGTGTCATCCAGGCCTTCCTGTTAGCAAGGTACTGGAGTTGAAGTCGCCTCTTTCCCTTAAAGCACCTCGGCGATGTGCTTTTCCCTATCACCAAAGGGGGGATCTTCTCTGATCCATCCATGTTCGTGCACAGGAGCACGCTGACGCGGACTTTGCTGTGTTTTCCGCCATGACACAGCTCTCCCTTCAAGGACAGAGTCCTCTGCGGCAACATTTGGTAAAAGAGCGCTGTCTCGTCAGCGTTGAACACGTTTTGTTCTCCGTACTTCCGAACGACGGGTCCAACGTTGGCTTGCACCCATGCCGTAGCCGTCTCTTCATCGACGGATCGGGACTCGCCCGTGACGACTCTGCCAACGATATCGCGGCGTTCCTTAAATCGCTGTAGCCAGCCGTCACTTGCAACAAAGTTGTCGCAGCCCAAAATACAAGCGAAGTCGATCGCTTTTCTCTGGAGGAGTGCCCCACTCACGGGCAAATTCGACGCCCTTGCATCTAAAAACCATTTGAAGAGAGCCTCTTCGACGGCTTCAAAAGCAGGTGACCGCAACTTCTTCCGGCTACCTTTAACGCCGCGTGCGACAGCGCCCGTGATGGCTTCCTTGCTGCCGAGAATGGTGGAGAAGGTGCTCGGCGCGATTCCAAAGTCTTTGGCCACTTGCGTCTTCTTAGTCCCTGCTGCCACCGCTCGAATTATGGCTGCCTTTTGGTCGAGAGCGATAACTTTGCGTTTACGCTTACATCCACTGCTGCTGTCACTCATTGTCCTCCCGTGAAACACACCACACAACTGGATGTAGAAAGCGAACCGGCGGAGCGTCCTACGCCTACACCACCTACACTGCTACCGCTGCTGCTTCCCGTGCGTGCATAAACAAAGCAAGCGAGAGAAGCAGCGCGCCGCGGCGTGCCGTGTGCAACAGACCGTCAATAAGAGCTTGGCTTGGCTTGGAGCGTTGCCGGATGGGGCGGCGCTGCCGCGGGAGGTTTAAAATGCCGCATCGGATGCAAAAAATGGGGCCGCGCTTTTTTAAAAATCGATATGTTTTTCGCAAAGCGGGTGGTTATTGCCAGTTTGGGACAAAAGTTGTTCGTTATATCCCTTGATCAGCAAATTTTTTATTCGTTAAAACGCAGTTTTAAACACATGGGCTTTTATGGTGACTTTCAAGGGGAATTGCAACTATTTCGTTATATCCGTTATTTTGTTATAAACCGCTTCGCTATAACGAGATTTAAGTGTAGTGCAGCAACTGCTGGCTGCTGTCACGTCAGTACTCTTTTTTTTCTTTTTTTCGGCGTCCGGTCTAGTGGCACAAGTCGTGCCCTTTCTGTGGCCTTTAAAACAGAATGAACACAGGTTTGCACAAAGGTAGCAACCGTTTACTGATGGGCCGACGGTGAAGCATAACTGGCACTACCATTGATACCTTGTGGGCATGATGGGACTAAGAGGGCCGATGTGGGATACAGGGGGTTTCACCATGCCCACGAAGTGCCCCAACCAAAATGCCCCAGAGAGGTTTGTGGCATCCGCAAGGTAGACGCTGCTATGGGCTCGACTCACCGACAAAGGCAACGGCAGGCTCCAGTGGGCCAGGACAAACCAGGAGGTTTATTGCCCAAATGGTTCAACGCATATTGATCACCGCAATAGGGCTAAGAACTATACTGCACTGACGTATGTCTCAAGGCCCTGCCCGAACAGGTGGCGAGGTTGCATGTGAGCTGCTCGCAAGGTAGAATAGGCCTACCTTGCGCGTCCGATCAGGGTCAAAAGCAGGCCCCAACCGGACCATGTGGTGGAGAGGGCCGGGCAGCGTCCCGGTTCTCCGTCTCCAATCTCCTCCAGTCTTTCGCAATCCCCCAACCTCCCAGCAGAGCACGTACGGCACACTTATAAGACAAGGGGGAAAGAAGGCAGGCTCCTAAGTGAGGAGGAGTGACGGCAGTGGTGGCTTGTGCCCGCAGGCACATCGGCCCACGAGTCGACGCAAGGCATGACGTAGGCCGTGGGCAAACACACGCGGTGCGCGCAACTAAAGGCCGCGCTTGCGGGAAGAGGAAAAGGGGATCTGAAGGATCCCCACAACCTGGCAGTGCCATTGACGCACACCGACACTTTAAAATACATTTGCTTTATTCGAAAGATTTAGTGTTTTATAGGGCCCTAAGCACTTGTTCGGCAGCGGAGGATGCTTTATTCACTGAGAAATTAAATATTTTGAGTCAAAATTTCAATTCTCCCGCTAAATCGCGTGTTTTCGTGACGTCGACAATGACATATTAAGAGCAGGGCCTTAAACTAAATATAACCTGCTGACCAGAGCTCCTACCATCTCACAGGCACCCGTTTGGTTATCTTGTTTATCACCCACTTTCATAGATGGCACTGCAATACTGCAATGGGCTAAATCTTGGGCGTTCTGAATGCGCTCTGACACCGTGATGGAACAGTGAATCTGTAATCTAACCGGCAAGTGCCAGCAATGCCTGACTCACGGTGCAATTCTCCTGAAGCTCATATGATTTTGAAAGTCAGATAGCATCTGAGCACATCACAAATTCGTGTAGCATTGTTGCTCTAGTTCATTGCAGAGTCCCTAGACAAATGCTGACAAATGCAGCCATAAGTAACAGCTCATCTAGTTTACCCGAGTTCACCAGCAGAGTTTTGTATTGAAGACCCCAACCATGAACATGCTTGCTTCAGTGGTTATTAAAGTTTTCTCTTTTTCCTTTGAATATGTCGAGCTGGCCTTCCTAGTATTCTGACACTGTGCCCCAGCTCTCGTGCTCCCTCTGTTGGCGCTGCATAACTTGTGACAGCAGCCCTCGGTAGTTGCCCCTGCAGTTTAGCCGTTGTGCTGACGTGGCATTGCTGGCTGTTGCGTTGGCTGTGCAGGGACAATGCGGGCTGGACGCCACTGCACTATGCAGCCCTGGAGGGCCACGCAGAGGTGTGCACGCTGCTCATGGAGGCCGGCGCCCAGGCCTCGGAGACGGACAACGAGGGCCGCACACCGCTCATCCTGGCCGCCCAGGAGGGACACTCGGCGGCCGTCCGGGCCATCCTGGACTTCGGGGGCCACCCGCCCTCCCTCGTGGACCACCGGGCACATGATGGCCGCACCGCCTTCCGGGTGGCAGCCCTTGAGGGCCACAGGGACACCGTGAGCACTACTTCTGACCTCTCTGTCTCCCTCTCTGCCTGGCCAAGCCAGTCTATTATGGGCACTTTGCGCTGCTCAGAAGCTTGTTTGCTGCAACTGCTAAGACAGACTGGCCAGTTGCCCGTGTGGTGTAGAGGTACGACAGTCTACGCTAGGGGTGTGCAAATGCCGAATAGTGATTTTCGAATCGAATATTGCATCGAATTCAGAAAAAAGGCGAATATCGAATATCAATTTTGTTTTTACAGGCCTCGATTTTTTATAGGTTTTGGTGCAGAAGCAGAAGCTACTTCGCATGTTCGGGAGACATGACATTCTTTTTCAACCTGGAGAATGCACTTTTCAACTCGCATTGGCGGTACTCCAGGAATCCAGAGCGAGCACAATACGCATTGGGAGTTGCTGCACAGCAACTTGCTCTGGAGTTGCTGTGCTGCAATCATAGGCAACGACTATTCAGAGCCTCGTAACTCAGAAGCGAGCACTTTGCAGGCATGAACAATAGGACATGAAAGCAGTCATTGACCACGATAAGGCACTTCTTCGGAAGCACATCAGCAGCGTGAAGCGTGAATAATATGTAGCGGGAGGAAAGCTCGCGCTACAGTCACCGTGGACAAGCCTGCGCTATCCACTGGGGTCTAAAAAACAAACACGCAGTAGCCATACACCAACTGCATTGAAAACAGCCAGAACCGCTTTTCATTTCAAATTAACGGAAGTGCTGTCAAAACGGGGCGGTCTTCATCAGAAGCTGCCCTAACATGTAAACATCTGGTCACACGATTCAAAATGGTGGCCAGAGTCGACGGCGACGGCTCGAAAAAAAGATCTTATCGACGCAATCGCAGATTACTCCATGCAGCAGAATAAAATTTACGGCCTCTGCAAGGCGCGCTCATCGAAAGCGCGATTAGGATGAAACTGTGTCTAGGCCTGACTCGACCTCCAGGTGCGCATTTCATGTATTCGAAAGCGCTGTTCTTCAATCTCACTGGAGTCGCGTTTATTGGCAGCGGCCTTGTTCTTGACGGTTGAGCAGACTGTCTGCTTAGACAGGCCTGTACTTCTGGCGATGTTGGCCTGTTTTTCACCATGTTCGACAGCATTTATGCTTAATTTATCCAAGAGTGAAATCAGTTACCCTGCTGCTCATGCCACTGGTCGCACAAAAAAGAATAATAAAAAATAAACGGGCCACCGGCACGGGCTTGGCTGTGCTAACGACCCGTTCTACGCTGACAATGTTGCCAGACATAGTACTTTTCTTGCCACAATGAACAAAAAGTGCATACTGGGTGCCCGCACTGCCAGCACAGTTCTGTCCCGCAAACACTGAGAGCTTGCCTTTTACAAATTTACCGCTATGCTGTACGCTCCTGTTTGGACTATGGTTGCATTGTTTATGGCTCGAGGAGGCAGTCCTACTTGAAATGACTTGACCCAGTACATAATTTAGGTTTGCTTCTTGCGTCTGAGGCATACAGGACTCACCCGTAAACAGTCTTTACGTTGAAAGCAATGAACCCTCACTGGCAGACCGAAGAACCATGCTGACATTCTCATATATCCTAAAGGTCTGTTCACTGCTAAAACATATCTTTGTTACAAAATGCCCATCTAGGACACTGTTTATTAACAAACCTCAAGCAATCAGACCATTGCTTCTCCGTTTTGAAGAAAAATGCCAAGAACTAGGCACTTTACCTGAAATTGCTCAAAGATGCGACCGGCTACCACCTTGGTATAGTTTCCCTCCTCAGTAGGACTTGACATTAACATACCTTCAAAAAAAAGAAGACACTGCCTGAACATATACGGGAAGTTTGGGCCCTCAACAAAAACTGGGGCCACAGTAGTGCGAGGGAAATGGGAAAAGGTGATCAGGCTACCACAGTGCACTTCGGTTTACACAGTGGAATGTTATGCCATTACTGTGGCAGTAAAAATGATAATGAAGAATAAAATTAAACACAGCATTATATACACAGACTCTCTCAGCGCAGTCACAGCAGTACATTACAAAAATGCAGCTCAACCTCTAATAGGAGACATAATACACAATTTAGGAACAGTCACAACACAAGGACAGGAAATTAAATTGTGCTGGGTCCCTAGCCATGTTGGAATCAAGGGAAATGAGAGAGCCGATGCGTGTGCCGCACAGCCGGGTAACGGAACAATAGCGCAAGTACAGATTCCTCACAGTGACTGCATGAAATTTATACGGAGTAAACTGAGAGAAACTTGGCAGTGCTCATGGGATAAAGAAACCGACAACAAACTTCACATAGTTAAGCCCATGATGGCAGAGTGGGAATCGAGCAGACATGAAGAACGCTTCGAAGAAGTGATTTTATGTCGTCTCCGCATTGGACACACACATCTTACCCATAACTTTCTTCTTATGAAACAAGACAAACCGCAGTGTGAAGAATGTGACCAAGAACTTACAGTAAACCACATCTTACTCTCATGTGCGAAATTTGAGGCCATAGGGAAAAAAACATTTTAGGCTGTTCTACAATGAGCAAATTCCATTTCACCCCAGCCTACTCCTAGGAGAGGATGCTGTTGTTAAAATTTCCTCTGTTTTTAGTTCTTTAAAAGAAGCAACACTTTTAAACAATAACACAATTGGTTTTTATCTACAAAAAACACCAAACCTTTTGTTTGGCACAAGATAGCCTTAGTTGCTTATGTGCCATAAAACACCACACAATGCATAACATACAGTCAAAACAAAAACAATTTTCGCCTATAATTTAGTCGGTTGTAGCCGATAGTCTGCTATAGCCGGGTCCGTTATGTGCGGAGGGGGCTCCACTTTGAAATGCATGGTGATCGAACAAACCAACAGAAATGGTCTGTTGTAACCGGAAGATCATTGTTGCCGGATCCGCTGTAACGAGCGCAGACCGTACATAGGTGTGCACGCTAGTCACCTGGGCTCATGTCCTAGTCCCAAAGCATTGCACACAAGTCGGCTAGTTGCAGTTTAGGCTGCATTGAACCACTCGATATTCTGAAGAGATCTTAGCACACCTGCATCCTTTAAAAGCCACAGTGTTCATTTCATTTCATTCATACTGCAGGTGAAGATGCTGGTCCATGCAGGAGGGGCAATGCATAACGAGTAAAGTACTAAGAGTGCAACGTACAAGTTGCTATCTATAGCATATTACAAATACGTCTAAATGCTAGCCTTAGTACGACAACCGTAGAAAAGTACAAAGCAGATGAAACCGCAGCGGGGCAAAAAGTCCGTGCCACAACAACAATAGAACACCAAAGGCACAAAAAGATGGGAAATGTTTGTCCAAAGTAAAACTAGTCACAACAGTGGTTTAGTTTACACCGATTCACACTTTACTGTAGTCTCTTGTGAATGCACCTGTGCGCACTGGTCGCAGAGGCGCCGCAACGTCGCCGTGCCCCACCCCCGTTCCAGGTGCACACGCTGCTGAGCTACAATGCGGACGTCAACTACCAGGACGCGGACGGGCGCTCGACGCTGTACGTGCTGGCCCTGGAGGGGCGGGTGGACATGGCGGACTACGTGCTGGCCCGCGGAGCGGACCCCGAGGTCGGGGACCTGGAGGGGCGCACGCCCCTGCACGTGGCCGCCTGGCAGGGCCATGCCCCCCTGGTGGACCTGCTGCTGAGCCGCGGGGCCCTGGTGGACGCCCAGGACGCCGACCAGCGCACCGCCCTGCAGTCGGCCGCCTGGCAGGGACAGGCGCACGTGGTCCGGCTCTTGCTGGAGAGGGGCGCCCAGGTGGGTCCACATTTCAAGTGGGTGAGGGGACGCAGAAGGCACCCTTGCCGTGAGGACGACAGCAAAGACACCTACAGTTAAACCTTGTTGTAACAAAATTGAAGGGGCACCGTGATTTGCTTGTTATAACCAATATTTAGTTATAGCGGTAGTGGGCATTTACTGCAAACATTATGCACTGTGCTAACCCAGAACAAATAGCGGGCAAAATTGCATCGCGCCGCACAGTGGTACACAACAAAATAACCACATTCCAGTTATAAAAACGAAGTCCCGCAGCTACTTTACTTCAGCTCTAAATGCATAACTCGTATTTTAAACAGGCTTGCTGCAAAGAAGTTTGTGATTTGACGCTGATGCATCTTCCCGATGCAAACGGTGGCTCGCCCAGCTTCATGCCTGATGTGACAGGTTTTATCATAGCCACCTTCTGGTCTAGCGTTTTAGTCTTTCTCTCTTTTTTGCTTCCCGCCTGGCGCATTCATGTTTCTTGAATCACACATGCAACACAATGAAAGCTAAAACTGAAGCACTTAAAAAAAAACACGCGTTCAACTTTTACAACGTTGCTCCCACGACGCACGTCAGCAAGTGACAAAGTTCAGTGAGGCACACCGTGGCCAGTGGCCGTGCGTGCCACGTGCATTGGCTGCAAGCCGTGTGCAGCAAGAGGATGGTGGGAAGCATTTCGCGGCCACAGCATGCGCATGGCATGCCGTCCAGCTTTGCGCACGTTGCTGGAGGATGCATGGCGGGAGTTTTGAACTGCTAAATACAGTTGTCGCAGTGCGCACCATCTCCAATCTGCATTGGCACTGTTGTGAAATTAACTCAAAATTTTATTTCCTAACAAAACTTGTTCATTATATCCCGTAATGGGCAAATGTTACCTCGTTAAGAATTGCATTGTACATACATTGGTTTCTATAAGAGCTTCCAAGGGGAATTATGATTTGCTCGTTAGAATCATTACCGTATTTACCCGCATAATGAACCAACTCGCGTAATGTACCCTCCCCCCACTTGTCTTCTTGAGAATTTACTCTTTTGCCACTTTGAATAAAAAATACAGCGGGATACGCGGGAATATGGTTTTATCTCAGCATGGTTGCTGATGCCATAGACCATCGTAGTAACTTGATATGACGCTACAGTACGCACAGAAATGCTAAAAACGCATTCCAAAAACTCCTTTTCCTTTTTTGGTTTCACAATGAGTTTGATTTCTCCGTTCCTACTACGTCTTGGCTCAACAGAGAAATTGGTGAAATGACTTCTAATTTTTTTTTTTTATCTTGTAAGGAAGGTGGGAATGTCAAGTGCATTGAAATGTGCATTGATGGCTGTGGTGTCATTTTCCCTGAATGACAGTTTTCTCATACCGAGCCAGATTTCAAAGCTTGCAAACAAAGAAAAAAACTGGTGAAGGTTGCACCGAGTCGCACAAGGCTTAAGGGGGGACGCGGCTTTCAACTTCGGAAAAATGACCAAAACATCGTTTTTTTGAAACCCGCATATTCGGCTTCTATGTTTCCTATTCTGTGCGTCTGCAAAGTTTTTACGCTGAAAAGCGTCGCAAAGTGGCATAAAAAAATACTTTTGTCAGGCGCGGTGACAAACTATCAGCGCAAAAGGGCGAAAAAACGGCAATTTTCGGAGCGCTCTATCTCCGCAACGGTGCCATCGGGCGCGGCCATTTTGATATGGTTAGATCGGCCGAGCGATCGTTTTTCCGATTCCGCTCGTCTCTCTTATCTTCGTTCATTCACAAACGCACGAACGGCAAAAAAGAAACGACGCACAAACGAAGCTAGAAATAGATGCTGAAGCGCTATTCGTCCTCCGGTCGGGGCGGGCTAAGACGACCCTCCTGATTGGGTGTCGCAGCGCAATGCAAGATGGCGGCCGCCTGAACTGCGTAGCGTGGGCGGTTTGAGTTCATTTTCGCTGCTTCACTCGGCCAAGTTTCTGTTCAGTCTGTGGTATTAAACACGCACGTTATCGCGATGGGAAGGCCTGAGATCGCGAGCCAGATTACGGGAAGTTGTGTGGCTCGAAAGGCGGAGGTCATCGAACGCTTCGTGGTGCGCGTGACTCTACCGTCGCCAGACCCCGGAGGGTGACGCGGTGTGCGCGCTTGCGATAGCGGTTCGTGAAGTGAACTTTTAGTCGGATTTGCGATGTTTACACGCTTAGTTAGTGCTGTGTTTTGACTGTGGGCTCGCTAGCCTTGAGAAAGAAACGGTCGACGCGTCAAACGCTGCGGCGCGCACGGCATAGCCGACGCGCATTGGAGCATCACATGACTGGGCAACCGGTTACGATTGAACGCCAGTAGTTGTAATTAATGCCTGCGACGTTAGTTTTAATCTTAAAAGCGACCTGACCAGCCATATCAGGTATAATCAAAGCTCGATATGTCGCGGTAAGCGTGCGCTGCGATGCGCGCGAGCCATATCGCCTTTCTTGCGCAATGTTTCCCGTGCACTTGTAATTTTCATGCAAACAGGTTTGAGTTAGTAATATAGGAATAAAATATGCTCTCTACGTTAAAAATGTACGTTACTGTGGCAGCATTTAACAGTGATTTTTTTAGGGAAATTATTGATACCATTGCTCAGGGCATACTGGCTGTGCTGCGAGAAATATTGGATGCCTTGATTGTCAAAAGTAGTAAAAAAAAATATGCTCTTGCATTGAAGTTGGGAGTTATGCAGAATACTCTACCAAGCTTCAAAGTAGCTCATTTTCAACCTTGTGGTATGCAAACTTTTGGCAATGAACACCTGTACTATGAGTACTAAGTTGCTGTGCCAGGCAAGATAAAACATGAAAAAAAAAGCCAAAAATGTTCAAATTTAAGTTAAAAAAATGCTTAACTTGTTGCCATGGTGACAACACTGCAAAAGGAGGTTGTCCAGTGCGATACAGCCAACCAACTAACCTACTTTGTATTGAAAGCCCATTGAAACCCATCTCCCCTCCGTTTGGTTTGCAAAGGGGGGTATGTACTCTTCACGGAGGAGCTGAAAATGATGTTTTCTGGAAAGAGAAAGGCTGAAAAGGCACTCCAATTTCAAGGCAAGGCCTTCCAGAAGCCCCATGTTCAAAAGGACATGAAAGGCTACAACCGTGACGACTTTTGATATGTGAAACCTATGTTGCAACTTCGGAAGCCGTTTTCTCAAAACAGTTTTTTTTGCCACCTGTGTCGCTTGTCCCAGGGATTTTTTCGTGACTGCTGGGTCTATTTTGATTCCGTTTCTTGCATTACATTCCTTAATGAACTGTTCAGGTCGTGACACTTTTAGTTTTCCAGATTTGTTTTTTGTGATTTTTTTATTCAAATAATCGTTCACAGTTGACATGCCTGTTGCACATTAACCTCTAAAAAAATGAAAACTAAAAAACATTGTGTTGTAAAAAAAAAATTCTAAAACTGTCACGACCTCGTCCATTCATTTGAGAATGCAAAGCACTTCGAACAAGTTTTCTATCGTGTTTTATAAGCCGCTCAAGCTCGGTACAAGCGGAACAGAAAGAAAATTTCATACATAAAAAAGTTATCAAAATATTAACTTCAAATTTTTATGGTGTTATCACAGAAGCATTTCCAGTTGCTGTGCCAATTTTCATCAAAATCCACAAAGAAATAAAAAAGTTGATTTTGAAAGCCACGTCCCCCCTTAATTTAAACCATAGCGAAGCTGCAGGATTTCTGATTTCTTTCTACATGAGCACTGAAGGGTACAGCACCACTCATTTGTACAAGTTTGAAATTGTTTATTTACATGTTTCATTGCTTTGCAGTGTGCTAGTAGTAGTCATCGTCATATGCATCAATATCGCCATGTTCCTTATGCCAAGCATTACATGCGCGGGAGTGCTTGATTACAGCTCAGAAGCAGCGGCGGCGCGTATGTGCACGACGCATGCGTGGTGTTCCTGGAGTCGTGTCGAGGTTCTCTGGAGCAGATGTTGCGCCAGCTGTGGTGTGTGGTGTTGTTGGTTGCTAGGTAATGCAAAAGCGCTTCCCCCCCCCCTCCTCTTTTTCCTAAAGCCACTGCGCGTCAGGGACACTTGGCAGTCGCTGCGAGACACGCGCTCACAAGCACCCATCATTTCCTTGGTATTTTTAACGCATTACGCACCACACATTACGGCCAGCTACAGCAGCTCCGCTGTTGAAAATTAGGCTAGGCCAAGTCCAGGCAATATGAGGTGTGAGAAATTACCGTATAATTCGGAATATAGGTTGAGATTTTTGTACCATAAAATTTGCCGAAAAGTCACCCCTCGACCCATATACCAGTCATTGACAAGGTGAGCTGTCATCTGGCTACCAGGCAGCCCAGGGGACCCATCCACACTGCAAAGGCACCATTGCCACCGACATCAATTTTTCTTTTACTGTCACTGAGTGTGTGCATTACAGTGAACTAGAATGTCTTGATCCAGTGGCGCGAACGGGAGCGCTTTGCAGCGTTCGGCTGAAGCAAAGCGCGTCTACCGCCGCCAGGGGCGCCACTGCGCCTTCTCCGAAAACGGTACCGCGGTTGCACGGGCCGTTCCTTGGGGCGCTCGCCAGCTATTGCCGCTGCCGTTTTTTACTGTGGTATAGTAATTAACCTTTACGGAAGAAGGATGCTCACTTTTGTTGTCCCTGTACTTTTCTAGGAACGTTTTGGTGCTTATCAGACCCGTTTGAGCCATCGGGCAACGGCTACAAACAAATCGTCTGCTAGCGGCGCAGACGATATGAGCGGATGTGCGATACGTTGGCGGCGCGCGGTCGGACAGACTCTCCTTCTGTTTATGGCCGAGGCCGGCCTTTCATTTTCTGCATGTTTTACGTTTCCGTGATGTTCCCCTACAGAAGCAAGAGGTATGCAATCGTCAGGAATATAGTTATTGCGAGTGCTGTCGAATAGAGGTTGGGCAGGCCGGGTACGCGATGTCAAAACGAAGGACGGACACCTATTGCTTTGCTCCGGGTTGTCACAGTGGTTACCCTGCAGGTGCTCCCAAGGCGTCTTTGTTCGCCGCTCCCCTGGACGATGAACTGTGCAAAAAGTGGGAACAAAATTTGGGAAGACTGGACAAACTCTTGACCATATCTTCAGCCGTTGGTGAGTGCCACTTTGAGCCCGAGTGCTTATTGCGGGATTACATCCACGTAATAAACGGCTGTGAAGTGCAACTTGCACGCGGGAAGCTTTCACTGGCTCCAGGTGCTGTACCTACCATCCTGCCTGACTGTGCGTCGAATTCTGTACGGAGCATGCACGCGGAAGCCGCAAAGGAAAAGGCGGGCAACGACAAGAGTTTCAGTTTCGGCAGCCAGCAAGCCACGACAAAGCTGAAGAGCCGAAAAAGATGAGGTGCACCATCCACACCACGAGGCTTCTCTCTCTCCGCAGTGCTCATCAAATGAAGTCGCAAGTTCTGTGGAATGGGATGCTTTCACAATGAGCCATCTTCAAGAAGTCAAGCTTCTTTCAAAGCTCTGGTGCCGGCTAAATTGTGCCGACGATCGAAACGTTCTTTTCGTTACGACATCGATACGAAGAAAAAAAAAAGCTAGACATTTTTCACGAGAAATATGTGCTCTTCTATCCACATGACGACAAAGTGTCGTCGCAAACATTCTTTTCGTGGTGTGTTATGCGGAAGCGGTGAAATATATTCCCTAGCTGTTGCGAACAGTGTGCTGCAAGAAGCTGACAGCAGTTCGGCCTGCAAAGAGGCCATGACGGCTAGGAGGTTTAGTGATGTATTACACGTGCTAACACCGAAGCTGCGATCTCAAACGACACATTTGGAGACGCTGCCTTCAGCACTAAGTGCCCGGGGAAAGTTTCCTCTGAAGGTAATTTGTTCATTGCAAATTTTGCTGCTGAGAAAATCAGCCGGGTGCTACTGGACGCGTGAATACCGGGTATAATTTGATTTGTAGAGTGAGATTCACAAGTAGGTTCATGCCGGGACTTTATTACAGTAAATATAAAAAAGTAAATCCATTCGTAAAGAATTAAACATAGCAGTTGTCAGCCGGCAGCACATCGAACGCGTACGCTCGCATCGATCGTCTGCGCAGGTAGCAGACGACACCAAACACTCGATTTATAGCCGTTTCCCTACAGCTCAAACGGGCAGATTTGCAACAAAACGTTACGGGGATGCCAAACGCAAGTAGCCTTTTTTTTTTTTTTTGTAAAGGTTAATTACTACCCAACATCGGAACAGCGACAGCCTGCCGAGGCAGCGCCTTTCGAAGATGGCGCAGCAGCGCCACCTGGTGTTTTCTACACAGAAGAGCACGCCCCTTCCTCGCCGTTCGCGCCACTAGATCATTCTAGTTCACTATAGTGTGCATGCTACTCTCTTCTTGCTCAAGAAATGTTCAGGCACGTAGTGCCAGTTCACCACAGCATATAAAAGTGTGGTCATGCAGTATGCCCAAGCCGACAGCGACATGTCCGACTTGCGCGAGTTCGGTGCCACCGAAACGAGTGCACGCTACTGGCGTAATCTGAATGGGAAGCTCTCGGTATGCAACTCTTGGAAAACCTCGTTTTGTGGGTGCTGGGCTGTGCACCTGGAACTGGCGGACAAGGTAGCCACTTTTGTCTGCGAACATTGTGCGACGTCTTTACGAATGGGTGACCAGCGACAACCCCAAGACGGTGGCTGGTCGTCGTGGGGTTGGGGCCGCCTGCACAAACTGGCTCTCGCGACGGTCTGCTGCATGGTCTGCTCCTAAGAAATGCTCCATGAGCAGCTCCCCAGACTGCACCGAGGATGACTTGCTAGTGGGAAACAGCCAGACAGAGGCAGTCATCCGGCAAGATTTCGGACAGCTCTAATGAGTAACCTTAGGCAAAACAAGTGCTTATAGCCTCAATAAAACGATAATATGTACCCTGTTTTTTTTTAATCAATTTTTTGGCCGCAAGGTAAGGAGGTCGACCTATACTCCGGCTAATACGGTAAGTCAAGGGCCAAAATCGTGCAAATTTGCCGTTGTGGCAGTCGGTTTGCGGGACAGTGCATTGTCTTGGTGAAAAAGCACTTTCTCATGTGCCAGTTTTCCACCAGCTCTTGATTGATTGATTATGGGGTTTAATGTGCCGGATACACAGGCGATGAAGTGTGGCATAATGGAGGGCTCTGGATTAATTTTGTCCACCTGGGGATCTTCAACACGCGCCGAAATCTCGAACACATGGACGTTCCCCCCTCCCCGCTTCCGGCTATTCTTTTACATAATCGAATAGCATTGCATGAAACAGTTGAGCCCGCTTTTAACGGCTGTGCTTATAATGAACACTGTTATAAAGGGCGAGCATCGCATGAAACCCCCATTTCAATGTGTGAGGACGTGCAAAAAGATATTGAAAATTGCTAAATGATCTTTTTTCTCTATCATTGTGACTGGCCACGCGCATTGGCAGCTGGCTTTTCTTGCATGTGCAAGTCACGTGTAATGTAAGCAGAGTTGCAGCCCCGCTCAGCAGATGCTGCCGTTTTTTTTATTTTTCTTATGCACTGTAGGAGTTCAATATAAGAAATGGATGTTTTTTATAGCTCAGCACAGTTTATCCTTGTACACATCTGCGAATACTTGTACTACTGGCGAATTGATGGCTGTTGCCAGTCAGTCCTTGAATGAGGTGGATCCAGACTGAGAAGGTGGTGAAGCGATTCCTCAGGGCATAGCCCAGAGGGGGCCGCATGCACTGTAGGTCCGGCTCTGCTCGTGCAGACGGCATTCGAAGCTTGCGGGAGAAAATCGCCTCAGTGCCCTTCTGGGTGCACCACTGTCTCCTCTGCTGCTCACAGCTCGAGCGTAATTGAGAGCCCTTTCACGTGACACGCAGGTTGACCATGTCTGTGTGGAAGGTGCCACAGCTCTGGGTATCGCCTCCCAGGAGGGCCACGAAGAGGTGGTGCGTGCCCTTCTGGAGCACGGGGCCGACCCTTCGCACGTCGACCAGTGCGGCCGATCTCCGCTGCGCGTCGCCGCCAAGGCAGGGCACCTCAACGTGGTGCGACTCCTCGAAGAAAGCCTGGCCCTGGGCCGCTCGGCCGCCGCAGGCTCCACCAGCACAGTCTCGCTCGCTTCCGCCGCTTCCACCGCACCCTGTGCCGCTCCCCTCTTCTGCCCCGAGTCACCGGAATCCACAAGCGACAAGCGCCGCTCCCTCGCGTCCACCCGCTCCGACTCCAAGTCGTCGAGCAACCGAACCGACTCTACGGCGCGCTCCCAGCACAACACTGGCGTCGCCCCGTCGACTGCGGAGCACGGTGCGGGCCTGAGCTTCACGCAGCAGATCCAGCAGTGCACGCGCTCGCGGCACCGCGCCAGCCGGGTGCTCTCCCCCCTGAACAGCGAGGGCCGCTCCCCGTCCTCTCCCCCCGGCTGCACCTGGCAGCCACAGCCGCCGCTGGCACCACGCAGGGGACCCCTGCCGGATCCCCCGGTCATGGTGGTGGACGCGCGGCCGCGACGCAACGGGATCGTCACCAACCCCAACTGCAAGGGCAGCAAGCGACCCACGCCCGACCAGCTGCACAGCAAAGTGGCCAACTACCGGGAGGGAGGAGCGAAGGGGGCCGTGCTTCCCGTCAAGAAAGAGACGCCCTTGTAACAGTGGCCCCGGTGGCTCTAGAAACTCAAAAGCATGCGCGTTGCCTCTTTTGTCTCCTCTTTTTGCACGCTTGCCCACAGGTGCAAGCCAGCTGCTGCAGTGGTTGCAAATCTTGTCAGGCAGGTGGACGCTGAGGACCAGGTTTTAACATCGACAGCTGTCGTCTTACCTCCGACCTCTGGTTCCATCTCAACTATAAGCTGCCTGCCAGTGTGCGGTCAGGTTTCTTCTCATGTGAAAATGCCCACCCAGGCGTGCAAAAAGCGCCGACCACCAAGTGACGGCCACTTTTCGAGGCTGAGCCAAGAGCCGGCAGCTTGTGGTGCAGCCTGCCAGTCATCTTCTCCTGCGTGAAAGTACTCTCTCTCTCTCTGTGCCTTTATTTGGAGGGTTGGTTTGCTTGGGTGCTCTGTGTGCCGTGGTTCCTCGCAGGTCGGGAAGGACCTTGTTTGTGATTGGTTCCCTTGCACGGCTGAGTGTAAGACAGGCTGTGCTCTGTTGCTTCCCTGGAGACTTGTTTGCCATGCACTTCTAGGCGTACGTTGGGTGTATTGAACGTAATGGATATTTCTCTCGCTGTTAGAAGGCTGTCCCAGTGAATTTAGGCTGTTTCGTTGGGGCCTGGTTAACTGCAATTGATCTGGCACCAAGCCATAAAGATGCAAACTCTTGAAGGTGTTGAAGAAGATGATGTGTAAGCGTGAACTGTTGTGTACATTGTCAGCAAAGCAGTTACTTTTTTGTGTGTGTGTGTGGCTACAATTGTAAGCTCTGTGAAAGCAAGCATGATGAAAATTTACTTGCACTTTGCTCCGCTACAATGGTGCACGTAGGGATGAGGTTTGTGTTCAACTCCTGCTTTGAACGGGTTCTTGACTCCAGCTGCATCGTTCTCAAGCACCATGAGAAAAATGTTTTAGCCTTGCAAACTCAGAAAAACTAGTACTAGTACATAAAATAGTTTAGCCATGCCAGCTGCAAGTTCTGAATCGCAAGCAGAAAATTATACACCAGCCCTGAAGAGATTGTGGCTAAACCACAGAGTAGCTCGAAACGTGGGCTGTGCTTGTTTTATAAAAAAGTTAACTTTCCCGCAGATAGAGTTCTCTTTGTGTGCTGGTGAGCAGACATTGACTCATGTCCTTCTGCTGAGAGCCGCTGTATTTCTCCTCTCCCGTAACATGTGATGGCAAGTGGGCTGCAACCACCATATTGTTAGTGAGTTGTTGCTTTTGGAATTGAAAATGAGTAGAATTTGGTACAGCAGATAAAATCTTTGCTCAAAAGCCTCCATTTGCAGAAATCGCAGATTATGAGCTACTGAATACTTCTTCCACCACATTCTTAAGAAACGATGGCTTGTTACAGGCAATGGCAGTCAGCTGGAATTACATAATTTTGTTTTATGTTAAGCAGTAAGTTGGATGCGTTGTACATGGAGGACAATGCAAGTCGAGTCGTAATTGGAGTCATCACCTCATAGGGCAAACTATACAGTGGTGTTTGTGAGCTTGGAGTACAGTTATGCTTTGGTGGCAATTTCTCATTATTGCTTTTCTATGCAACGCAGTAATTCTGAAAATGTGTTAATCTGAACTGCGGCTGAAATGGAAATCTAGCAGGAGCCACTGGTGGATGATAATATGGAAGACTGCTTTTCTGGCTGCATCAAAGTAGCTGTGAAAAAAAAACGTGCAGCCAGTAATTAGTTTTGCATTCATTTTATTCGAATCTGTTCAGGTCGTCCGTACGTCATGGCCCGTTAGTAAATAAGGCGGATGCCGACCATACTTAGTAGCCTTCAGGTGTTGATATTGAATGATGAAACAAGAGTGACAGACCACACTCTTTGGCATCGACAGCTTGTGTAGCAAACTGTGTCCAAGTTTAGGGATGCGTGCACGAAGCTCCAGTCTAGCTTTGTGATCCGCAATTGAGCATTGCGAGCATGTCATGTGCACCACTGGCCCAAACCAGTTATCTCACATCCCAAATATCGATCTTGTTTACGCTTGGCTTGTGCGCATATGCAGCGGCTATTCTGAATACTGCTTAAAAGAGCAAAAGCAGATGAAACTACGCCACATTGCTGACAACTCTGGCGCCTGGCTTTCCAAGACTGCTCATGGCTAGGTATCTGTGCTAGCTGAATGGCCAGCAGCTATTATGTGACTAGATCTCAAGAGAAGTCGTTACCTGCCGCATTTTCATCCCAAAACACCGTGCCCGTTTTCGTTTTTTATTTTTCAAAAACATTTTTTTGTGTGTGTGTGTTTGAGGCACACATTTACTTGTGCTTTTGCGTCCAAAGAATAGAACAATTTCCAAGCATTGCTTTTTGAACGCAGTTTGCTATGTCTAGTCAATCTTGGCCTGCCCTTCCGTAATTTTTGCACAGGGTCAGGCAGGTTATGATGATAAAAGTGGCCGTAACGTCAGGAGCCAACTCGTTCAGAACAAAGCAATAGTAGTTGTTGAGCGTTTGGACCAAATAATGACATTGGGCAATACGCCGAGGGCTTGTACTTGGCAAGCTTCATTGTTTGCAGTGCCGTTGGGAGCAGATTTGGCTACGCTGTTTATTTTCTTCGCAACGTAGACTGTAAACTCATCCTTAGCCGTGTCCTCCGTATCCTCCCCACTCTAAGCCTGACAATCAGAATTTTGAAGAAAACGGCAAGAACAGCAAACCGCGTGGGTAATGGTTAGTCATTCAAATTCAGCATCATCTCTTGAAAAATGCGCCATTGGAGGCATCACAGCGCTCATTTCTTGGCATGGAGAAAACCCTTTTCATGAGGATCCTGGCATGAAAGAGTGTCTGCGTAATCTGTTAGTAGTAAACCTTAGAGTAACAAGAAATATTCCAAGTATCCCCGAGAATGTTTCCTGCAGCAAGACTTCTTAAGGAAGCGACAGGTCAAGTTAGATGCAGGGTCAGATTCCATAGCTCGAAACGTAGACTGTCCTGTAGCGATATCTGCATGGTGCTGCATTAAGACGACACTGGGGCATTGCTACTTAGGTGCCGATGGGCTGAGACACACGCTGCATGGGGCTACTGTAATCCGAGTGGCTACAGGGTTCAGGAACATCCCAAGACTCAATACGATGTGTGATATTTAAGTGGCAGAGTAAAGTTACAGGCAGCAAACCAGGCACTGATGGGGAAAGCAACATATGCCACACTGAAACGCTTGCATACAAAATGCGCTGTTGGTTCCAAAAGCTTTCTGTGCTTTCATTGTTGAAGAGAAGCCTGTCTGTAAGTTAACACAGGCTGCGTTTACATAGAGGCCTAAAAGAAACGACTGAAAAAGATTACGCAAAGTTGCTTGTGCAGCGATTTAGTTTTGACAAATAAAAATGCTTGTAAAAAAAATGTTTCATGGCGTGTTTTTACTGCGACATTTGCAAGTGTATTAGAAGGTAAACAAATTGGAAGTCGTTCCACTAAGGTGAATGGCAGTGCTCAAGCAGTGGGCGCACATGCTTTGTTATTTTTTTAAAGACGATAGTTTTTCTTGGGCTACTTAAACCCAGAAATTTTGGTCTGTCTGTATGTCTGTCTGTCCGTCTGTCTGTGACTCGATTCAGCCACCAGGCCAAAGCAAAACAATGCCTGCGCAATAGTCTTATATAGTCACAGCTAAATATACCCGTCTATGTTCGGTGTAATGTTCATACTTGACAACATTGTTGAAGAACAAGAAGACATTACGCAAATATGAGACAAAAAGTCAATACAGAAGTGATATTTGCAGTGTTCCTTTATAAAAAACTCAAACATGCTTGACTATTGTCAAATTAAATACTTCATCAACTGCAGAAAAAGAATTCACTCCGCCGTCGCCTGCTGTCCCGCGCCACTATAGCTTCTGGCGCCATTTTAAGAAATCAACCGGCACCAGTTACGCAAGGTTCCACTAGATAGGTTAAACGTTCTTCTTGCAACGCACGTGGAGTAGGGAAACGCGGTTCTATAAACGTTGAAGTAGGGCGCCTCGATTAACGCGCGTCTTCGCCGTACGGCAGCGTTCGCATCGAGACACCCGGTTTGGAGCAGTGGAACGCTGGAAATTTAGAATGATTTAAGCAAACCTTTGGCGTCTTTACCTTGGGAGGAGCGCGACGCAAGAGGAACAACATCAGAGGTGAGCGGGAAAGCGAAGGGAGGCATTTGCTTGGCAAAAGTCGATAAAGACTATCGTCTTTTGACGGCATTTGCAACGAAAGGAGCAGATACGCGGCCAATTTTTTGGTACGCTTAGCTCCTGTTTCTGCTGCGTTTGCACATACTTGAGCCACCACTTCATGAGCTTGGCACCATTTGCGCTCTTGTTTACCGTAATGAGCGTAATGCTGAGCGTCAATATCGGCTGAAGTATTTGGTTTGAAGCACGAGGAGATAAGGAGGCCGTGCAAGCCGGAGCCCAGCTATTTATACGCTAACCTCCTCTCCATAGGCACACACTGCATGCTGTGAAGTCCCTGGGGGTTGCCTGGAAACACTGTTCCTTGCTCACAAGGCTTTCAATCTGCGACCTTGACTGACGGGCTTCACACCGTCAGCACAGATGAGATTTTATGTGGTGGGGCGCACCTAGTGCTCTTGTGCTATAACACCAGATTATATCTGGCGTGATACATCAATGTACTGTCTGGAGCAGAATTCTGGATTCTATGTGCACAGCTGCCGAAATGCATTGCAGCACCACCGTGCAAAGTTGTGCCTGCTGCCAAGACACCAGTTGTGGAGCCTATTTCAACTGCAACGCATCTGCGTTGGCTCACTTGAGTTGATACGCTGTTGGTAGGCAGAAGGAACGAGCGATGCCGCTACGCCTGCGCATGTGTTGCACCGTTTAAGTGTTCGAACCGAGCAGGGCTGAATGGTGTAATTTGTGAAGAGTGACGCGTCGAAGGACTTTCATGAACTCGAACAAACAACCCACTTCACTCAAACAAGTACCGAGCAACAAAGAAAAGAACACTAACAGATCCGGGCAATACATGCCCACAGACGGCAATCACAAATTGAGCCACTCATCTGTACCTACGTTTGAAAAGAGCGCAGCGTGTGCAGCCAAAACGACCGTTTGATCTCTCTGTTTACCAACAGCATTATCAACTTACAGGAGCAAATAAGCTTGCACGCAGTTGAAATTGGCCCCGCTGCAAGTATGTTGACATCAGACGTGCTTCCATGGGGTGGCGCTGCAATGCGTTTTGGCCACCGTTCGCATGGAATTCAGAATTTTGCTCCCAACAGTACATACTTCAAAGAATTTCAGGAGAGATTACAACTCGTTGAGCATGTATGCCTACAATTTTAGCATCCCAATTACAAATGGATTTAGTCCACTATGGTTCATTCCCTCGAAGCATACTTGTTTAATGTGATTTCAAGCATTTTCTTTTAAAACAAGTCTCCAAACTAGGCAGTATAAGGAGTACGCTCTGGTTCAAAGTCACTGGGAATGCCTTCATCCTTCACTGAACAGTCCCATGATGGTAATGATATAACCCTTCTGGTGGCTAGTAAGGCAGCATGACCCGTTTGTTGTGTGCAAAATAAGATTCCAAGAAACCACTGCTGCTGAATAATGTAAATTCCAGGAAGCGTTGGAGAACACAACCAAGCCCTCCATACACATAAGTATACAGTAGTTGCTCTAAGATAGGCATGACATTTGCATTCGGCACAAGATGGTTGTGATGATGCTGCAGGTACCATACAGCGTTCCTGTAGTGGAGGGACCAATGTGAAGAACACACTTGTTCCATCCTGTCTTGGCATTGCAAGGAGGCAGCATCAAAAGTTATGCTTGCGACAGGCAGCATAGTTTTCTACTACCCCCCCCAAAGGCGAGTAGGCCCTCAAGTATTGCCATGATCGTACTCGTTGCAGGGACAGTATCAAAGCAGCTGGTTCCTTGGGTGACACTAATTCGCAACAACCTAAACTGTTCCCATTCTTCGTTCGCTAGCGATATGAACTGATAAAATTTTGACAAGTACACCAGTATTGCTTTTAGCGTGCAGAAATTGCCCAGTCAGTGGCATTTGCTACAGCCAACCAAAAGAGATTAACCTTATCGGTACCATCGAGGGGGACCTCAAAGCTTCGCAGGTGACCAAAGCTAACTGTGCAGCAATGCTCACACTGTTGATCACACCAACACACTGAAAGAGTATCTTCACTGTGGCTGGTGGGCTCTAACATCTTGCAGCTCCCAACTTAATGCTGTGCTTGCTCTCGTCTAATCCAGTAAGTTCCAAGGACTCGTTCTCGCAGTTGAACACAGCCAATGGGTCCTCGTAACAGATTCACAACACCAAAAACCTTTGGTGTCTTGGTATAAACGTCTACGTTGACATCAAATGATGTGAACACACGAAAACAAAGTGTAAACACAGAGCCAGTGCAGCAGTACACCCACTTAAAAATAGTTCCTGTGGCAGCAGTCTCCACTGTAAGCTACACCAGAAGCTGCTGATGAAGTTCCAAACAGAAAACTAAGTCAATTTCAAGGTGGCACGATGGACAAATTTCTTTTTTATTAAGGAGTACAAAGCAAACGGGGAAAAAAAAAAAGTTGCTAATTTTGATGCCCGGAAGGCCACCTGTTCAATGTCCGTACCTGCAGATTAGGGAGAAAAAGCAAGCAAGGGAGCACAATTTGAGTCGACAGCTCGCACAAAAGCCGCAGCAAAAAGAAATTTCATAAAAACAACGTCATTTAGTCAAAAAGAGCCCTTATAAAGTGTGTGGATCAGCACTATTGCAGTTTAAGGACGTTCACGTGCTTACCGCTACGTTCATTTAGAGCGTTATCACGGATATGGTCGTACTAGTTACAAAAACAGTAAGCACATCGACTTTATCGTGAAAAGTAAACGCGCTTTCCTTAGGTTTTCCGGCCCGCCGCTAGTTGCAACGTTTGCCAGCGGGTAATTGCAGTAACGCGGAGCACTCACTTCTGGAACTCCCACTCCCTGTTGTCAAGCGGGCAGACTTGGCGCGTCTTCAGCCACCGGGAGATGCAGTGGAAGTGGAACGCGTGCTGCACGCGAGAAATGGGCACGTGAGTTCGCGTTCTTTCGCGACAGCTCAGGCATAACCCTGGAATGCCACGGTGGCTTGCAAACTTACGTTGCACACTCCCCAGGCTACGGTGCATTCCTCGCTGGTAGCCGAGGCTTGGTTAGCCTGGCACTCGATGCCTGAAAACACGAGAGTGAATGAGCGATTTTTTGAGTAAAAATAAATCGCCAGCCCGAAACCCGAAGTGTCCAACGCAACAAAAACACTCACAAAGGTCCATGATGTGGTTCCGGCAGATTGCGCAGTTGTCCACGACAATATCTGAAACAAAAGGAACGCACTCAGAGACTGCGCACGAAGGCTTCGCGTCCTGTCATTCCAGGTAGAGTCGGCGACTTACCCCAGGCCCACAGCGCGACCGCATTCCACTGGAATAATGAAGACGCAACCGTTTAGCGCACTTTATAAGGTTTAGCTGCAAGAGACGGCGCAAATTTCGCGTCAAAGGGCGACTCACTTTTTTAACTTCGAACCTCTTCTTGTCTCCCCTGGCCGAACTAGTGGAGCTCGGCTGCTCGGACTGATCCACGTCCAGATCCTCGTCCACTTCCATGGCCATTTTTGGGGGGGCGTAAACTGGCGGAACTCTGTCAACTAAATGAAAATTTCGAAGCGAATTAGGTCGAGCAACACACAGGCCGCACCACCAAATCGACCAGAGAGATTCTGTTGCGCGGCGATCAAAGAAGCAAGCGCAACACAGTAAGCCAAAGACAAGGCCGCTCGTGGGTCGTTCTCGTAGCCCAATCCGTAGTCACCAATGCTGCTGCTGATGATAGATTTGGTGCAATACATAACGTACAAAAAAAAAAAACGTCTATAGTACCGCATAAATGAGCATTACGCAGCAATTAAGTTAGAAGACCACTCCAGAGCCTTGCACTGCGTGATACGAGCGAAACTAACCACCCGATATTGCAGTATTTTGCAAATTGCAATCGAGAGCAACGTCGCTCTTCGCACGCACGTGCAGCTTTTCCTTCATGCATTTTTGTAACGCCCTCTTCTTGTCGCTTTCTTGACGAGTTCCACCTTTGTGGTTAGGTTAGGTCATTGAGTTTCCTGTCCTCACTCGCGACCCAGCTAGCGCTGGTCGACCGGGCGCAGGCGGCCATGACATCATATGGGCTCCAGTGAATAAGGAACCACTCCCAATTCCGACGCTCAATAAATGTATTCTCTCTCTCTCTCTCTCTCTCACTAGCTATTGAGAAACTCTATGGGTTAGGTTATGTGTAACGATGCCTGCAAATCGGCGGTTTTTACGCGCCGAGACGCGGGCCTGGCCAACGTTATTAGATCGGAACGTTGGGCCTGGCGTCGACATGGCGTCGACCTGGGGTTGCTACTCTATTCTCTGCACAGCGCCAGCGGATCCCGTTGCCGGGTCGCCAGGCTGTTTTTCGAGCGCACCCCGGGCTTTCTGGACGTCCCAAAGTTGAAAATGAATTGGCATATGAATGAAACATGACAGAATATTTATTCCTTCCGTTTTAAAATAAGTTGCTTGGTAGGTTACTTCCGCAACTATGATTGTGGAGTGCGTGCGTGCGAGGCAATGATGCGAGGGTAGTGCAGATATCGACGTTGTGAAAAAAATAAAAGAAATTGCAAAGTATACGAAGTCACTTTTTCATCCAGGTTCAATCTGGCACATCATGTGAATCTAGGTTTTCTTGTGTGTATGATTGTTGAGCCAGTTGGTTTTGGCGTTAATAAACAAAATATGTCATAACCAATTCAGCAAATTACAACAATGACAGTGCGTTATTTCAACCGAGGTGGACTGAGGTGTGCTGGATAGGCCAAGGGCCAATACCGGTCGGCCCACCACACCAACGTATACAGTGGGCGGGAGGGTGATAAGATGAATAAAAATATGTCGAGAAGGAGCCAGGGTTCAGCAGACAGTTGAGATAAGATATGGGAAAACTTTCTGTTTCAGGTATGACGCTGACGCGATGAGTGAGTGAAGACTTTATTAAAATCGCCTGCAGGCGGCCTCCGTTACCGAAGTGCCGTGACGCGGCCCTACGTCTATCCGGCTGGGCTCTTTTCTAGGCAGCTCCCTCGCTACTAGTGTCGAGGTCCTCCGGCCTGCCCGCGCTGGGCGGCCGGGCCCTCTCGGCTTTCGCTCGGGCGATGCTGTTCAAGTGCCGCCAGGATCTGCTGGACGGCCTGCAGATGTACGTCCTTGTCACTGCTCCGCGCCGCGGTCAGGTACCACGGCGGGATCTTTGTCTCCATTGACGCTTCTGTAGGTCTTGCCGAGCAGTCCCACAGGATATGAGCCATCGTAGCCCGCGCACTGCGGCACACTTTGCACGTATCGTCCTCGTATTGCTCTGGGCACACATGCTTCATGATGACCGGGGTCAGTAAGGAACCCGTCTGCAATTGTCTTAGTACCACCGCTTGCTCCCTGGCCAGGCCGGGGTGCGGCGGCGCCTTTTCTCTTCTTCTCATCCTATAGTATGTCGTGATTTCGTTACATGTCCCCATCCTGTCTTTGGTTTCCCCCCACAGTTCTGCAGACGGGTTCGCTCCAGCCGCGCGGCCAGTTAACACTCGCGCGGTAGAGTTCGCCGTCTCAATGTGGTTCACATATTGTTCTGAAACTTCATTCCCCGCATGTGCGGAGAACCACTTCACTGTCAGGTGCCTGTTCGCGAATTCCAGCGAGGCGAGCAACCTCACTGCTCTACTACACACTCTCCCTCTGGCGAAGTTCCGCACGGCCCCTTTAGAGTCGCACAGAATGGTCCTGGTGTGTGGGTCCGCGATGGCTAAGGCTATAGCCACCTCTTCGGCACATCTCGCCTCACGTGCCCGAACACTTGCCGCGGTGACTGTTGAGCCGGTCTTGGCGTCGATGACCACCGCCGCGTACGTCTTCTTGCCTCGATACTCTGCCGCGTCTACATACCTCGTGCCCGGCATCTCAGCGTGCAGCTCGACCATGGCCTTGGCTCGAGCCTTCCGCCGTTCTCCGCTGTGTTCGGGGTCCATGTTCTTTGCAACGGGGTAGACCCACATTCCTCTCCTGATGTTTTCGGGTACGTCTTCTTGTTCGCATAGCTCTTCCTCGCTCGTACCGGGGTCTAGACCCAGTCTAGCGAGGATGGCAGAAATCCACGTCGGCGACACCACGCTCGAAGAGAAGAAGCTCGGCAGCATTGGGACCCCACAGGGCTCGGTGATCTCACCGCTGCTCTTCAACCTGGTGATGATCGGGGTCGGCCGGCGCCTGAAGTCACTGGCGGATGTGCGCCACACCATCTATGCCGATGACATCACGTTGTGGGCCCCGGATGGCAGCAACGGGCACATAGACTCGACACTACAGCAAGCAGTGGAAGCCATCGAGAGCCAACTTGACGAATCAGGACTGGTATGGTCCCCGAGCAAGTCATAACTCTTGGTGTTGCCACCGAAGGGCGCAAGAAGGAAGACGGCGGAAGAGAAAGCCGCGGCAAAAATCAAGATCATCATCCGAACCAGCAACGGACAGGTGATCCAGGAGGTCGGGAAGATCCGAGTGCTGGGCATCTTAATCGAGAAACGTCGCACGAACGGCGAAACCATCAATCGCCTTTCGGCTAAGGTCACCGGCAGATTGCGCCTCATAAAGAGGGTCGCCAACAGAAAGGCTGGCATGCGAGAGGACAGCCTGCTACGGCTAGTTCAATCGTTCGCCATAAGCCACGTGGCGTTCGTCGCCGCCTTCCATAACTGGCGGTTAGACGAACGAAACAAGATGACGCGAGAACTGTTACGCAATGATGATGGCGACGCTGAAACGCACTGCAGAAAGATCAGCTTTACCCAATAGGAGGGCACATGATGACGACGACGACGACGATGATGATGCTGAAACTCAATGCAGGAAATCCAACTTTGAACAATGGGAGGAAATTTGATAATGATGATGATGAAGTCCACAAGCCGCAGTCCAAATCAACGAAAACGCCGAGCTAACCGAATCAGCCCATACAGATGACCAAGTCACGAACTGCGGCTCTGGGCATTCCCGGACAGTCCCGGGCTCACCGCAGATAGTAAGTGGGTAGTCCGAGGATTCCCCACTCCATAGGGTTGTACGGGAAAAACGAATGGCGGACTGCACCTCGGGGAGTCCGCGGTGAGTCGGAGACTTTACAATGTAAATCGAATAGCCTCACTAATAGATATAAGATCAGAATTGTTGATTTGGACCTAGGGTCATTGGATTGTGTACTTTGCATTTGTATCGGAGAAAGCTTTGCGTTTCAACCATCTTTCTTCTAGAAAGAGGCGTTCGATTGATTTTTCTGGTTTGCTATTGTTCTTTACCCTCAGCCCGGTGTTCGCATCGCCGAGGCTTCATACATGTGTGGAAGATTTTCACGAATTCACCTTTCGATGCTTATCTATAATGGTGGTGGTGGTGCCAGTAAAATGGCTCATACCTACTCAGGGGGATTGGCCAGGAAATTGGCACCTTACCGAAATAAATTATGTAATTTTTGTAGGGAAAGAAAAATATTTAAATATAAGAATGGATTAGCAATAGATGACTAGAGAAACAAACAAGGATATTATAGGAAGAAATAAAAAAGGTAAAAACGAACACCATTAGATGAAAATTGGAAGCAAGAATCACGAAGAAAGAATTAATGTACTTCCTTATACGTAAGGGTGTCCTCGGGCTCTGTCTCCAGGCTTTACGGAGGGAACGTCTCCTCATCGGTGGGTGTCAAAACCGCGTATCGGTTAGACGTCGCAACCCCACCATCGGACGCGCCTTGCTGTCTCGATTTGCGGTCGCGAGTATTCTGGCGACGAGCAGCTTCATTAGCCTTGCGCTTAAGGGGGCACTCCTTGGACGTAACATCGTGGTCGTCCTTTTGTTGCTGCTGCTACGCCTGCCTCACTTGCGCCACCGCCATCAGCCAAGCTATCTCCGATCGAGCTCCTCAGTTCGTGGCGCAGCAACTGCAACATCTGTCATCGGTTTTGCTGGCACACCTTCCATCGATGAAATGATTCCGATCGAGGGACTACAAGTGTGTGATGCAGTGGAACTGTAGAGGACTGACA
The DNA here is from genome assembly GCF_048455015.1 of Haemaphysalis longicornis. Classification (NCBI taxonomy): domain Eukaryota; kingdom Metazoa; phylum Arthropoda; class Arachnida; order Ixodida; family Ixodidae; genus Haemaphysalis; species Haemaphysalis longicornis. The sequence continues at coordinate 28,611,069 of NW_027526335.1, read as the reverse complement.
AGCAAGGTGGGGGAGCTTCGCTACCGTATACTTATCGGAAGACTCCCTGCCTGGGCCTTGCTCCTACAAGAAACTAATTCACTTCCTTGTTTGCCTGGATTCAACGCCTATGCTTCACCTAGTATTTTGGATCGTCGGTGCAGTGCTGTGTCTGACCCACCCGGCAAAGCCGCAGTCTATGTCGCAAACTGTTACCCGCAGGCTCAGGTTAACCTGGAACCGTGGTGCAATGACTGGCAGGAAGTAGTGGCCGTGTTAGTGAGCCTTCCTCACACAAAGATAATACTAGTGTCCTGCTACGTGCGCCCGCACAGCGGGAGTTCTCCGGCGTTGCGACTAGGGTGGATTCAGCATCTCCTCCGCGCGCACCCAGGGTGCACTGTGCTGGTCGGCGGAGATTTCAATGCACCGCATCCCACATGGGGATATCCGTACTCTAGTGCCCGAGGAGCGATAGTGTTGGACGCGTTCACGGATGCGCATTTCGCTCTCCTCAATCCTGTGGACACCCAACCCGTCGACAGGAGCATCCGCGGAGCCCTCCATACTCCCCCGACCTTTCGTGGTGGCTTGGAGCGCGGACAGTGTCTTGGGACCGGGAACCGGACTGCTGGGGAAGTGACCACTATCCCATTCGCCTCGGTTTAGCTCCGGATATAAAGCGCTCAAACAGACCCCAGTGCTTTGTCACAGACTGGGACTTGTTTCGGAAGGGCCTGAACACGTCCGTCTGTGAAGAAACCTCGGATCCGCTGCGTGTGCTATGTACCGCCCTTCGGGATGCCACGCGCACATCCTGGGTAGAGGAGAACAAGCCAGCACCAGACCTCCATCTTCTAAACCTGTGGGCAGCTCGACGCAGAGCAGAACTGGCGGCCAATAAACAGCCCACAAATCCGGAATTACGGAATTCGTTGCACAGCCTCACTGCAGCCGCGCGCCGTCAAGAAAAATCGCTATCCCGCCAACGGTGGTTGGACAAGTTGTGTGCCTCACTAGGCCCATCTTCTACCAGCGCGTCTGTATGGCGCACTTTTCGTCGTATGGAGCGTGGTGGCCGCCCCCAAGACGCGGCATCCACGGCCTGCCTTGCCTCTGGACGCACTCCGAGCCAATTTGCTCCAGATGTGGCCAAGCAGTTCTTCCCGAAGTACGACCAAACTCCACCAGCATTTGTCAGCCTACCTACTCTTCCACCGGAGGCTGGGTCGCTCCCAAGCCAGGAAGATCTTGACAGGATACAGGCTCCATTTACCATGGCTGAGTTCCTTGCAGCTATTGATAAGGCTAAACTGCGCACAGCGCCGGGCCCAGATGATGTACTATATGAAGTGTTTAAGAACATGGACGGTCTCGGTCTGCAGTGGTTACTGGACTGGCTCAACAGTGTCTGGGCGTCCGGCGACATTCCACTTACCTTGAAACATGCCGAAGTGATACCTATCCCGAAACCTGGGAAGCCCCCAGACCACTTGAGTAACCTCCGTCCTATCGCACTGACATCCACCCTGTGCAAGCTACTGGAACGGATGCTCGCCACGCGCCTTTCCTGGTGGCTGTAACGATACGGATGGTATCACCCAGCTCAGATTGGGTTTCGTCCACACCTGGGAACAGAAGACGGCGTGGGCCATATGTCATCTAGGGTGCTTTTAGGTGGCAGGTCACGTAATATCCATATGATCTTAGCCATGGACGTTCAAAAGGCGTATGACAACGTGAGCCACTCAGCTATAATCAGCATTCTGCAGAGACTCCGCCTTCCACCAGCAGTATGCCATTTTGTCAAGTCCTTCCTTGACAACCGCTCGTTCTCTATCCGCATAGGTAAGGAACGCGTGGGACACTTTGTTTCGGAGCGAGGCGTGCCTCGGGGCTCCGTATTGTCTCGTGTGCTGTTCAACGTGGCCCTATTAACATTGGCGTGGCAGCTGGATAGCATACCGGACACGTTTTTCCTCGTCTATGCGGACGATATCCCTGTGTGGTTGGTGCACGACATGTTGTCTCGTCAAGAAGCAGGTCTACAGGCTGCCGTGGACATTACGTCACAGTGGTGTTCGCTTATTGACCTGAAGCTGTCTCCGCAAAAAAACCACTTACATGTCTGTCACAAATCGTAGGGGTCGAGAACGGCTGTTGCAGACACCGATATCCCTGTTCTTGAATGGTGAACCCCTTGCCACCACTGATCATATGCGTATACTGGGACTGGAAATCAGTGCAGCTGGGTCGGCATCCTCATGGGTCCGCTGCACCCGAAAAAAGGCCACCAGAATGTTACACTTGTTCCGTCGAATCGGCCAGAAGTCAGGGGGTGCCTGCTCTCGAGTCATGCGTACGCTAGTGCGTGCTATCTTCCAGCCTCGACTCGTTTACCAAGCCCAGTTCAAACACCTCACCTTGCGCGACTGGGATCGCTTAGAAACTGCAAATAGAGAAGCAATGCGAGTTATCACCGGACTCCCTGGCATGACCTCTATACCGACACTTCAAGCCGAAGCGCAACTGAACACGCTGGATGAAATCGTACATCAGCGTCGATCGGCTCGTCGTTTAAAAATTCAATCGATTCCCACCGCGGCAGCACTTGCACACTACTACGATCGTGCTTCGCCTCTGCTACCTCGCTTAGCGGAGCCCCCTCCATGGCAGCGACCTCAAGCTACGGACAACCGGCCTCGAGGGTGCATAAAAAGCATTCACCCCCAAGAGAAGCAGGCCAACCCACCGCTCCCTTTTGACTCGCCAGAGAACCTTCAAGCGCATGTGGACGCAGGGGTAGCCGACGGCATCCTACACACAAGCCTTGTCTGCTCCACTATGCCATCTATCAACCAGACATGCTCGTATTTCACAGAGGCGTCACTTTCTTTTATGTTGGCGGAGCTGGTTGCCATTCGAGATGGCCTGTGTGCTTTAGCTTCTGAGCTCGGCGCTGCCCCACCACCGCGCTTGGTGTTATACACCGATTCCACTCCAGCTGCTCGAGAGCTCCGGCGCGTCAACAGTACACTTGGCATTACATGCGAGGTGCACCAGATACTCCAATCATTTCCGTGCCCTGTTCGCGTCCTCTGGACCCGCCGGAGCACGACCACGCATGCCCTCGCCGACTCGGCCGCTCAGCCGCAGCAAGTGGTGTCATCATCATCATCATCATCACCAGCCTATCTACGCCCACTGCAGGGCAAAGACCTCTCCCATTATTCTCCAATTATATCGGTCCTGTGCCAACTGTGACCAATTTATCCCCGCAAACTTCTTGATCTCATCTGCCCATCTAACTTTCTGCCGGCCCCTGCAACGCTTGCCTTCTCTAGGGATCCACTCTGTTACTCTTAATGACCAGCGGTTATCTTGCCTTCGCATTACATGCCCTGCCCAGTGCCCACGTCCATTTCTTCTTCTTAATTTCTACTAATATGTCTTTAACACCAGTTTGCTCCCTGACCCACTCCGCTCTCTTCTTGTCCCTTAATGTTACACCTATCATTTTCCGCTCCATTGCCCGCTGAGTCGTTCTCAATTTAAGTTGAACCCTCTTAGTGAGCCTCCAAGTTTCTGCCCCGTAGGTGAGTACCGGTAAGATGCAGCTGTCATACACTTTCTTCTTCAGTGACAATGGTAGGCTGCTATTCATTATCTGAGAATGTCTGCCATATGCACCCCACCCCATTCTGATCCTTCTAATTACCTCTGCCTCATGGTTGGGATCTGGGGTCACAACTTGGCCTAAGTAGATATACGTATTCGCTTACCACTTCCACTGCCTCGCCACCTATCTCAAACTGCTGTGCTGTCCCGAGGTTATTGATCATTACTTTAGTTTTCTGCATATTAATTTTCAGGCCCACGGTTCTACTCTGTTCGCCCAGTGCGGAAAGCATGCTTTGCAATTCGTCCCCCGAGTTACTTAGCAAGGCAACGTCATCAGCAAATCTGAGGTTACTGAGGTATTCTCCATTAACGCTTACTCCCACCTGTTCCCAATCCAACTTTCTAAATACTTCTTGTAAGCATGCTGGGAATAGCATTGGAGAGATTGTGTCTCTTGTCTGACACCCTTCCTTATAGGTATTTTACTGCTCTCCCTATGGAGGATGATGGTAGCTGTAGACCCATTGTAGATATCCTCTAGTATTCTTACATAATGCTCATGCAAGTGGTATATCCACTCCCATTTCTGCAGCTCTCACCGGAAGACACCCTACTCATCACGAAAGATATTCTTCGGCGCTCCACGCGTGCTCTTCTCCTTCCGCGTGGGTCTGGCCTTCCTGGCGGCTAAACCCGCCGTGAAGAGGTCGTGCTTCGAAGAATCCGCCTGGGCGTCGCACTGACGCCTGCTGTGCGAGCAACGTGGACTTCTAGTCTTGCAGATCCCTCCCCGACCTACCCCTACTGCCCTGCCCCTGTAGCTGAAGCGACATTGGAACACTTGCTAGGGACGTGTCCAGGGCTTCAATCAACCCGAGCTCGACACACGGGGCCCACAGTACATCGCCCAGGCCAACCTCCCGATATTCATCGGTGGGCGCACGGCTCACTTTACAAGATAGAAGCAACTTTATTGTAGTCGCCTGCAGAGCGACACCATCATTAAATGGCGCCGCGACGCGGGCCCCTACGTCTTCTCAGCGGGTGGTCTTTACTTGACTACGGCGCGTGCTACTCCCGCGTTCGGTCGCCCTTGGGGCAACGTCCCGGCGGTTTCGCTCGGCCTTTGTCTTTCAAGAGCCGCCGAGACCTGCTGGACGGCCCAGGTTTGGATTTCTTGATCGTAGCACTTCGCCGCAGCCGCGAGCCGCGGCGGAATCGTTGTACTTGTCGACGCTTCGTCGGGGAACTTGGTGCAGTCCCGTAGGATGTGCGTCAGGGTGGCCCTCTCCCGCTGGCACACGCGGCACACATCACTCACATACACTTGCGGGTACACATACTTCATCAACACTGGGGTGGGTAAGGACCCAGTCTGCAGTTGTCTGAACAGCACCGCCTCCGCTCGGCTCAGCCCCGGGTGTGGGGGTGGGAGAGTCCTTCGAGCCAAGCGGTAGAACTGGTAGAACTGTGTAAGTTCGTTGAACGTCGTCAAACGGTCCTTGACGCTACACCACAGTGGACGGTCGGTTGCAGCGGCGCGGTTGGTTAGCGCTCGCGCCACTGCGTGTGCCGTCTCGTTGTGGTTGTCGTGCTTGTCCGACGCATCGTTGCCCGCGTGCGCCGGGAACCACTTGATTTTTACACACCTGTTCTCGCGTTGGAGGTCGGCCGAGCACAGAACGCGCACAGCCTCACCGCACACTTTGCCCTTGGCATAATTCCGCACTGCACTCCTCGAATCACATAACACTGTCTGGCACCCGGGGTCGGCAATGGCCAGGGCAATGGCCACCTCCTCCGCCTGGCACGCCTTTCGGACCCGAACGCTCGCCGCCGCCCTCGTCGCGCCGGACGACGCCTCGATGACGGTAGCCACGAATGCCTCGCTCTCTCCCTGGTATTCGGCCGCGTCCACGAACCTTGCGTGCTCGTCCTTGGCGTGCAAGTCGATGAGGGCCTTGGCCCTCGCCGCTCTTCTCTCCTTGTTATACTCCGGATTCATGTTCCTCGGGATGAGGTCTACCCGAATCCGACGCCTTGTCTCGTCCGGGACAGGAGCGTCGCTGCTCTCACTTTACAAGAAACTGTTGGAATTCCTTTCCGAAACTGGACTCTATAGTTTTCTGTAGTGCGCCATTGTGGTAGTGGTGGCCCGAAAAATGGCGCATACCCACTTAGGGGGATTGGCCAAGAATAGTTATGTTACAATCAATTATGCGAGGCAAAATAATGGAGCAGAAGATAGAATTTGGTCTAGGTTAATGGGTGAGAGAGAAAAACACAAAAAAAGAAAACAACAGAGAGAAAAGTCGGATTGGATTGGATTGGAAAAACATTTATTATGCCTGCGGTTGAAGTCCAAGTTAAGACTTCAGACTTGGCCAGTGTCGTCCTCGCTGTCGCCACCAGGGTTAGAGGCCCCCCGCCCGTTACCGGGCTGCGAAGTCTCCTGCCTGGCCAACGCCACGATGACCCGCTGGACGGCCTCGAGTTGGAGGTCTTCGTTGCCAGATCGCTTAGCTTCTTCAAAGGCGGGCGGAAGTCTTCCTGACGTAGAATCTTCTGGGAAGTTCAGACAGTCCCAGAAGATGTGCTCAAGAGTCGCGGGGGCGTTGCGACACACCCTGCACGTACCGTCGGGGTGTGCCTCCTGGAAAATCTTGTGCGTGAAAGCCGGGCTCATGACCGTTCGTGTTTGGAGCTGCCTATACTGCTCCCTGCTCAGCCCTTTACAGGGCGGCGGGAGCGCGCGTCTGGCGAGCCGATAGGCCTTAGTTATCTCGTTGAAGCTGGTCATTCGGTCTCTTGTACTGAACCACAAGTGATCACCGCTTGACCCGGCGCGGTCCGTTAGTTCGCGCGCGCGGGCGTGTGCGGTTTCGTTATGGTTGGCGTTGGTGTCCGACACTTCCCCTGCGTGTGCCGGAAACCACTTTATTCTTGCCCTTTCCCGGTGTCTCGGTATCTCGTTTAAAATCTTCCTCGCAGCAGCAGAGACCCTGCCTCGGGCAAAGTTCCTGATTGCCTGCCGCGAATCGCTGAGTACAGTGCGGCAGCCCGGGTCTTTGATGGCCAGTGCGATGGCCACCTCTTCGGCCTCTTCGGATGTACTGCTCGCCGTACTGGCCGCCGCTCTGATGCTGCCCCAGCATCGATGACAAACACGGCGAATCCTCTTTTGCTCGCATATTCGGCAGCATTCACGTAACGGGCGCCCGCGTCGCCGGCGTGCAGGTCCACCAGCGCCTTGGCTCTCGCCTTGCGTCTGCCTTCATTGTATTCGGAGTGCACGTTGCGCCGGATAGTGTCCACGCGAATTTTGCTCCTGATCTCGTCCGGGACGGGCGTCTTGGCTCCTTGTTGTTCGTGATATCGTATTCCAAGCTTCTCCAGGATTCTCCTAGCGGGCTTGGTCATGGAAAGCCTCTCCAGCTGGGCAATCCTCTGAGCCTCGGCGATTTCGTCGAGGGTGTTGTGGATGCCCAGAGTGTCAACCTCTCCATGCTGGTGGATTCGGGAACTCCGATGGCCATCTTGTATGCCCTTCGGATGACTACGTCGAGCTTGTTCGTTTCGTCCCTCTTCCATTTGTGGAAGGCGGCCACGTATGTGATGTGGCTGAGGACGAAAGAGTGCACGAGCCTCGTGAGGTTCTCCTCGCGAAGTCCCCTCCGTCTGTTCGACACTCTCCTCATTAGTCTGATGGCGTTGGCCGCCTTGCCGAAGACCCGTGTCACTGTTTTCCCGTTGCCTCCGTGCTCGTTAATAAGCATTCCCAGAATACGGATATCTGTGACTCTGGGTATGACGGTACCGTCTTTGGTGTAGACGGAGATTTCCTCGCGGTCGCTTCTCTTTTCAGTGCGGGGACCTTCCCTGGGCCTGTACAGCAGCACCTCGTACTTACTCGGTGAGCATCTGAGGCCGGCGCCCTCGAGGCTTTCCTCGGCCGTCCGTACCGCCCGCTGAAGCGCCTCTTCTACTCGAGCGTCGCTGCCGCCCTCGACCCACAGCGTGATGTCGTCGGCATATATGGTGTGCCCGACGTGCTCCACCTCTGCGAGTCTACTGGCGACCTCGATCATGACTAGGTTGAATAGGAGCGGCGCGATCACCGAGCCTTGAGGGGTGCCTCGGCTGCCGTTCTCTTTGGCGTCGGTTGCGAGATCCCCCGCAACGATTTCTGCCGTTCGGCCCGTGAGAAATATCCCTATGTACTCGTGGGTCCGCTTGCCCATGTTCAACTTAGAGACTTGGCTCAGGATCGCCGAGTGGTTGACATTGTCGAAGGCCCCCTGTAGATCCAGGCCCATGATGGCCCTTGAGTCTCGGGTGTCCCTGTCGACAATGAGGTGCTTCAGTTGTATCATGGCGTCCTGCGTGCACAAGTGCTGCTGGAATCCGATCATACTGTCGGGGTAAAGGTCGTTGTTTTCGAGATATTCTTGCCAGCGCGCTAGTAGGACGCGCTCCAGTACCTTGCCCACGCAGGATGTGAGCGATATTGGACGGAGGTTGTCCGTATTCGGCGGCTTTCCAGGCTTGGGTATCAGGATCATCTTAGAATGTTTTCACTCCTTCGGTACGACTCCCGACCTCCAGCACTCGTTGAAGGATGTGGGGGCCAAGCCCCTCATATCGGGGCGAGGAGGCGCTAGCGACGTCCTCCTCCTTGGTGGGGCGAGGGCGATCCTCGCGCGCTTCCCTCCTCTCCCTACGAGGCGACGGGGGATGCGCGCAGGAGACTCTCCGGGGAGACCGCCCTTGGGACGCGCAGCGATCGCACGGTACGTAAATGCCCTTCGGCCACCTTTGGCCGTTTCTTGCATTGGCCGTTGTTTCCCACTTCTGTGGGTCACGGCACCCACCGTGTCGATTTGCGCATGCCTCGAATTGCGTCAGTGCGTTTATCTTGGATGCCCGGCGAGTCTCCGCGGGCATATTCCACTCATTGGTGGGTTGCCCCCGCGTCCGCGATGTGACGGCTTGCGCCGTCTAAGGTCAGCGGACGAGCGCCGATGCCGCCCGGTCGAGTACAGTGGCTTGAAATGTGTAGCGGCCACAGAGAGCCCCCTTCCCCTACGTCAGCGAGCGTTGCGGCCGGCCAACGCCGGCAGACGCCAACTGCTGCCCGACTACGGTCTGGGCACACGCTGACGGCTGTATGCCCCAGGGGCTAGGTGCGTAGTGCAGTGTAGCGTTTGTATCGTGGTTTCCCGCGTAATAAACCACTGTACTATGAAAGGTATCGCTTCCGTGTGGAGTGACTGACAACGTACACTCGCGGCGAGAGTCGTGGCTCGCTCTCAAACCCGTTGTGGGCAGAGTCTCTCGGCAGGGCAGTTCGGTGCTGCGCGAGAGCAGTGAGAATAATGACGGCGCGTTATTCTATTACTCTATTCTGTTCCTTAATGCTAATGTCAAAGGATAAGATGATGCCCACAAGTATTTCGTGAGGGCTACAATCGAGCGGTCATCGAGGTTCTTGAGTGCTCCGTTCGGCACGCGGTCGGGACCCGGAGCCGATCTGCTGTTAAGCTCTTGCAGAGCCGTCCGCACTTCCTCGACGTCGATGTCTCTGTTCAACCTGTCGTTTGGGCTTCCAAAGTAATCTCTGTGGGTGACTTTCTGCGTGGAGGGGATGTATTTCTCCAGAAGTTTCTTCTTCACCGCATCCTCGCCTCTTTCATTGATTTCCGCGTGTAGGATCTTTGCAAGCCTATCCCTCTGATGAGACTTGGTCTTCGTCTCATCCAGTAGGTGCCGGAACAGGTTCCAGGTCCTGCCGTTGTGGAGTTGGCCGTCAGCAGCGTTGCAGAGCTCGTTCCATTTCTGGTTGTTGAGCGCGTGGCAGTGCTCCTCAATCTTGCGATTCAGACCGATCTTCTTCCGCAGCCCTCTGTTGAGCCTTTGCTTCTTCCATCGCTCTTGTAGAGATCGCTTCGCCTGGATTAGATGGACTAGCCTGCTGTCCATGCTGTCGACTTGAACATCCGTCTCGATTTCTCTCGTGGCCATCTTCACGTCCCTGGTAACGTTTTTCATCCAGGCGGCGATGTCTTGGATGTGTTCGTTTTCGTCTACGGCCTCGTTTCTTTGCTTTCTGAAGGCTCCCCAGTCGACCCATTTGTGCTTTCGTGCCTGAGGTGCGCTGGCTCCACTCAGTCGCACTGTAGTTTCCACAATCATGTGATCACTTCCAAGGTCCAGTCCGGTGTTCTTCCACTCTACGTCCTCCGCCACGATGTTCTTGACAAAGGTGAGATCGGGGGTGGTGTCTCTGGACACTGAGTTACCCGTTCTCGTCGGGTTGGCAGGATCCGTGACGAGGATGTACCCATTGTCAAGCGCATCCTGCGCCAGGTTTCTGCCTTTGGCGTTGCTCTTGACGTAACCCCAGGAGTGGTCCATGGCGTTGAAATCGCCGCATACCAGTAGCTTGGAGCAGCCTGCCTGTGCACTGGCCTTGTGTAGAATCGCCCTGAAGCGCTGCCTGCCTTTACTGGGGTTGCTGTAAACGTTGAGGATATAAATACTTTCCTTTCTTTTCTTGCCTACCACCACTTCCGCAAAGACGTGATTAATTGTAACGTTCGTAAGATTAAGTTCCAGCATTGTGTGCTCGTTCCTGGCCATGACGCATAGTCCCCGGCTGTTGTCGTCGGTATACCATAGCGCTCTGTAGCCATGTAGGGGGCGACGCACTGTTAAAGTTTCTTGGAGTAGGATTATGTCTGGTTTCCGGTCGCTGCTCTCGATGTGTTGCAGTAGAACTGCCCACTTCCTGTCCAGGCCGCGGCAATTCCACTGCCAAACGACTATTGTTGTTTCTGGGGCCATGACTAGTCTGTACCGGTAATGCCGCCCTGCGCCGTCATGCGTGGGTCCTGGTGTTGGGATAAGACCCCATAGCTTAGAGTGTGTTGGATGGCTCCCTCGATCTTCAAGAACCGTTCGTGGTCTATCCTGCTTTTTTCGCCGATGGCCGACTTGAGCGAGTCGATCATTTTTTCTATCCTCGATTCAAACATTCGCTCCATCCTCTTTTCTAGCTTGCTCAACTTGTCCTCTATTCGAGCTTCGTTGCTGCTAATTTCTTTGGTGCCACGTTTTTTTCGTGATCCTCTTCTTTAGTGCCGGTTCTTTGAGTTCCTGGGCATCATCGACAGTTTCCATTGGCTGCCCCTTAGGCAGAGACTCAGACGTGTTGGTCGAAGGGCCCGGGGCGGTGTCGTGGCCCCTAACCTCCGCCAGACATTGTAGGCTCTTCAATTCATCTACCATTCTTCTCAATTCCTTGTTTTCCTCGCGAAGAGCCTCTATCATTTCGTGCTCCTTGCTTTGCGTGTGCTGTTTCTTGGTTGCGTTGCCGCTGGCCTTTCTGGTGCTCTTGGCCGCATCCGCCCAGCTTACGCGGTCCTTTGACGGGGATCTTCCTTTCCGGGAGGTGCTGGGACTCCGACTCTGACGGCGCAAGATGCCGCCGTTGGATGGCGACCGGCTCTTAGAAGTCGAGCGGTTCCTCGAATGGGATCTTGGTTTGCGTATATATATAGTACTGGGAAGTCGCTTTCCGATGGCAGCTGGTTCTCTTCTACCGAAGCGTAACGCCGCTCCCATTGTCTTTTTCTGACGACATATGGCGTCTTGTAGCGTGCCTTGCAGGCCTTATCACCCGTAACGTGGCCGCCGCCGCATAGCTTGCATCTTGGTGAGCATGGATGCTGTTCCTCCGGGTTGAGTTTGCCACATCCCCGGCATCTTCTTTCATTCGGGGTGGGACACACGTCTTTTCGATGACCAACGCGTCCGCACTGGTGACAGACATCCACCTGCTTGCGATAGAGAGAGCATCTTAGCAATGCCGACCCGTACCTCACGTAATTTGGAACCTTCGTGCCCTTGAAAACGACGTTGACCGTTGTCGTTTCGCCGATTCTCTTGGCTCCTAAGGCTAGCGGATTACGCTTGTTGACCACGCGCTCGTCAATGTTGTCGGAGGTCTCGCTGATCGGGATTCCTCTGATGACTCCCTTGACCGTATCGTGCGGCGCAGTTCTGTAGGCCCACACTTCATGCTTCTTTTCCCGTATGGCGATTTCTTTGATCTGGCTGTACCGGGTGGCTCGTTCCTCCTCTGAGGTGCAGATCACAACAATGTTTTGCTGAGCATTTACACAGAGAATGTCCTCGTACTCAGCTTCCTTGGTGGTACCGGCCGCTGCATGTACGGCCGCAGTCAATTCCACTATGCCTAGCTTGGCCAAGTTGATACCTCCTCGAGGTCTCAAGACGATCTTGATGGTATCCCTTGGCAGCGCTGGCATTCTCGCAGCCTTGATCGCCGAAGATCTTGTTTTCTGGGCGCTAGCCGCTGCCTGCTTAGCTGCGGCTGCGTCTTTGCTCGTCCGCGACGGGGTTTCTTGTTGGCGACTTCGAGCGAGACGGACACTCGCCATTTTCCATCCTGCTTCTTGCATTTCCTCGGGTGAGATGTCCTCGCCCTCCACTTGCACACTCATTTTTCCAAAATCCCTGATGGACGGAGTGGACAGCTCCATCTCGGAGTCTAAATTTGCCATCTTGCGGGGTCGAGGTGGCCTCAGCTGATGTAGCGCTGGGCCTACCCTCGGCGACCACGCCTAAGCTTAGTGGCCTCACGCCGGTGAAAAGTCGAAAAGTCCGATAAATCGACTTGCCTTTGATGATGTTGGTATCAATCGATGCCGTGTGCTTTCACGAACACATTGGTGAGCACGAATCAAGGCTTAGAACTAATGGGCATTGCTAATTTGCCATTAGAAACGGAGCCGATGTGAAGCGCGTCCGCTGTTGTTGTTGTTGATCCTGATAATTAATGGCGCATACCCAATCAGGGGATCGGCCAAACAACAGAGGATTGTAAAAATGAATGGTACTCTTATCAATTCACGACACGCCTAGGAAGGATAATTTAGATCAGTTGGTTTTGAGAAGAAGAAAAAAAAAACTGGAAAATTAAAGCGAGGATGACCAATCTCAATCATAAAGAGAATCGTTTAGAATTTTCAATGTAGCGCAGGAGAGCAGTGCATACATCCCGGCGGCAAAACCCCGTTTCGGATGCCCCGAACGATAGCATAGCCGCCCCTGTTAGTGATATCCCCAAACTGCCAAGCGGCACCTCTAGGGACTGACGTCTCAGTCGGGAAAAACGTCGGCATGTCAACAGGTAGTGTTCGACAGACTCGTCTTCGTTGCAATAGCTGCACAGAGCTGTTGGCGCCAGACGAGACCTGTGCAAGTACCTATTTAACTGGGGTACTCGACAACGTAAGGCTGTGATAACCACCTCTAAGTTGCGTGAAGGGCACCATTCAGGTTTCCATGAGAATTTAAGATGATTAAATTCACTTAATGACAGTAAAACCGATTCTTGCTGTTCTCTGAGTTTCAGCATCCAACGGTACCTAGCTGCTGTTATTAAAGGTGTCGGCTCTACGACGTCTACTACAGGACCAGAAAGTGCTATCCTTGCTAGAGAGTCGGCTGTCTCGTTGAATGTGATCCCCGCATGACCAGGAACCCAAAGAAGGTTAATTTCAGTGAAGTGAGGTGGCAGGAGTGACCGAAACGTCCGCAGAAGAGGAGTGTCTTTAGGGGAAGAAAGGGCTAAGCATACAGAAAAAGAATCAGAAATTATGATTGGAGATGTAATTGATACATCCAGCTTACGTAGCGCCAGGACAATTGCCAGGAATTCCGCGAAGAATATCGGGATAAAATCAACCAGACGAACCGAAAAGGACCAGTTAAGGGAAAGGGAAAATATTCCTATACCGGATTTTTCTTCTCGTTGAGAGGCATCTGTATATATTATAGCACCTGGCTGCATGGAGGCCAAATAACCTTCGAGAAGACGATTGAGCAGTCGGGCTGGTAAAAGTTTGGCAGTTTTGGGGAAAATGTTCTGGAAATTGATAGAAAGAGGAGAACTCCTTTCTCTATATGGAATAACCTGATTTATTGCTACACCCAACGGAGAAAGGAGGCTTTGTACCAAAGTGCTTTGTGGACATGAGGACCTGGGCCATTGGTGCACCATAAACGCACCTGGTTCTGCAATAAAGATAAACTGCTCCCTGTTCACCTCAGAGCTATAAGCTCTCAGAAAAGTTTCAACAGTCAGTGTCCGGAACCTATTAAGCAGAGGAGGAACGCGCGCTTCCAAGTAGACTACTGCATTTGCTGCATTCTTAGGCAACCCTAAGCAGCAGCGAAGAGCCTGGCGCTCCAGAATAACCAGACGATGAAGCTTATATGCCGCGGACCCAGCGAATAACACGCACCCAAACTCTAAAATGGGGCGAACGTACATCCTGTATATCATAAGAAGGGTCTCTCTGCGCATTCCCTTCTTTCTATGACTGAGACGTCTTAACATCCCAACAGCACGCGCACCTTTGGCCTCAATGAGGGCAATATGTGGGGTCCAGTCAAGTTCACTGGTGTAAATTATCCCAAGGTACTTTAAGGAAGGAACCTGAGGAATTATGCACTGCCGGTAACTGAGCGTAATGTTAACAGGGCCTGAGATCGGAAAAACTAATAAAGAACATTTGTTGACGTTCAAAGAGAGACAAATACTGTCCAACCAGGAGGCAATGAGGTTCAGATATGACTGCATTAAAGCGTAAAGTGATTGAATGTCAGGTGCTGATGCAAAAAATGCAACATCGTCGGCATATACATATGTGGAGACACCAGAAACCACCGGAATATCGCTTACAAGGATGTTAAAAAGAACAGGGGAAAGGACCGCCCCTTGCGGAACGCCCCTAGACTGTGGCCGCTGTGAGGAAGTAACATTAAATTTAACACAACTGAACTGCCTGTCCTTCAGAAATTCACAAATCCAAGCTATAATGTACCTTGGGAAGTTTAGGACTTGTAACCGGGACAACAACACGGGGTATTCCACGCTATCAAAAGCTTTTGCTACATCTAGGGTAACTAGAGCCGAAAACTGGTTAGTGCGACGGGCTAGTTTAATCCGGCTTTCAAGGTCAATATGCGCACTCCAAATGGAACACCCAGGGCGGAAACCAATTTGTCTCGGGCTAAAGATTCTAGAACTAGACACCAATTGCATTATGCGTTGCTGCAAAATTCGCTCGACTAATTTAACCACGTTCGATGTCAACGCGATAGGCCTGATGTTTTCAATCAAGAGGCCCTGACCAGCATTCTTAAGTACAGGAAGTATTTTGGCGAGACGCCAGACATCGGGGATCCATGCATGTCTAATAGAATAATTGATCATGTTAAGTAAATGATTCGGAGCTTCATCATATAATAATTTCAGCATTTCAGTAGTAATGCCATCTGGGCCAGGAGCTGCCGCAGTCAATTTAGTCATGACATCAGCGAGCTCTGAGAGCGTTACCTCTATGAAGTCGTCTACCACGTCTGGCGGGGAAAATGACACCGCTAAGGAAGATGAAAAACGAGCCTGAAGCCCATCAGCTATCGACTCTAGGGACTCTGAGAGTTCACCTGGAGATAGCACCACAGAGTCTGTATTATCTGGACAGGGTACGGCTTTCCGCGATCGAAGAAATCGAAAAAGCGCACGCTTATTGTTAGGCTTGGAGAGACACAAAGATCTATCTGTGTCATAAGCCTGTTTAGCATTCGAAACTGCGCGTTTGAATACCGCTGAAAAGTATTTGAAGTTGCACCAGTTAAGCGGGGATAAGTTCTGGCAAAGTTTCTTCCAGGCCGCCTTTCTACGTCTAAAGCTGCGCGAACACTCTTCGTCCCACCAGGGACTAGGCGACACTGACTTCTTCGACATCACTTCAAATAATGACGACTGAGCTGAAGTGGAAAAGGCAGAACAAAGGCCTGTCGCACATTCAGCTTCGTTTTGTGTGATCAGAGAGGACAAGGACTCCTTCAGAGAGATTTGAAACCTTTTATAGTTGACAAAAGATCGGCTTTGGCGGTTAATTAAACGGATGGGACACCCGATGTCAAAAACTATTGGGATGTGGTCACTACTCGACCCGCCATCAATGGTCGACCAAGAAGGCACTGAAACACCTCGAGAAGATATAGTTAAATCCAAAACAGATTGCGTTTGTCCCTTAAAGTAGGTTGGAGAATCCGAATTTATGCATGTTAAGTTGTTATCTGTAATCCAATCCAACAGGCGATTACCGCAAGAATCCGTCCGGAAGCCCCAAGTAACGTGGTGGGAATTAAAGTCTCCTGCAAAGATAATTGGAGGTACAGCCGAAGCAATAGCCAAATCAAGGGGTTCAGGATCAACGACGCCACTGGGAAAGTAAACATTGGCTAATGAAAAAGGGAGGCAACCAGGTAGCTTCAATTCCAGCACTAAAATTTCACAGTCAGAACGTTGAAGTTGGAAGGACACCTTCGCGTTGTGAGCAAACTTTGTAGATATCAAACTTAACAGACCGCCACCTCGGGTTGGTCTGTCTAGCCGAAAGGTGCGGTAATTATAAAGACCAAATTCCTGGTTGCTGCTAAGCCAGGTTTCCTGTAGCAAAATTACGTCTGGGGAAAATTGGGAGCACAAACAAAGTAAATCTGCAAAGCCTGCCGAAACAGAGCGGCAATTCCACTGAATAACTTTTAGAACCCCTATGATTCAGAGAGACCGGCTGCAGCAACTGCAGCCTCTAATATCTGACCCTTGGGCTTTGAAACAGATTTAACTTTCTTGGATTTTGCTTTTGGCTGCACTTCCAGGGTTTCGGTACTAGGTGATCCGGAACGCTTACTAGACTGATTTACAGTCTCCATGGGCCAAGTCTGAAGCTCCATGTCCGAGTCTGAAGAGGGCGAAAGGGGGGGGAAATAGTCTGTGTCGGCCGTAGCACCACGAACAGACGAAGTACCAGCCTCAGCGTAAGTAAGATGGTCGGATCCACGCACAGAGGTAGTGGGAGTAGACGAGACTTTAACTGAATCCGAGACAAGATTAGCTGCTGAGAGCAGCGGACCTTCAGGGGCGGTGGAAACTTGTTGGATCACTTGAGGAGAAGAGGTACACGAAAGCGGAGCGGGCTGCAAATATGGCGCCAGCTGAGTCACCACTGTGCGGGACACGCACTCGATTATGCTGGAAGTTAACTGGGTGATAACTGAAGAGACACTTTTCTCAACGGCCGCCGCAACCACGGAAGCAAAAGCTGGGTCAGCGAGGGAAGGCTGTTGGATCTTGGCAACCGCTTTTTCCACCGCGGCAACAATGGTACTGACTACGGCAGCGTCAGCGAGTGATGGAGATTGTTTGGCAGTAACTCCAGCGTACCCATGTGTCCTTTCTTTGACAATGGCAACAGCATCCCCGCGCGAGCAGCGACGCTTACCCATGACCTCAACCACTTGGACTTCATGAGCTCTAGCAGGGCAATTAGAATAGTCAGCTGGATGTGCCGCTCCACACAAACAACATTTGGCATCTTGGGCAGTGCATAGCTCGACAGAATGGCTCTCACCGCATGCGCGACACCGGGGAGACGATTTGCACGCCCTGGATGTGTGGCCAAAACGCCAACAGCTGTGGCACTGAAGTGGCCGAGGAGAGAGAGGTTCCACACGGTAAATGAGTGGCCATACTTTAATCTCCGATGGACATGCGGTCCCTACAAATGTAGCGATGACAGATTCTGTTGGCACCCTGTTTTTCTCTACAGCACGGCTGCAACGGTAAACTGACGTGACTCCCGCTACCGAAAACTGCTCTAGTACCTCCTGAGGTGTCATCTGAACATCAACACCTCGAACGATGCCCTTCACGCAAGCAAGGTGAGGGGGGATAAATGCACTCACCTGAATAGAGGCAAACATTGTACATTTCAAGAGGTCAGCGACACAGGTCTCGTCTGACGATCGGCACAAGACGCCACCTTTGCCAAACGGGCGAACCTCCGTAATGTGCTTGAACTTCTCAGTAGCCGCTCGAAGTGCCGCCTGTACAGCCCGCGGGTTTTTCAGCCGGATGAATCCGCCGCTTACTGGCACCAGGGCCACGGGGATGCTGCCCACCCCACTGCGCTTTAGGGCTTCCAATTGCACGTCCTGCGGACGAATGGAGGCCGCCCAGGGGGAATTCCCCTGGCCAGGCGACTCAAAAGACATCCAGGCGCGGAAACCAGCAACCTGGAAGAAAAGAAGACCAAAAGAATGACGGAAAACAACCGCTAATCTGCCTGAAGGTTGGCCGATCACCTGAACCAGGAAAGCAAAAAACCAAGCGGCTTAGAAGCGTCCGCTCGCGCGTCCGCTCTCGCTATATCTTCGTCTTCCTCTCATCGAGTCGGAAAACTATAGTAAAAGTAAGCCTAATCGGAATGCTTTTAACACTGCAGATGAGCTGTCTCCGAAATGAAGGAGTGGACGGCGTTGCACACGTCCTTATGGCATCGACCCAGCCTAGTCCCCCCTAACGACAAAAGCACCGGTACAGTCAAAGGCAGTCCAAGACGTAGCAGGGGAATCTCCAGCAGCCTTCTCCGATGGTTAGAAAATCGGCGGCAAAAAAGAAAGAAATGCTCTTCGGATTCAATTTCTTGGCAAAAGTGGCACAAGGGGGAGGTTATGAGATTTGCCCTGTATAAATACCGATTAAGTGGCGGCACACCACAACGAAAAGAAGTCAGCAATACTTCGCACAAGCGAGTTTGGCATAAACTTCTCTTCTAGGTATACCTGAGGTGTTCCAGTTCAGGAGAAGTGTTCAGACCATGATCGGAGGCATCTTGATTGAACAGGTATTGGCGTGTCTTTCTTTCTTTCCTTTTTTTTTGCTTTCCTTCTTTGTCGTTCCCCTGTCCTGTTTTTTCTATTGGTTTCCTGTTACCTATACCCTTAGCAAAGTGGCGCAATAAAAAAAAAAGTATTAATGTGTGGTACAGACGAAGCAGGGAGCTAGGCGCACATATACTTGACAGGGGAATCCAGCAGGGCCAAATGATGTCTAACACGGCAGACGGCCTGATTCCAGGATTAATGAGTGCAACCCACGGCAAAGATCCCCGTGGCAGAATCCCAGTTCCTTCGCCCCGAATGGCAAAATCAGTGTAGCAGACATCGGGAGGTTTAGCCGGCTGCATGTGCTTATACATAGCTAGCACTGACGTCACTGTAGCAGCCATCTTGGAGCACCGCTTGCATGGTGGAAGGCCGTGAACTTATCTCACCCTCCGATCTCGAGTAGAACTGGGAAAGCGGAGAGCAGTACTCCGGAAAGGGCTGTGTGGACGTCACATGCAAGCTATGTGGTACCAGTGAAATGGCTCGTACCCACTCAGGGGGATTGGCCAGGAAATGGGCTCCTTACCGAAAGAAATTATGTAATTTTTGTAGGGAAAGAAACATATTTAAATGTTAGAATGGATTAGCAGTAGATGACTAGAGAAATAAAAGTAAGGAGATTAGAGAAATAAATAAATAAGGCAAAAACGAACACTATTGAAGGAAAATTGGAAGTAAGACGAAGAAAGAATGTGGCACAGAGAGAGAGAGAGAGAATAACCTTTATTTCGTTCCAGCATGCGGGATTCCCACCGGCCGCGCAGGGCGCGGGCGAAGCAGTGAGCTCATTGCTACCGATGCCTCGCAAAGTGATGAGAAGGCTGGAGTCGGGATATTCTCCCAGGCCCTCGATTGGTCCTTTTCAATTAGGTTACCTAATTGCACACCAGGTGGAATTATTGGCAATTATTTTGGCTCTTCAAAAACTTCAGCATAGATTTTCGCATGGTATTCTTTCTGACTCCCTCTCTGTGTGTTCCGCATTAACATCCGAAAAAGATTCTTCAGTTATCCGCACATTCCGGTCATTTGTTCCTCATCAGCTTTATGAGGTTAGATTAGTGTGGGTTCCAGGACATGCAGGAATCTCGTACAATGAAGTGGCTGATCAATTAGCCAGATGTCTCTTTGCGGCCCTGTGGTCGTGCAATGTCCAAATGATAGCTTTCTATTGGGGGCGAGATTTAGACGTTTACAACTACTCCAGACTTATCGGCAAGACGCCCTTCTCTCTTCTAGAGATTATAGCCACCTTCGTCATGCATGGAAGCCGATGTTCTGTGACTCAAGGCTATGCGAGGTAGCAATCACTAAACTTCGGTGCAAAATTCCCCCATTAAATTTTTATCTTTATAAAGCTGGTCTGGCCCCATCCCCGCATTGCCCTTTCTGAGACGAGCCGGAAAATATAGAACATTTCTTGTTTAATTGCCGCAGCTTCTCCCCAATGCGACGCGCGCATCTGGAGTCAACCTTTCCTCCACCTTCCGCTAACTACTTCCGAAGTTTTGTCACTAGGCGCTTCCGCCCTTGGAGTCTGCCACAGGGATGTTGTGTCCGCCCTACCCTCCTATGTTGCGGAGACAGGCCGGTTTTCCTGCTAGCCAGCTAAGCGTTCACATTTAATTCATTTTTCTTCCTGACTCTACCTTCATATTATACACATTGAAATTTTCTGTTCTGTATTTCCCTTTCTAAATGTTGAGATCTAAAATAATATAGGTCACATCCTGACTGGCACAAAGCTTCTTGGCCAATCCCCTGCGTGGGTATGTGCCGTAATCTGAGAGAGAGAGAGAGAGAAAACACTTTATTCAAAAGCCCGGTTAAGTGCGTTCGGTGACCGACAGCCGCAGCCTGCCGGTGACCACGGCAGCTCTTTCCGCGAGACTCTTCTGGACGAAGGTATTTAGAAAGCACATGCAGCCGGTTAAACCTCCCGCTGTCTGCTACAGTTATTTTGTCATTCGGGGCGAAGGAACTGGGATTCTGCCACGGGGATCTTTGCCGCGCGTTGCACTCATTCATCCTGGAATCAGGCCGTCTGCCGTGTTAGACATCATTTGGCCCTGCTGGATTCCCCTGCAAGTATGTGCGCGCCTAGCTGGTTGGCTGGTTGCCTCAGATTACGGCTGTCTTATAGACTTTACGAATGAACAATTGCCTCATTCGTAAAGTCTATAAGACAGCCGTAATCTGAGGCAACCAGCCAACCAGCTAGGCGCGCACATACTTGCAGGGGAATCCAGCAGGGCCAAATGATGTCTAACACGGCAGACGGCCTGATTCCAGGATGAATGAGTGCAACGCGCGGCAAAGATCCCCGTGGCAGAATCCCAGTTCCTTCGCCCCGAATGACAAAATAACTGTAGCAGACAGCGGGAGGTTTAACCGGCTGCATGTGCTTTCTAAATACCTTCGTCTTATAGAGGAGAACCGTCGGCAGGAGAAGAAGAAATGGTCGATCGTTTCTGGTTCTCTGCAGAAAGCGCATAGCGGCGACGGGGCCAGATTAAAGTGGTGCAAGTATTAATTTAAATTTGGGACGCGACAGCGAAAGCTGAGGGTGACTTCGCAAGCTCGCGACTGGCTTATGCTGCACTTCCATGAGTACCGTAGGTGCTCGAGCTCCGAGTCTTCGTAAGCTGAATAAGGCATACTTTTAAGTAAGCAAAGCCTAGGAAAGCGAGCCGAAGTTATGAGGGATATATGGGCGGCAGAACCCCCACTACTGGACCACCCAGTGCCATTCCCGCCAGAGCATCCGCCGATTCATTCAGCCAGATACCTGCATGTCCAGGTACCCAGACCAAACGAAGTTCATGAAGGGAGGAAGGCGATAAAGCAGCAAGGGCTCGACGTAGGGGGGATGAAGTTGAGGAAGTAAGGGATGAGCAAACAGAAAATGAATCAGTGAGAATTATTGCCTGTCGTCTCGAGGAACCAAGCTTGCTAAGAGCCAATACTATTGCGAGAAATTCTGCGTGCAAAGACGTAGTAAAGTTTGGCAGCCGGAGGGAAAAGGCCCAATCTAGACCGGGAGAAAAAATACCCACGCCTGCCTTCTCCTGCCGGACAGACGCATCGGTTGCAATAATGGCGTGGAAAGGGAAACCGTTCAGATGATCCTGTAGGGGGCCTGTTAGAAGGTTCAGAGCTCCACAGAGGGAAAAAATTTCGTCAAAAGAAATATCTAAGGGCAACACTCTGTCAAGCACGGAAGCTGACAGGAGGGCCACATTTAATGGGTCAAGCAGAGATTGCACAAAGACCGCCTGTGGTTGTTTGAACCGTGGCCATGGACTGCCGAATTGAACAACGAAGGCCATAACGAAGGCTGTTTGCGGCCTGGATATGGGCGATTCCTTGACTCGTAAAAATGCATCTACGGTGAGAGCATGCATGCCTGAGGCTAATTGAGGAATACGGGCTTCCATGTATAAAATTTTAATTGGAACAAAAGGGGGAAAACCCAGACATAACCGTAGAGCTTGCCTTTGAGCATTATCAACGGGCGAAGTTTGTAGTGGGGACTTCCGGAGAACAGCACACATTCAAATTCTAGAATTGGCCGGACGTCTCCTAATTGCAGGCTTTCAATAAATGTTGTTCTCTCTCTCTCTCTCTCTTACAAAAAATTCCTCCTCCTCCTCCTCCTACCCCTTCTTTCTTTGTCTTTCTTCTTTGGGGTAATGAGCCGTACCTACGGAGGGAACTTGGCCAGCTGGGCCGCTTGTGAATGTTTTTTTTTTTGTGTGTGTGAACCGGCACATTTTATGCGAGTGCCCACGCTACTCGGCTGAAAGAAAAAAGCTGTCGTCGGCTCTGAGGAACCTGGTCTCTCGGCGGCCATTTTCGGAGGAAAAGATTCTGCGCTACTGGCCCTCTCCGTCATCCGCTCAGAAGGCGACTAAGGAACTTTTACGCTTTCTACGGGCGACGAACTTAAACACCAGACTATAGACTGAACGCCTCCAGTGTCTATCAGTGTCAGTGCTTCAGCACTGGGCATACGTGTCTACTCTAGGGAGCCTACATGTCGCCGTCTTTGCTCCCTAGTCTACTCCGACTTCTCTTCATTCTTTCTTTTCTCTTTTTTGCCTATTTTCCCTTTCCCACGTGCAGGATAGCAAACTAGGCTCTAGCCAGGTTAACTTTCCTGCCTTCCTTCTACACCCTTCCTTCCTTCCTTCCTCGATCGATTCCTGTCATAATCATCCTCAGCTTTTCTTCTAGTCCTCGTCGTCGTCGTCATCATCATCATCATCATCATCATCATCATCGGTGCAGAAAAAGGGCTCCATCCTTGTGGCCATAGGCTCTACGAAGCACTCTCCCAACCCTGCTTCATGGCGTGCTGTACAAGAAGCAATCAAACATCCATGCAGAAACTTCTCCGAAATCCAGCGAGCATCTTCAACACTTCAGACAGAGTGTACGTAACTAGAAACCAACGTGCCACTTGTTTCTATATTACACCATAGTTCGGTGCGCCGATTGTCCCACGAATACTTTGTGCTTTATGGTCATGAAAGTGGTTTTGCGTAAATCCAGCTCACATATCTCCGATAAGTACATTTCATCTAATGCTCGGGAGGAAACTTGCATGGACTTTGAAGGTTTATCCTTCGGGCAAATGTTTATTAGCAAATAGCAAATGTTTACTAAACAGGATTCTATTCGTTACCTCAACCTACCGCAATAGTATCTCTTTTTAGTCCTTAATGGGCGTTATCTAATAAGACGTTTCCAATTTCTGGCTGCTATGCCATCTGTATAGGCTGAAGTTCGGGACGCCTCTTCAGGAACTCTGCATCGGCAAGAGGTTACCGGCCAGGCTCAAGGTAAAAACGAAAAATGGGACGATTTGTTGCAAACCTGTGATAGGTGTAAGTACGGACCCGTTTTTGGCATCTCATTGAGAAACCCTGATTTGCTTATTATGCTTGTTTGGGCTCTCCTGAGACACCTTCGTGTGTTTTAGACGCATTAGTTCCGACACGGGAGCTAACGCCCACTACGGCACACGATGTCTTCGATCGCGGCGCTCCCCCGTCCGAGGCCCGCGAGCCAGCGCTCCGCCGCTGACGTCACGCCCCGCTTGGGAGGCTCTGCCTATCGTATCCGACCCATAGATACGGCCGGGTTGAGACTCCTACGCTTACGTATGGAAAAAAAGAGTTCTGTAACTGTAGCCATGCGGTTCAAACTTTGCTGAAGCCCTGCCGCACTATCACAACAGCGGTCGCATACGTGCGTTCCGTGCGCGTAAAACGTAAAGCGTCCGTAGGTATACACTATTTTGAGGACACTTTCTTGCCTGGCGTGCAGGGAAAAAAGAAAACGTAGACTACGCGCATCCAATCTACCGAGGATATACGCAGGCATAGGAAGTACAGTGGTGGCTGTGCGTTTCTTAGCTAGCTAGTCCCAGTCATATAATCCTATGCGGATTGAGGATTCCGAGGAGAAGGAGTGCTGATGTACCGCACCTAACACGCCTTTAGAACGACTACAGTGCATGCCATCCTCCCACTCTCCTGCATGGTCCCCGCCTCCACCGGGAGGACTGGACTGGATAGGACTTTAATGAAACAAGTCCTGCAGTAGGCAGGAGCCGGGTTACGGCTCCACCTCGACGTGGCCTGGCGTCGCGCCTTCTGCGACCCTACTCATCACAAGCCCGTTTTACGGAGCCCGTGCCTTTCGAGCGCGGCGAAGACCTGCTGGATGGCCCATGACTGGTCTGTCTTGCTTGTAGATTCGATGGCTCTATGGAGTTCCTCCAGATACTCTTTGAAGTGCGCGCCGTCTGGGTCGGCGGCACAGTCCCGCATGATGTGCCACCGGTTGGCCGGCCCTTTCTTACACACACTGCCCTGATCACTCGGGTACCCGTCCGGGTACATTCGGTGTAAGAAGGCCGGCGACGTTATCGACGCCGCTTGGAGTCTTCTTAGATGTATCGCCTCCTCGCGGCCCAGTGCCCGGTTGGGCGGCGGGTACGCTCGTCTGGCCAGACGTAGGGTTTTCAGTGTTTCGCCGTACCCCCTGGCTCTGTCCTTAGTTTCCGTCCACCACTCCCACTCGGGACGAGTGCCCACGTTGACGGAGCGCGGTGTCATGGCACGCGCTTCCCTGTGGGCCGTCTCGTTGTGGTTCGGCGCATACGGTGAGCAGTTGCCCGCGTGCGCAGGCATCCATTTGACTTCCACTCGTCTTCCGTCTCGAACTTCCGATCTTTCTATAATTCTTGCCGCCTTGCCGCTCACTCGACCTCTTTCCGGGTTTCGGACGGCCTCTTGCGAGTCGCTCAGGATTGTGTCGCAACCTTCCTCAGACATCGCCAGGGCTATGGCGATCTCCTCGGCCTCGGTGGCGTTCTCGCACTTCGCGCTCGCCGACTTGGAAACCCGTCCGGTGCGTGCATTCACAGTCACCAACGCGTATCTTCCTTGTCCGTACTCCGCCGCTTCAACGTACCTCGTCCGCGGGTCCCCGCCTGTTCGACGAGAAATTTTGCACTCGCCCGTCTTCTCTCTTGTGCTCCGGGTGCACGTTCCTCGGGATGGGGCTCACCCGCACGTTCTCGCGCGCCCTCTCGTCGAGTTCCTGGAAGTGTCTTCCTGTGACCCGGTAGCCATAGCCCAGGGTCTCGTGGATGCTTCTGCCCGTCTTGGTCTCCGCCAGCCGCTCTCGCTGCGCTTCCAGTTGCGCCTCGATGATCTCGTCCACCGTGTTGTGGACGCCCAACTGCAACAGCCTCTCGGTGTTCGTAGACTCGCGCAGTCCCAGTGCCCTCTTGTACATTCGACGGATCATGGCGTCGAATTTATTCTTGTCGGTCTGCGTCCACGTGTGGTACGCCGCCGTGTACGCCATGTGGCTGATCGCGAAGGACTGCACCAGACTTGTGAGCCCTTCTTCACGCATGCCCGCCTTCTTGGTTGACGCTCGCTGGATCAGCCGCAGGGTACTCGCCGTCTTGGTTGCCAGCTTCTTCGGCAGGTTGTCTTTGCTACCGTTGCTGCTGATCAGCATGCCCAGCACTCTGATCTCCAAAACCTCGGGAATTCTCTGGCCCGTCTTCGTGATCAGCTCCATGCGATCACACTCCCTTGGGGGCGGCGGCTGCCACCCCGCCTTGCGAGGCGAGTACACCAAGAGCTCGGACTTGGCTGGCGAACACTGCAGGCCCGTTCCGTTTAGTCGTTCTTCGATGGCCGAGATCGCCCTCTGCAACCTCATCTCTATACCGGCATCCGTGCCGCCGGTCGTCCACAGGGTAAGGTCGTCTGCGTAGATCGTGTATCTCACGCCCTTGACGCTCGACACGGCTTCGGCGACCTGTACCATCACGATGTTGAACAGCAGCGGTGAGGCGTGCCCACGCTGCCGACGTGTCGCTCCAGTAACTTGATCTCCCCCGCGTGCAAGGCGATCTTGTGGTTCGATAGAAAGTTTCGGATGTAGTCGTACCTTCTCTTTCCCATGTTGAGCCGCGACGCCTGCGCCAGGATGGCCGAGTGCTTGTGACCCGGTCGAAGGCGCTCTGAAGGTCGAGGCCCAGGATCACCTTGCTGTCCTTCGTCTCGTTCTCGATGATCTCCTTCTTCAGCTGCAACATCGCGTCTTGAGTGCTCAGGCCCCTCCGGAACCCGATCATCGATTCCGGATAGTCTTTCTTGTTCGAGGTAGGAAGTCAGTCTGAAATCGCCACAATGTGTCTCGTACTGGAAAGAGCTTTTTAGGTGCGGAGTACATTAGGACCGCACAATGACCGTTCGCGTCCGTGCGCATTGCATTAACAATCGCAAAAAATCACACAGGAACCGGCAGGATTCGAGGCTGTGCCTGGTAGACCAGACAGAGTTAGTGTCAGTCGTTTTACCCATTGGGCTACGACGGTGAGTTATTACCCCAGAGTCAAACGGCTTACTCCCTCGCCTGTAACGGTGCGGAGTACCTTAGGACCTCCCAATGTCCGTCCGCGTCCATCCGTGCGCACACCACCATCAACGAAAATCAAGCGAAATTCGATTTGAGCCGTGAGTTGCAGTTTCATTTAGGGAATAATCAAGGTGCAACTCACGGCTCAAATCGAATGGCGGTCGGGGCACAAATCGGATGTCACTCGGGCGCAACTTAGATGTCATTTCGAGTCCCCGTACTCCGCACCTTCGCCATCACCCACGGAGATGGAGATGCTGCCATTTTTTTAAACAGCGGAGCTATTGTTGCTGGACGTAAGTTCGCCGTTGCAGAAAAAAATACCAAGAAAATGCGGAGTGGTCCTGAGCGCATGCCTCGCGGCAACCGCCGAGCGTCCTCGGCACGCGCAGTGGCTTTAGCAAAAAGAGAAAGAAAGCTCCAGCGCTGTCGTCAAGCGCTACCACGAATGTAAAAGAAAAAAAAGAAAACTTCCAGCGCTAATGGTAAAGTTGAAAAGACACCCTGCTTGGTAGAGGACACCGCGGCCACCGCATTCTCTAGAAGCCATTATGGATAATGGGAGACATGGCTACGCCACTCCTTCCCGAGACTACTTTCAAATCCCGCCATCGCTGCCTCGAGTCGATGACGAAGAGTTGGTGGAAGTCTACAATGCTGAGGATGGCTTTGCATCCACCACTCGCCGCGAAGACGACGACGACCGCTTCGATCCATACGACAACGATTACTGGAACCGCAACTATGCAAATAAACAATGATACTGAAACTTCACTATGTGTCCGGCAATGCTCACCTACAACATTGCGAGGATTCAAGTCTTGTGCGAGTGCAAGCTTCCCCGATGTTTTTTTTTTTTTCTTTTTGCGGGCACCCATTGTGATCTTTTCTCCGCAGGACCTGTTGGACGTCCTGTACACGCATGGCTCCGACAGCGTGCACGTGTTCGGCGTGCGCCCCCTGGTATCGGACTGCACAGACCTCAAGTCGAAGCTGGAACAGGGAGAGGCCGTCAACTGGCACGCGTACCCAGTCTACGTCCACGCGGCCGTGTTCCTGGTGCGTGCGCGTGTTTTAACACCCGAGCTGTTTAAGCTTGAGCTTGGTCGGGTGGCGTTAGCAAAAAATACAAATAAAACACTGTGGCTCCTGTAAAGGGTGCACCACCGCATATAGGGTATTATGACGGTGAATTTGGTTTTCGCGCCTTCTAGAGTGTGAGAACAAGGGGCGTATGCGTATGCGCACCCCGTATACTGTGCCATTTTAAAGGTGATTGTTTTTGTTGGGCTAATAAAATTCAAATGAAAAAAAAAAGTTGGTGCAGCTTGCACTGCTTCGCCTAGTTTTGCGCAGAGGCTCCACGCTTTCCTTCTCTAGCTTACCTATCTCTTTTACCACCCTTTCTCCTCTTTCATCCCTTTCTTTCATTCTCATATTTCATCCCTCCTCCTCCTCTCCCCCCGCGCTGGGTTGTATGCAGGTGAGCCCCCAATTGGGCTCAATAATATCCCCAGTGCACTTCCTTTCCTTTTCACCCAAAACACCTAGTGGTAGTAGTAGTAGTAGTAGTAGTAGTAGTAGTAGTAGTAGTAGTAGTAGTAGTAGTAGCAGCGTGCACTAGTGGTGCAAAACTGGAAAAACAGCGGAGCATGGTGGTCGGCCTTCTTCCCTCCTGGGATCCGCTGTCAGTATGGGCAGAGTGGACTCTGGTATGGGGCAGGCGTTTATCCAGAATTATGTTTTTGTTTTTTGGGGGGGTGGGGGTGTTAAAATCCTTCGGGGGAGGGGGACGTGTATAAATCCCTGGGCAGCTAGGGTGCTTGTGGTTGTGGATTCTTTTTTGGGGGCTGTCGAAATCCTTCTGGGCCTTCTGGGGGGGTGTTAGGGGGGTGTTGGCGTGTGTGTATAATCTCTGCCACGACCGACCGGAACGGCCCTGTAAAATCAGGCTAAACTTGGCCTCATCCCTCAACACTTAGCAAGAACAACGCCAAACCTAACAAAATTTAGCAAAGCTATATAGCAAGACGTAGCAAAACCGGAAAAAACTAGGTCGACCCCCAGATCCGGCGTATCACCAAAAAACAGCACGGCCTCAATGAGCAGTATCGTCTACGGCTCGTGCACAGATTTCTCATTAACCGTCTTATGTATCACCTCCCTTACCTTCGTCTCACACCCATCCAACTTAACACACTTGATGCCCTTTTGCGGAAAACCTATCGACACGCACTACTCCTTCCTCTCTACAACCCCAATGACAGACTCCTAGCCCTAGGCATCCACAATACCATCAGAGAGCACCTAGACGCTCACCACACGTCCCAACTCACGCGACTAGCCTCGTCTCCAACAGGGCACTACATCCTACAAGCTATTAACACCACGCCCCCACACTCCCTCCCCCTCCCTCCCCCATACCAGCTCACATCCGCGCTCACATTAAAATCCGCCCTCTCCCTAGACACATGCACCCCACATACCATGCAGCTCGCCGGCATGCCCGAGCAGTCGCCCACTCCCACAAATGCCCCCCAGCGTCACACACCCTCTACACCGACGCCGCTCCGTACCCCAACCACCCCGCGCACTGCGTTGCAGTCATCGGGCATCACTCCCCTCACAGTACAGCCACTGCCACCATTCTAACCACTAACACCACGACGGCGGAGGAGGCGGCTATTGCCCTCGCGCTTTCCCAGCGCCCCACCCCCCCTCTCCGATTCGCAGACAGCCATCCGCCATTTTCTCCGGGGCAACATCTCCCCACAAGCCCTGAAAATTCTGACCACCCATCCCCCAACCGACACTGTGTGCCTGTTGTGGACTCCAGCCCACACAGGCGTAGGCGCTAATGAGGCGGCGAACGTACGTGCTCGTGAACTAATAGACCGGGCCACCGCTTCATCTACGCCTACACGCGGTGCCCCTTTCGGTAGCCCCGCCGGGCTCCTTCATTACAGGGACATCACCCTTCACTACCGCCTCCTCCGCCACCAGTACCCTCCACCACATCCCCAACTCATCCTAGCTCACTGCCTGCGCGTCCTCCAGACCCACACCTTCCCCCACCGCACTCAGTTCATTCACACCCACCCACACCTTTTTGACTCCCCAACATGTCTTGCCTGCGGGGCCCTCGACCAGTAGCGGTCCCAGAAATTGGTTTTAGGGGGGGCGAATGTTTTTTTTTTTTTTTTTTTTTTTGGGGGGGGGGGTCCCTTTTTGCGCAAATTCTGCGGAGGAAGTGATAAACATGCAGGCATGTGCGCGTATGCGGTGTAACCCGCGGTGTAACATGTTTACGGCCGCGCACAAGCGGGATTTAACCTCGCGCAAGTGGAATGCTTAAAAAAAACACAAAGACATAGGAAGCTGATGACCTGTTTGGGGGGGACGATCGCCCCCTTCGCCCCCCCCCCCCCCCCCCTTGGGACCGCCACTGCCCTCGACACGCTCTATCATTCTTTGTGCGAGTGCCCAGTAGACCCCTTTCCCCGTCCCTCTGGGAGCAGGCACGGCGTGACCCGGAGGCATCGAGTCAAGACTTGGTGACCACCCGGGCCCTGGCGGTCGCGGCGGCCCTGTGGACCCCCCCCCCCCCCCCCTCATTTGATCCCTGAGCATAAATAAAGTTCTCTCTCTCTCTCTCTCTCTCTCTCTCTCTCTCTCTCTCTCTCTCTCTCTCTCTCTCTCTCTCTCTCTCTCTCTCTCTCTCTCTCTCTCTCTCTCTCTCTCTCTCTCTCTCCAACCTTGCAGCAGTAGTGCAAGCTGCGCCAATATTTGTTTTGTTTTGTTTTCAAGAACGATCAGACCAGCCAGACGCGGCTCTGACGTTTGACATGTTTCTAACCAATAGTGAGTTATAGCAGAGCAGGTGACCTGCCAGGGTATTGTACAAGGAGGGCTATGGCAGCGTTTGTGCGCACAGGGGGTGAAACCACAGAAGAGTCGAAACTTGAGCTGGCCTTTACATAGCTTTGTACGAAAAGGCAGCGCAACAGATGAGGCGGAACAGACAGGAGACAAACGCTTCTACCAACCACATGATTTTTATTGCATCGGGGCGCCAGCTTTATACGTGCTGCAGGTCAAACACCAAAACAAAAGGAGAAATGAAGGGGGGGGGGGGGGAGGAAAAACTGAAACAACTCATAAAAACGCACAGCAAGGGTGACGGAACACAGGTGTCAAGTTTATAGATGAAGAATATCTTTTCCGAGGCGCGAGACACTCAAGGGGACCCTGCAACACTTCTTTCAACTTTTGCACGAGGTCGCGGGTTCGATTCCCGGCCGCGGCAGCCGCTTTTCTGATGGAGGCGAAAAGCAAAAACGCCCGTGTGTACGAGATTTCGCCGCACGTTAAAGATCCCCAGGTGGTCAAAATTAATCCGGAGCCCTCCACTACGGCGCGCCTCATCTCCTGCGTTGCGTCGGCGCGTTAAACCCTACAATCAATCAATCAATTCTTTCAACTTTTTTCGAAGTCTTAAATCCTTTCAGGACGTAGTCAGCCACCACATCCAGTACTTAGCTTAAGGGGTCGCAAAGTACCTCAGCCAAAAATGACTGCTCTATGCATGGCCATCAGATAACTTAGAAACTTACTCAAAAGATGTTTCTCTCTTTCCCAGTCTTGGCGTTCTTCAAGCCCTGGAATCACGTCGTTACAGCGGTGTAGCGGCTGTTGACCGGCTTTCCTTCAGTTGCAGCAATGAACGCATTCCACTTTGAAAAGAATGTCGCAAAAGCAACTCAGAAACGGAAGGCGTATCTGCTGAGACGCGCGAATCATGCAGTGCCGCTCCATACGAGCGATAACTAAAGCTTTCGCAGTGCTCCCAGACGAGAAGGAAAGAGGGAAAGCGTTTATCAGAAGTGTTACAGAGCCCTTTTAAAGCCCTAGCACGATCTTCACCGTACTGGACAATGCAAAATGCCTCGAAAATCTCGCGTGCCTTTTTCTTCCGATATCGGCCTAATATGCTGCATTTCTTGAACAACGGCGTGGAGCCGCAGCTTTTGCAACGCGCAACAAGGGGACCGCCAACAGACCCGCCGGGTGCATTGGCATGCTCGCGCTGACGGTGATTAATGCAACGGCCCGTCTGGTGGCTACGTGACTTTTCTTTGTTTCTTTTTTTTTTAAGACGATAGTCTTTCTTGGGCTACTTAAACCCAGAAATTTTGGTCTGTCTGTATGTCTGTCTGTCTGTCTGTCCGTCCGTCTGTCTGTCTGTGACCCGATTCAGCCACCCGGCCAAAGCAAAACAATGCCTGCGCAATAGTCTTATATAGTCACAGCTAAATCTACCCGTCTATGTCCGGTGTAATGTTCATACTTGTCAACATTGTTGAAGAAGAACAAGACATTACGCAAATATGAGACAACAAACCAATACAGAAGTGATATTTGCAGTCTTCCTTTATAAAAAAATCAAACACGCTTGACTTTTTCGAAATTAAATACTTCATCAACTGCGGAAAAAGAATTCACTCCGCCGTCGCCTGCTGTCGCCCGCGCCACTATAGCTTCTGGCGCCATTTTAAGAAATCAACCGGCAACAGTTACGCAAGGTTCCACTAGATAGGTTCCATGTTCTGCTTGCAACGCACGTGGAGTAGAGAAACGCGGTTCTATAAACGTTTAAGTAGGGCGCCTCGGTTAACGCGCGTCTTCACCGTATGGCAGCGTTCGCCTCGAGACACCCGGTTTGGAGCAGTGGAACGCGGGAAATTTAAAGTGATTTAAGCAAACCTTTGGCGTCTTTACGTTGGGAGGAGCGCGACGCAAGAGGAACAACATGGAGGTGAACGGAAAAGCGATGGTATGCATTTACTTCACAAAAGCCGATAAAGACTATCGTCTTTTGACGGCATTTGCAACGAAAGGAGCAAATACGCGGCCAATTTTTTTTTTTTTTTTTTTCGCAATTGAGCCTCGTGGGATGCATGCAGTAAACAACTCGAGGCTTGCATTTAACAAATTTCCGGGCATATATATGCTCCTTTTCACGGGTCTCGCAACGCAATTGACGGCCCCAGACAAGCTTGTAAGCTTGTCTGGGGCCGCGAATACACTTCTCTTACATTGTTCAAAACTTTATGTACGTACATAAAGAGTCACAGCCATGGACGTCGCCAGGATTTTGTCTTGAGTGACACATTCATTGTATCGAGGGGAAAGGGGAGTGGGCGAGGGGGCGGGACAACAGTTCTGAGGTGGCTTTGGGGGAAGGGGGGGCGAAGTGCCCCTTTTGCACTCCCCTGCCGACGCCCATGGTCGCAGCCGTGCAACCTAAATCAGGTGTGCGCATGCACAGCTGCGCAGACCGCATCCCAGGTGTCGTACCGGGACTGGTTAATCGCTCTGCTGTAATGCACCGGCCCATCGAAATTAAAATATTTCCAAGCTCCGGCTCGCATCAACGAGGAGCGTCCACAAAACAACTATAACCATTGGCGCGCGCTCGATTCCCATTGGTGGCGACGAGTTCTATAGAGCGTGCACCAGAAGCAAAATAAAACACAAAGAAAAACACATTCGGCGAGCGCTCAAGCCACATTGGCTGGGTAGCGTTCCGTAGGGCGTACATCAGGAAAAACGATACACAAAGAAACAGCATGCGAGTCTTAAATCTCACCCACAGTCTCTGTTGGCCTTTAGCTTCTGTGGGGGTGGATAGGGATTCTGCAACAAGCATGCAGTGAGTTGTAGGCTTAGCGTCGACATCTCGTCGACGAGTTTAGCCAAAAAAAAACACGTTCGCGTTCTCATCTCATAAGAATATGCTTACGCATCCTCTGCAGCGCTTTTAGTTCAATTTCTACGGGAAACCTTGCTCCCTGCGATTACTTCTGGCTGAAATAGTATTTTGCATCCCTTGCACAACGCGCAGAACTTCCTAGAAAGCCTGCCCACCCCTCTGCTTGGACACAAGCAGTATGACGACTGGATGGACGTGGTGGCCTGCAAGAACACGCTGGAGACAAAGGCCAAGATCATGCGGTGAGCTTCTACAGCGCATCAAAAAGCGGTCTTCCTGTATCTGGTACAGTTCCGGAGTCTCGAGTCAGCATGTGTAACGTACAATCATGGACTCAATGTGAAGCGGGGGTACGCTTGGTATAAGACCTTGCCGGGTACTTGCGCGATTCGGCTACCCCCTCTTTGTCGTAGCACATGCGGAGCCTACAAAAGCGACGGCGAGTCTATGCTCAGCTATGTCTGTACTGCACGTGGCGCACTTAGATTCGCACTTGTTTCTTATAAATTCGCAATACCTTGCTGCATGGGCGTCGGCAGGGGGTGCCAAATTGGCACTTGCCCCTCCCCAAGCCACCCCAGCACAACTGCCCCGCCCCATCGCCTTCTACCACTCGCCCTGCAACACAATGGGTTTGCTCCCCCTCTCAAGACAAAGCCGACGCTCATGCCTTGCTGCCATGTGCACGTCCCAGGGCTGATGTTTCAGACACACCCGCGTGAGGACGTTGTCAGGCGAACGTTATTGGTAAGCGTGTGAGGACCCCACGTATGATAGATCCGGAAGGGAAACAAAAGCACACGTGTAAGAAGGACGAAGCTCGCGATATTTTGGCTTCCTCGGCGCGGTATGTTCATTGCATGCCCTTGCAGCACTCAGCTCACTATGCCAGAATAATCTGACATTGGCAAGCTGTCTTCCTGAAATTTCAATTGCGCTGCTGTCGAGGGCTCAATTACGGCGCAGAGTTGGGAGTGTTGCAAAAGCTCGGTGTTCTGGTGCTCACTGTTATAGCTCACTATTTTCGCATGTTACAAAACAAGTGTTCTCAAGGCGTTGCGCAGGCTCTGCTATTCAGTCTTAGTCCCCCCCACCTCCTTCTGCGAAGCTGTATATGCATGGCCCGTGTCCGAGTGCAAAAACTCCCATGCGTGTGATAGATGGAGCAGGTTCTGATAGCAGTCCGCGTCCCACACTCTCTGCGATGATTAATTAATGGGCTGCGCGTCGGAGAAAACTATGGCCGGTTCCCATCGCCGCAGAGGCTTGAAGGGAAGTGCTGACCCTATATCTGGGTAGCGTTGAGTTCGCGTTGTGATGGGGAGGCCGCGTTGTGTCAGGACTTCCGAAGAGCGGGGTACGTACAAGGAGCAACAGCGGCGGGAATGTGAGAAGCGGCCGGCCGCCGGCCAGAACTATATATGACGTGTCGCGGTGAGACAACAGTACGATGCTGCCAAAGCGGAAAACGGAGCGCCCGCGGAATTTAAGAGAGACCGTCTGGACAGGCAATTCGGATTTAGTTGTGGAGTGTATGATCGGTTGAGTCGGTAGCCTTACGCTAAAAGAAATCGGTGTATAATTAAAATGCACACAATTTCAATACACGCGCAACAACTCAGTGTGAGCAAGTCCCTTCCGGAGGCCCACCAGGAGCTCCTGCGGCAGTTGCTGATGGTCCTGCGCAAGCTGTGCCGGGAAGTGCCGCGCAGCCACGTGACGCCCGTGCTGGCGGGGCACTTCGTGGGCCCGTCGCTCCTCTGGAAGCCCGGCTCCAAGTTCGTCGTGTACCCGGACAGCCGGGAGCACGCCTCGCTGGCTGCCCTGGTGCGGTGCCTGGTCCTCTTCCTGGACGACGTGTGGAACGACATCGACGAACAGGCACGCGTGCCCGCCTCCCTTCTATACGGGTCCCCCCGCGCGTGAGAACACGAGGGGATAGCTCCATCACCACGAACGGAATTGTTGGCTTGCTTGCTGCGGCAGTAAGACGTAGTAAGACGTAGTATATATATATACGACAGTATACGGCAGTAAGACGTAGTAGTATAAGACGTATAGTACACTGCTGGTTACGGCAGTAAGACGTAGTATATATACGTTGTAACTCTTCTCGCCCGAGCAGGGGTGGCGTACACTGTTCAGGAATTCTGCGTCCCGGAAGAGAGTGGGCTATGGCAGTGGCACTGTAATTTTGTCACGATTGAGCCAGTACAGGGCGGCTAGCACAGCCCACTCTCACCCGCCGCGGTGGCTCAGTGGCTATGGCGTTGCGCTGCTGAGCACGAGGACGCGGGTTCGATTCCCGGCCACAGCGGCCGCTTTTCTGATGGAGGCGAAAAGCAAAATCGCCCGTGTGTTCGAGATTTCGGCGCAAGTTAAAGATCCCCAGGTGGTCAAAATTAATCCGGAGCCTTCCACTGCGGTGCGCCTCATCGCCTGTGTAGCGTCGGCGCGTTAAACCCCACAATCAATCAATCAATCAATCAATCAATCAATCAATCAATCAATCAATCAATCAATCAATCAATCAATCAATCAAATCAACAGCCCACTTTCTCGGGGTGCAGGTTTCTAAAAGGTCTGGATTATTTGCACGATGTTTTAGCATGTGGGTACGTGTGTGCGCCATTAACCGGGAAGGTATGCCACTTGAATGGCTCATCCGTGAGAGCGCCTAAAGACCACGAACTTAAGTTTGCTATACCGAGTGGAGATCTCTTCAGATATGAATGGCGAACTCTTATTACTGACGACATTATATTCGCAATTTATGACGCCATTAATACTTACCGGCAATATTCTCCGTTTAACTTCAGCCAACAGCCAAGAATACGCAAAGAGCAATGTGCGCGAATTTTCGACCTGCATCTTGCTGTGGCGGTATTCTGCGATATGGCACGTAAGGCACCATAACTCGTGTCCTAGCTGCTGTACAAAGGTACGCGTGTGCCTCGCAGGCGACCTTCTTCTCGCCTCGAAAGCGCAGCACTCGCAAGGACGCCGCAGCAACGTTCGCCGCCGAAGTGACCGACACGTTCGTCCGCTGCAACACGTCCCAGTTTGTCGACAGCCTGGAGAGGGAGTCACGGCAACACGCTGAGATTGAGGGCCTGATTGCGGCTGCGCCGTCCAATCCCCAGGTTACGCATGCTCCAGTTCTGGGGCCTAATTGCGGGTTTGTCCGTTTCAAAAGCGCCAGTTTTAAGACAAATAGGATAGGCAGCACGGCCGCGTTTCGACTTTCTGCATCAGTTTCATACCAGCCATGCACGCATTTCAAGATCTTCAAAGCGAAGGCTTCTACATTCACTCACATCGGAGCTGCGCGAATAAAATTGTTCAAAACGTCATTCACAACCCCAGAAGGGTAGCCAGCGCAAAATCTCCCTTGCATTTCCTATGCTCCACGTGTATACATTGGCAATATGCCTAACGGAAGCAATGCACAGAAAACAACGGGGCCTAAATTTGTCGCACGTACAAAGGAAAGTTTAGATAGCTGGCTTCTGGATACTGCTAAGGTAATATCCCGTCCCGAGGATCTATGACCTGACTATTTTCATATCACACGCTGAATTTCATGCATGGCAATCCGCGCGCGTTCTATGCCGGTGTAAAGTGAATTCGATGCATTCAGACACCGTACGCACACTATACCAATGCGAAAGATCAGACGGCCGCCAGGTATTCTATATTCT
The DNA here is from genome assembly GCF_048455015.1 of Haemaphysalis longicornis. Lineage (NCBI taxonomy): Eukaryota > Metazoa > Arthropoda > Arachnida > Ixodida > Ixodidae > Haemaphysalis > Haemaphysalis longicornis. The sequence goes on along the minus strand of NW_027526335.1, from coordinate 28,574,214 downwards.
GTTCTGAGAGCCACTTCTTGGGTCTTTGCGTGACGGTAACGTCAAAAGTATTCTAATGATGTAAGACCCATTAAACCCGCAGAGTTTTCTAATGTTAATTATAGCTTATGTCGCGGCAAGAGCTATAATGTTAACTGTGGGCTGCAGCTAAAAGTTTTTATACCTGCGCACTTAATTACAAATTGGTGGATCGGGCTGAATAGGCACAAAAGGTATAAGAACTGGCCATTGACAGTAATAGATATCAATGTTACCCACCGCGGTGGCTCGGTGGCGTTGTGCTGCTGAGCTCAAGGACGCGCGCGTTCGATTCCCGGCCGCGATGGCTCCTTTTCTGATGGAGGTGAAAAGCAAAAACTCTCGTGTGTCGCGATTGTGGGGCACGTTAAAGAACTCCACGGGGTAAGGATTAATCCCGAGCCCTCCACAACTACACGCGCCCCATAGCGCCGGTGAAACTTCGGCGCTTAAAGGAGCCATTAAGAGAAAACACAAGTTTGGTTCATTCAAAAGATTGTCTCGTTAGAATCATACTGACACCACTTTTAACGTAAACTTCGCTCAAATAAGCTACATAATTAGGAAAAACGGGAATGGTCATGCGACCCACCAGCTCATTTCCCGCAACAGAACCTATGATGTAACATGAGCTAAGCTCTGCGATTGGCGGAGGCTGGCCGAAGCAGACGCAAATTAGGTAGAGCTTACAAACTAGACGAACGAGCGATTTGCGCTTAAATTTAGGGCACATTCTTTACAAAGCAATAAGAATGATGGGACAAACAGTGGAAGTTACGAAAGCACATGTAAACATAGAAGTACTGATGCGTTCTGCTGTTCGTACTGCGCACAGCGTGCTTGGTTTAGCTGCACAGCACTACGGGGCTTGGGGTTGTCTCAGACGTCACTGGCCGATTGACGTAAGTAACGGTGTCTTACGTGACCCCATTTGTCGGGCGAGCACTGTTTCAGGGAACGAATATTTTCTCCCAGAACAAAAGCAAGCCAGGTTTAAATGCGGGCAAAAACAAACCAAACGCTTGCCACGGTATGGTGGCGCCATCTAGGTTACGGAACGTAAAGAAACGCGGGAACAAACCAACACCGCTGTACAGGGTGGAGACAACCTTTGAACGGTCCCGTGCCGCCGCAATTGGGCCAACGGGCTCAACGCGTTATTCTTTTCGTTTCCCACGAGACCTAGCAACGCGAAACAGACAATATGATTCAAACTTCTTCAGTAAACCGCGTTGCGGCGATAATTTTAGCGCGGTTTTGACACAATGACTTGCTTCGGCGGCGAGCGAGCAACCGAAAATGGCGGCGCCAGCGTATACGTGTCTCTACCCTGTACGGCGGATGCGTGAATGAAGGTATTCTAGGCTGCAGAGCGGTCGGTTCCTGTGATGTCATTTGGGACCACGAAAACGCACGATTGAGCAGGAAAATCAAAATTTTAACCTAAATTGTTTAATTTCTCAGTGAATAAAGCATCGTTTGTATCCGGACAAGCGCTGGGGGCACTATAAAACACGAAATCTTTCGAATAAAACCAACTTGCATTTTCTCTTCATGGCTCCTTTAACACCCGGAATTTGAATATCAGTGTTCCGCTGCTCATCACCGAGTTTTCCCACGTGATCATTTTTTCCAATGCACTCTCAAGGCGACTTCATTCGTGTCTGGCGGCGGAGCTGCGTGCCGACCGCCGTACCGATCTGTGCACACGTGGCCGGGCTACGGCAAGAGGAGGGAGACGGGGCCTGCTTCGGACGTCGGCGCTACCGCTAGGCCTGCAGCGCCATACTCAGCCTCGGAGCGGGCGTCCAAGGTGGCTACATTCCCCCGCTGCTCAAATTCGGACGCCTTCGCCGACTTCGCCGATGACGATGATGTGCCAGGTGCGCCGCCTTCGCATTTGTGCCCGTTGGTAAGCGGTAATAAGTGCCGACGCTGAAAGGATCCTGTACTTGCGGCCAAGCTTGCACTTGGGGGCATTTGTGGGGTTGAGAAGGGTCCAGATATTTCATTTAAACACGAAAGTGTTTCATTCCGGGAATCACGAAGATATCACTTACGTCATATCCGTCACGGAAGTGACGCCAGTAGCGAAGCAAGCGGCCTGTAAAGGGTGCACCCCTGCACACAGGGTCTTCTTGCGGGGAAGCAACCTTTAGTACTAAAGAGTACGCTATACTCCGGGTTGTTCGTTTTCAGGTGTTATATTTTAACACGAGAGTGTTTTATGCCGTGATACACCAAGATTTCACTGACGTCATATCCGTCACGGAAATGACGCCAGTACACCTTTGCCGAAGCGACCCGCCAGCAGGACGTCGCTCGCCAAGCACACCCACAAGACAGCTGCCAACCCGAAAATCATGCTCAGCCGCAGATTTCGCTACACATGCCACTTTCGTGCTTTACCGATTCCAATGACAGAGGAATCGATTCAACCACAGTTTTTTTTTCTCTCTTTCCCAGTCTTGGCGTTCTTCAAGAGCTGGAATTACGTCATTACAGCGGTGTAGCGGCTATTGGCCGGCTTTAATTGAGTTGCAGCAACGCATTCCACTTCGAAAAGAAAGCCACAAAAGCAACGCAGAAACGGAAGGCGCCTCTGCTGCAACGCGCAAATCATGCAGTGCCGCTCCGTGCTGGCGAGCTTTCGCAGTGCTCCCAGAATCGAAGGAAAGAGTGAAAGCGATTATCAGAAGTGTTGCAGAGCCCCTTTAAAGCCCTATAGCACGATCTTCGCCGTACTGGACAATGCAAAATGCCTCGAAAATCTCGCGTGCCTTTTTCTTCCGATATTGGCCTAATATGTTGCATTTCTTGAACAACGGCGTGCAGCCGCAGCTTTTGCAACGCGCAACAAAGGGACCTCCAACAGACCCGTTGGGTGCATTGGCATGCTCGCGCTGACGGTGATTAATGCAACGGCCCGTCTGGCAGCTACGTGACATTTTTTGTAACTGTTACAATCACACATTCCATCACCTGCACACCTTCGTAACGTATACGTTATGTGCTTATCTCAATTGTACGTGTGCCTAATTCCGTGCTCTGCTGGACTGCATGCAGCGTTCCCTTCTTCGCAAGGAGGAGGCGAGGACTACTTGTACCCGGACTGGGCCTTCCAGTACCCCGAGTGGAACCTGCTGGGAACAGAGCTTCCCGGATGGGCGGCCCGTTCCTGCTTCACGCTGGACATGAACAGCCTCGCCGAGCAGACGACGGTACTGCGCATGATCGGGGCCTTAGCACCGCGCGGCTTGCTAGCTTTCTTTGAAGAATACTACACATCTAGGATTCAACAGCCATTAATACTAGCTAAAATGAGAGAGATCGCCCGCTGGTGTCGAGAATTGGGGATCGAGCAGATAATGCAATCTATAGATTACAATTTTTTTTCGTTCCTTTTACGAGGTTACTACACAGTAATACATGAGATGCACGCATGGGGATAGGCTTTTTTGAGGTAAAACACTGTTGAGGGCGTAGTATACAACGATTACGTTCATTTTTAATTAGGCAATTCATTCGGAGTGTCCCCTTTGAGGCATTTTAATTACCGGGATGGTCAATTAGCGGGGATTTGTACACACGCGTAATAAAAGAAAGCACGCAGTTCCCAGCCACGCGGCATTGAGCGCGGATCATGCAAAACACTCCGAATACGCCTGACTTTCTGTAACCATCGCTGTGTACTTTCTCATTCGTGCCTGGAGTTTTTTTAACAGCAGAACTTTTTAAGCTCGAGATTGGTCCGTTGGCGTTCGCAAATAAAAAAAAAAAAAAAAAAAAAAACTCAGGCGCGATGCGCCAGCCTCTCCCAGCCTGGCCTCCCCTAGCTATGACGTCATCGCGCGCTCCGGCACCGCTCGTCCTTCGAGGACACTCTGCCCAGCGTACGTGGCGCTATCTCTCGCGTGATCTTTTCTTCGCCAGTTCACGGGCCTTCGCGCCTGAAGTGGGGAGGGGCGCGAGTTCGCGAAAGCCGGTTTCCGCGGGTTCTAGCGCCTGCTAAAAACGCGGTCCACTTTGGGAGAGGTGTCAAAGCCTGCGGACATCTTGATACTATCCAGGCCTGCTAGTCGTGAAGAGCCCTCAACGGAAACTTCGGAAATCCATGTGAGGTGCAACAGCTGGGTCTCCGACGGAGGGAGAGGGGCCGCCAGCTCTGTTTCTTCCGCCTCGCAACACTAGCTCATGCGCCATTTTTTCCCTTTCGGAAACGTTATTACCCTACATCAACCTGTAATGCCGGGGTCCTAGCACCCGGCCGCGGTTCCTGAGAGAGACACCGAGTCCCCGGAAGCGCGAACCTTTACAGGTTTCTCCGCGCTCTTAACTCAGTACTCAGCTGTCCGCCATGTTCGAAACTAGCTCGTGCCACATCTTCGTAACCCTGCACACGGTGGTGTGGATAGCCACTCGAATTTACCAGAAACCTTAGATTTAAGAGCAGATTCTAGCATTCTGTATGGGCGCGGAAAGATTGTTCAGTAGCGCGCAAGAGAATATTATGGAACTCGTGGCTCTAATTTTAAGACTAAAACGGAAGTTATCTGGAGTGATCGGAAGCACCCTGAAGAGCAGATTTAACGAAGCTGAGAAGGTAGATAAAGTCACCTTCTCCCCCTCTTTTCTTTCTCGTTCGCCTTGCTGGTGGAGGAGCAGATCGATGCTGCTGACACGGCGAATGAAGACGAACTCGTTTTCTGCTGGCACCAATTGAGGTTGAGAAAACTACGACACCGGAGAGAAGAGAATGTTTAATGCGTCTCCTGCTCTATATACAACGTTCTACGAGATATTTTATAGACCTTTTAAATGCAGAGGATTCTCTGCTGCTTAAAAAAAGAATATAACTTTCCCTTTCGGGAACATCTGATAGGCTCCAGTAGAAATGTCCACCCGTGTTTAAAACCCCCTCAAATCCAGGCGATCATTCGTCGCATGCGGTCTCGCGCGGTCCTTGTGTAATTCTTCGTAATTCCGAGGTTCACACCGAGTTGCATGAATGCGCTGCAATGCGGTAGCGCTTTGCCACCGTGGTGCAATCATCGCGCCACACGCGAATGCGCCATAACACACACACCGTACAATGGCACTGTCGTTACGCGGCTTTGCGCAATCCTTTGGAATCTCGAATGCCCACAGCGCACTCGAACGAGTCCCTCGTGGACCGGAAGCAATACATGTGATGCAACAGTCAGCTTGGTTCGGCGATGAGTCACCCTTGCGTATCATGGTCACCGCCGCTTGGTAGAACGGCTGCCGTTACATGTCTTTAGGTACCCAACCGATGATGGGTCAGATATTGTGTAGAAACACGGGGCCTTCTGAGGTAATTAGTTTTATAAAGCGTTGATCTACTTTTGTAATATTACCACTTATTTTTGTTCGTAAACTGAGCCGCTGGGCGATTGTAAGAAGATGAAGTGGAATTGGCGGCAATTTGTTACGGCCAGGTTAAAACCCAAGCAAACACCGGATATCTGTCGGCCGTCCACCGTACGTCCATTCCGACTCTATACGGACGTTCGAAGAACATCCATTTTAGGGCCGATGGACGTAACATATACGTCCGTGGGACGTCCGGATTCAACACCTCCGTACGTCCAGTCGGTCGCCCAAAATTGGCTGTATTTCGGATTCTCAGTAAAAATTTCCAGGTTCACATAACGAGAAGCTTATGTCCCTACAACGAATAGTACACCGCACAAGACTAACGCAGTACCGGGCAGACAGGCATATATGAACACGTACAGTGAACTTGCTTCACATGTTTCGTCAGCGGCTCTCAGTTCTTATATATCCTTCCCCATAGAGATAGATCATCGTTGGAGTTGCTGAGGTGCTTCGAAAAATAAAAAAAGGCTTAAAATTAGAAACATGCAAACGAACCTTGCAATAATACAAGCCAAGGTGTTGATGTACACAATCTTTTCAATTGAAAAGCAAAGTAGCTTTCTGGTTTTTGCTTTCATATATTCCATTCACGCCATTATGTGATGCTTCGTAGTAGCTTTGTACCTCTGGCGGATGCCATTCGGACTTGTACACCCGTTTCTGGATGTCCACTGTACGTCCGCCGTCCAAACTGGGCCTCGGATGTTCGGCTGTATTTAGGACGTCCCACGGACGTCCGTGGTTGCTCGGGATAGGCGTTTGTGTTGGCTTTGTTAGCTGTTAATGATAATAAGTGCGATGAAATTCGAGTCGCTACGGCCGACTTATTTAGGTACGAGAAAGAATGACTAACCTCTGTTCTTTTTTTTCTCCGCATTTCTCTCAATTTACAGCGGAAGTGGATCGCCATTAACACCAGCCTCCACAACCGAACCACCAACGTAACCACATCGGAGACTACACCGGCGCACAACACGCTTTCCGGGACGCGTTTATGAGCGTCAGAGAGACGAAATAAATATTCAAAAAAAAGATTTTTTTTTCCGGGCGAAATGGTGGCACTGAGTCAAGACAAGTTATTTACCTGCATGACGAATGAGTTCCCGCTACCACAGTTTAATTCACTTACATTTTGGTGCAGGAGTTCACAAGGGCTATATGTGTTTGGGCTAGATGGGTTAGACGATAAAATACCAGTGACTGACTGTCACGGACAAAGCGAATGGGCGCCCAAGTGCGAAAGATTTTTTACCAGCGAAGCTGTTTTGTAAATCGCAATTTTTCGTGTCCGAACGCGCGCGCATGAGCGCGGGCCTCGCGGCGACCGGACGGCACTTTCCAAAACCAAGAAAATGCCTAGCGCTCGTGTGTGCGTGCCTCGTTGCGACCGCCCAGCGTCCCCGGCTCACGCTTGTCAAGCGAAGCGTACCCACTTAGGGGATTTGGTCAACATTGGCCAAAAAAACTCCAGCGTTTGCCGTAATCGTGGTAACACTTGCTCGGAACGAGAAATACACGTCACGGCGAGGCCCAATGATCATCACTTCCAAAAAAAAGAAAAACGAAGGAAGCTCACATATTTAGCAACAATGATGGAGTGAAGGTCTTTGCCGCTTCACTGCATTCAAGCCTCACGAGTTAGTGTGAACTTCCTTCAATTTTTTGGATGCGACCGTCTAGTTTTTGAGGATTCCGAAAATTTATTAACGTTCTCGAGCTACTCGCCAATTTATTACCCCTCGCCCACAACTTAACTGAAGGGAGACTGAAACTAGCAGGGACCGGTCCTAAGCGACTCCCAACAAGAAACGACGAGCAAATCGACTCTGTTATCAGTGCCAAACTGCCCTATACGAAATTCTCTATTCTTTTATTTTTCGCGTCCTCGGTCGGTGGTGGTGGTAACACGCATTTATTTTATGTACAAGGGATACAATGACGCCATGTTACGCTTTAGCGAATTTTGGTGTCTAGGGACGAGGGATTAGGTAATGGGAGTTGGGGAAAAAGTAGGATACATCCAATGGTACATCCAAGTGGGTGAGTGCCCGGCAAATAAAAGAGGCCTTCAAAATGCATCACTGTGCGGCTCTGTAAGCGGACTCCAACACGTCCGAGGCAGTTCCGGGAGATTCCAATGTAGATCGACTAGGAAGCATAAAAATAGTTCATCCCAGTACACGGAAAACAAAAACAAAAAAAAAACCAAAGAAAAAACAAAGCAGTTCCATCCAACGTGAAAGCTGTCAAGTGCGGAGCAGTGATTCGCCAAGGGGCTGTACGTGGCGCCCTCTCGACTAGTTTCGGTATCAGCCTGGCGTTGATACCGAAAGTAGTCAAAAGTGGGCGCAGCAGCCCCTGAAAATGACTCTCGTTCATTAGGCAGAAGCACGGAGTATATCTTGCTCCGCGGGCAGAAGAGAAGTGGTTTTTTCTTTTTCTTTTTATACTTTTTCCACTCCACACAAGAAATTAAATGCTATAGAAGCTCAAATCCTGGGGGATCCTGGATCACGGTATATAACGTGATACCGGACGAACCATGACGACAAGCCGGGCCCCTAAAGGGCTTCGTATTAAAAAAAGGAAGCGAAACCCAAGGGCCATATGGGCCATATACATAGCATAAATATCCAAGAAGAGGTAACTGTAAATTAAAACCGCAGTGAATGCAAATATAGCTGTAAATCGAATAAAAATGTATGGAATTCGTATGAACCTGGATACTTGCATTTGCAAAGTAAAAAAAAAACCAACAAAACATCGAAGTTATCATAGTTGAATATTATAATAAATTAAGGGGGAAGCAATAGAACTGCCTTTTGAAAACACAAGAAACTGCATTTTTGTAACGGACCACGAATTCACATACGCGCTTTGGTTCTTATCATTTGCGCACGCAGAGCTCGAAACTGAAACTGAATATTTTTGGCTTCATCAGAGTGCTTCAAGAGCCGAAGGTATCCATAGCGCGTCACTAGTCGCAGCGTCGTCGAAGCAGGCGCAGTTTGTGTTGTCTTCGGTGTTTTCGTTGCTTTAAGCGATTTGTTGCTGTCGCGTTCTATTTTTTCTTTCAGAAAAGTTGTTGCCGGGCTCCGGCGATTCAAGCATCAAAATGCCTGAACGAGAAGGTATGTTCTTCGGCGTTACTGGATGCCTTTTAAGCGATTGGGAACGACTGGACATTTCGGCGAAGTAGCGACGTTGTCGCTAGTCACCGCGGCGCTCTTCTTTTGGAGCCCGTGGGACTCCCTGAAACAAACCACAAGCTTAACAAAATGTCTTGTTCACCTAACCCAAATACTGCTTGCGTATGGCTAATGTCGTTCTTGATTTCCTTACTTCAGGTGGCGATTCATACTCCAACCCGATTGCACCTCCGGGGCTAAATGTTCCTTCAACCGAGGGGTAATAAGCTCATCTTTGATTTATCGAGGCAGTATTTTAGTCTCCTCCTTTGGAAGCCAGTGTTGAACATTTGCTTTGGCTTTTTCTCCCAGCCATCACCCGATGACCAACGATGACTTCCGGAAACTTATAATGACACCCCGAGCAACACCCCAGGCTACGCCGACACCTGCTAAGGAGGAAACATACAGGTGAGGCATCAGCTGTTCGCCTTGAGGCGCCGACGAGTGAGCGCGTCTAAGCTGTATGTGAAAGAGCTGTTTCGTTTGTTAAGCGTAACTTGTGCGAGCATTGCACGTTGAATATTACTGTTTTAAGGACGGTCGCAGGTGCACGCCGTAAGCAAGAGGCAGACCCGGGAGCTCCGCGTCACCAGTTTATTACAAGAGCGAACTGTCCTAGAAATTCTCTCGCGCTGCCCGTTCACGCGCATTGCCCGCAATGTTGCTGCGGATGCCAATCGACATTGGAGGTTGACCATACAACAATTACATGTGGACAAGAGCGTGACCTCCTTTGCGTACGCCTGTTGAATGCAGCTGCCGTGACTGTGTAAAACTAGCTTAGTACTTCCAACTTCGCCGGCGAATGCTTGGAAAGTCGTTAACCGGTTTTACGTGGTTAGCAAACTAGCGCACCTACCACACTGCTGGAACCTGACCTGCCAGTGCAGCTACATTCAAGAGATCTCAGTGCAGCCTCCCACTTCGAAAAAAAAAAAAGTGTAATTCTTAGCTGCTTGGTTTTATTAGGTGACACGCCACATAATTACGGACGCACGCGTGTAGAAAATACCGGATTGCATTACAGGTTACGTGAGACAGGTCCCAGATTCAATAAGGGACAAGGCCCATTGCATTGTTTGTACTGAATGGGGAATGCCTATTGTAGCGAATGACCCGGCTTTTTCAGAAAACCGGCCCCTGAAGATGATGACAAGGGAGACCAGAGGCGCAAGAAAAAAATGTGAGTATTAGGATGATGGGTGTTCACACATTTACTCCTGGGATCGCATTGTGGCCCTGACTGACACTGCTTGCCTTTCAGGTTTTATGCTTCGCTCAAGAAGCAGGAAGAGGACAAGTTGGCAGAGCTTGCTGAAAAGTACAGAGACAGGGTGAGAGGCTAACTGTGTTCACCACTATTGTTTTGGCTAGATAAAGTTGGGGGAGACAGGGCGCAGCAATGCAAACAGCAGAAGTCTTTGCCAGAAATATCAGATGCCAGGACACGTGCCACATCTTTTAACAGTTGGCAGGCAAAGTAACATTATTGCAAGGCAACCGTGCAGACTTAAAGCAGGGACTAACTTTTAAAAAATGAGGGACGCTCATACTAACGCGTATGGCTTGAAAATAGCAAAGCTGTACGCAACCTTCATAACCATCACGAAGGTTTATTGCAGCCGATTTCCTTCTTCGCTGCCGCAACAACTTTCACTCCATCATTGTTGCTGCAAGTGTGAGCGTTCATTTTCTTTCTTTTTAAAGTGATAATTATTAGACATCACCTTGGAGGGTTGTAGGCTATGGCATGTCTTTCTCGTTCCGAGCAAGTGTTTCCACGATTGTGGCGAACAATGGAGTTTTTTTATTGGCCAATCTTGGCCGGTATCTTTAAGTGGGTATGCTTGGCTTGACAAACGTACGCCAGAGGTGCTGGGTGGTTGTCGCAAGGCACGCACACGAGCGCTTGGCATTTTCTTGGTTTTGTTAACTGCCAGGCGGCCACCACGAGGCCCGTGCTCACGCGCATGCGCTCGGCAATTTCTTCGTGTTTTTTTTGTAACTGCGGACACGAAAATTTACAATTTGCTAAGCAGCTTCGCTGTTAAAACACAGCACAGGCTTCGTGTGTTGTGTTTCTTCCACTGGTCCTCATCTTGAGTCTCTGCTGCTCATTTGTGGTGATGCCGTGCAGACTTGTCTAGGCCACAACCTCAAAGTAATGTGCCAGCACACCGACCATTTTTGATCATTTGGCACGACATTGCTGGCATTGGTTAGATAGCATGAGTTGGGTTGCAGCTAACCTACTCATGTGATTGAGCAGGTTTAGGGATCTAAACAAATTCCTATGTGACAAACTTACAGGCTCGTGAAAGAAGAGAGGGAGTCAACCCGGACTACCAGAATGAGGATCCCATTTCATCAACCGCAGGCTACCGAGCGGTCGCACCAGACGCCAAATCGTACGTTCCCTGCTCCAGAATTCCTGTCGCTGTATTAGGAGACATTTACGCGAGGGTCGTAGTTACAACTTTTCATTGTTTTCATTGTGAACAGGGGCATGGACGCTGCCGAGCGTCGTCGTCAGATGATCCAGGAATCCAAGTTCTTGGGTGGTGACATGGAGCACACTCACTTGGTGAAAGGTCTCGATTACGCCCTCCTGCAAAAGGTAAGTTAAGCGTATTTCAGCAGAGCGAATTTGTTTGTGAAAAAAAGCTGGCTGGCCTTGGATCAGTGTGGGTTTGCTATGCTGGAAGCATTACACAGAATATGTTTTTTTGCTCATGCCCATGATGGGTTGCACCACAATTGTCATTTTCAGGTGCGGAGTGAAATCTCCACCAAAGAAAAAGAGGATGAGGAGCTGGAGGAAACCCTGACACGGCATAAGTGAGTGGCAGTTGTATTAACCTAGCTTTCTCCTCCCTTTTTTATATATTTTTGACAGCCGCACAACGGATGTTGTTCCTCTTCTCTTGCAGCAAAGACGAGCCCCAGGAAGAAGAAATCCAGTTCAAGACCGTTATGGGTGAGGGCGTGGCTCATTTTATTGCAGAAATGAATCCAGCGGGTGAGTTGCACAGGAAAATCAAAACATATTTAACCCAGTTGAGTTCTCCCACCAGGTAATGTCATCCTTCCAACTTTTAGTTGCCTTGACAGCTGAAAGGTGCTGCAGGTGATTATGAAGATTGTGCTTTAGAGCACTGCAAAATAACTTCATTCAACCAATACTTTTAAATGTAAGGGCTCAAGCCTGCTGAAAATAGGCAATAGGAAGGAAAGGCTATGCATTGTCACGAAATAGTTGTCAATTTTGTGTGTAAAAACATATTGGGGGGACACTGATGGTGCAGCTGCCTTTCATGACCTGTTTAAAGGCTTGTTTTGCATCAGCTCATTGTTACTGGCACTGTTGGAGGAAGCCATGTCCAAAAAATCATGCCAGGTCCAAAAGCTCATCGAGACTTCTCGCTCGTTCCTGGTAACCTCTTTGCCGCACTGTTTGGTCCCGCTTAGTAGTTTAACTGCCGTAACATTGCTGAGCTGCTTCATTCCTCCCACTAAGGCTGTCAGCCACGTTCCCTGTGTTCCCCCCACAGGCCGCAACATCTACCGTCAGGTGTTCCGTCCCCGAGCAGTGGAACGCAACGATTTGTTCCTACCCAACCGTATGGCCTACATCATTGAGCTGGATGACGAGTATGCCGAGAGTGACATCCCCACCACCCTCATCCGCAGCAAGAAGGACTGCCCAAATTTTGAGGCAAGTCTCGCCCATTGCTGTTCTGTTGGTAGCTCACTGGCTTGAGGCCAAACGAAATGGTCTCCGTTGATACCAGCACAAGTTGGGGCCCGTTGAGAGTTTCCGGTGTGTTTTGTATTCAAGGTGCGGTACCATTTGAGCCAGCCCACACTGTTTTGTGTCTGTTTGCTGCCACATAATGTGATACTGCATCCACATTTACTGTCTTGGTGGTGTTCACCCTAGAAGCTGCAGAGGCCACGGGTGCAAAAGGGCAGTGTCGCAACCCTCCTGCCTCCGTTCAAGCGGCTGTGAAGAGAAAATACAAGTTTGGTGTTTATTAGAACTCTCAGCGCTTGTCCGTCAGCAAACAAAGCTTTATTCACTGAGAAAGTAAACTATTTAAGCCAAAATTTCAATTCTCTCGCTGAATCATATGTTTCATGACGTTGGCAATGACGTATACAGGGCCTGTGCAGAACACAAAATGTAGTACCGTAATTACCCAATTCTAACGCGCACTTTTTTTCCGAAAAAATAGGTCGAAAAATTGCATGCGCGTTAGAATCGGATACGAAGCCGAAACTGCCGAAAAAACAGAAATTTCGTCCCGCCTATCGCCATTGCCATCTCAAGATGGCGCCCAAGCTTTTGGCAACGATTTTTCAGGCGCAGGAAACATAGGCGCCTAGGCTTTTCTATCGGCGTTCACACAAACCGTCAAATCGTTCCACTTGCGCGCTTGATAACAGCAGTGGCAGCAGCGGCTCTCACGCGTTCAAAACGACCGGTCGGCTGAAGTGTGCGCCTCTGGAGAAGCTCCCAGGATGTGCGTGCGAGGCGTGGGTTACGATCCCATCGACCATGGTTGAACGTCCGTTATGAAGTGTGGCATCGCGAACGCGCTTGACGCCACCAAGGACGAGATGTTGTGGTCAGCGTTGAGCGACGAGGAGTGAGATGAGTGAGATTACTTCGAGAAATAAATCGCCCGTTTCTATCGCATTCGTTTTTCTTGCTCACAAAGTTCCATGCGCGTTACAATCGGAGGTGGAAGTTTTTTCGGCGTTTTTGGTGGGAAAATCGCGTGTGCGTTAGAATCGGGGGCGCGTTAGAATCGGGTAATTACGGTATGTTGACTTGGGCGGCCGTTGTCTCACAGAGGTCCCCTTTCGTTACCATGTTTATTGTTTGTGTTCCTAGGTGGCGCAGCAATACCGCTCATAAACCATTGTTCGCTCTCAGCTTACGGTCGATAGTAATCGTATGAGGAAACATCAGGTATGGCTCAACAAACAGGGCCACATAAGTGCCATGCCCGACAGCTGTGTTTCGGCAGTGTTGGCCAGCATAGTGCCCCCACTTAACTGCTTCCTATGCTTACGTGTTCGTTTGTAACTTTCATTGTTTACCCCACCATTCTTACTGCTATAAAAAGAATATGCACTAAATTCAAGTGCAAGCAGCTTGTTCTGCGGGCTTATCGTCCCTGTTTAGTTTTGGTTAGATTTTTCCGCCCTCAGCTAATTGCAGTGAGCTGCCCATACATTACGTTACAAGTTTATTGCGGGAAAGTAGCTGGTGGGTTGCATGCCTATTCACTGCTTTCCTCCTTTTGTAGCCTATTTGAGGAAAGTTTACGTTAAAAGTGGTGCTAGTGTTATTCTCACAAGGCGATCTTTGGAATGAACCTAACTTGCATTTCGTCTTCATGGCCAAGGTTGAGGCTTCAACGAGTTGGTTCATGGTTGCAAAGAGAGGGGAACAGTGTAAAAAATGGACAATGCGCAGGGTGAAGAGGACTACCACAAGTGCTGACTTGCAACTAATTTTTATTTTTCAACAAAAGTCAATTGTAAGGCAGCTCTAGTGAGTGTTCTTTTTCTTCATCTTGCATATCGTCCGTTTTTTTGCACTTCCCCTCTCTTTGCAAACAGAACCTCCCTAAAACGCTGTCCTCGCCTCAGAAGGGTAGTGAGATGTCCCCCTTAAAGGGGCCATGCGGACAAAATACTAGTTGGTTTTATTCGAAATATTTGGTGTCTTATAGTGCCCCAGTGCTTTTCCGGCAGCTAGTGATACTTTATTCACTGAGAAATTGATCACTTTAGGTTAAAATTTTGATTCTTTTATCAAATCGTGTTTTCTGATGTCTGCCATGACATCACATGTATGAGTCCTCAAGCGAACTTCAAGTGTGCAATTCAGTCTGCAGCGGATTGCGGAGCCTTATTTACCATCAGTCTTTCTAGATGGTGCCACCTTATTACTCCGCGCCGTTATTCGCCTTTGCTTCGTTTTTGACCGTATTTGCACCTGGCGTGTTTTTGTTACAGTAGGTAGTAACCGTTTCGTGAAGCATGGGGTATGATCGACAAAAAGGGTCATGTAAGACAGTGGCCATTACGCCAATCGCCCAGTGTCATCCGAGACAACCCCAAAGCACCGCACTGTCGTGCAGCTATGACAAGCATAGTGCACGCAGTACTGACAGCAGTGCGCACTGGTACTTCAATGTGTACGCGCAATTTCGAAACTTCCACTGTTTCACCCACAATTCTTCCTGCTGTAAAATGAAAATGCATTACATTTAAGTGGAAATAGTACGTTCTGCAAGCTTATAAACTTTGCCTAACTTGTGTCGGCATTTTTTTGCCTCAGCCAATCGCACAGCTGGGCAGATTACGTCATAGGTTCTAGTGTAGGAAATGAGCTAGTAAGTCACATCGCCATTGCTTTTTTTGCTAGTTTTAAGGTATCTGTGGGATACACGAATGTGGCATGTGCTTGACGGCAAAGAATAACACTCACATTATCATTAAAAGCATTCATTCTCTTTCATGTGGGCACAAGCCTGCCTGCTCCAAATAAGTTTTATAAGAAAACAGCCTTAGTTGCCACTTTGAAAGCTGCTGCAAAGTGGCTTGAGTAAATGGTGGCACTGCATATGGGAAGGGTGCTTTAGGGCCAACTGCACTCAAAATTTTGACCTCTTGAAAACACTATCTCCGTATAGTCTGCTGAAAAAGTAAGCAAGATGCAAAATACAACAGCTAAAATACGTGTGTGGACGCCGCAAGCGGTCAGCAAATATCGATGACATTGAAACCGAAATCGAGGAGAGCGCGGCCATTAAAATGACGTTGCAGCCGGCCAGCGAGCGGCCGGACGGTCAGCAGTTTGGGAGCAAGCCTGTGCGCAAGCTGTACGCACGCACGGGGCAGCAAATGGGTGAAGCGTTTGCTTCAGAGCTCGACCGGTTCTCCAGCTGCATGGCTGGCCAGAGGAAGAAGCCCCGGACGGCCGGAGTGTCACAGGCACATCATGGCTGTTTACACGATTCGCCAGCAGGTGCAGCGTGGTCTGCGGCGGAGCCTTTTTAAACGCGTCTGACTGATTAAGGAGGCGTTTCACGGGGCTACCACTCGTGTCCCAGCTGATTTGGGGGTACTTGCTACACATTAAAAATAAATTTGGTCGAGCTGAAATTTGAGTGCAGTTGCAGGAAGGAGGAGGAAAATGGCGGGAGTTTTAGTAGACCATGTTATGTAGAGAGCGTGCCTCGCTTCGTTCCCTGCTTGCCGTTAATTGCGTGCCCACGTGGCTCCTTGGACGTTGCCCTTGCAGAGCTCCACCACGCTGACGACCAACGACATCGTGATCAACAAGCTGACCCAGATCCTGTCGTACCTGCGGCAGGGCCTGCACAACCGCAGGGGCAGGAAGAAGGGCAAGGGCGCCGACAAGCAGGCGGGCCCCACCAAGGCGGCCGCAGACGATGCGTAAGGGCCCCCGTCCTTTCTCACCCGTCCCCAGCCAGCCAGCCCTGCACTGTGCGTTCATTTTCAAAGGCATGGGGATGAGCCCTATGTCTGGCAGATTTGCTGGAACCTGCTTTGCCTGAATTTTGCAAAATTAGGTAAACGTGGTCTTAACGTGTGAAGGCAGGAAGGTTTTGGAGCAAACAATTAATGTATTCAACGGATTTGTGTCCACTCGGCTGATGAGGTGTTACTGATGGTATCGGGAGTTTATACCGGGCAATAAACTCTCAAGACTGCAGCTAATCTCGATAGGAACCTTTACATAACCCAGGACTTGGCGTGTAGTACAACGTACAACCAGAAACGCCCCCAACTCCTCCGGGAACCTCACATGCTTGCAGACTGTGTTGTGCTGTGGAGCCAATGGCAAGTGACCACACCATGAGGAGGCCAAGTGTGAAAGCGCTGGTGGATAACACCTCGTGTGCCTTGAAAAGAGTCAGATGGCTTGGTTTCAAAACTTTAGCTTTTAGGCTAAGGACAGTTTTGTTAATTTTGCACTGTAATTGGTCCTGATATGGGGGTGTATAATTGTTCACTGAAATATTTTTGTGTCTGCTTATATTGGGACAAAGTCTTTATAAATTAGGACACACAGAGAGTTGGCGCTTCATTAAAACAATTTTATTTTGCTAAAACAAAACTAAACCTACACTGCCTAATAATGCAGTGTTGGTTTTTATGTGAAATTGCATGCAGTTCTTATATGAAATTCTGCAACTTTTGTAGCTCTTACCTAGCATTTTTTTTGCTTATTTTCATTGCTTATCATTTTTCATGACATATATTCATTCTTGTTTGTCTTGTGCGTGCAGCATAAGGATATCCGTGGAGTAAAACCTTATGATCATATTCACTGACACTCTTGAAGTCAAAAGTTACACAATTTCCTTTGCCCACTCCATTTCAGAATACAAATGTGAGTAATCTTACTTAGTGGCCTCAATTTGTTTTTTCGATGCAATAATTAGTCTTTTCAGGGAGGGAAATAAGAAAGACTACATAAATTTTCAATAATTTTAAAGATTTGTTCGTAAAAAAAACCATGGTCTTAAAGAAAGAAAGTCTGTATGCATTTCATTCCCCAGTAAAGTAAACTGCACGACAGTTAAGGTGATCTTAGCTGTGCCATGCACTTTCAGGCATTACTTTTTTTTTCTGCCAGCACAACTAAACCCTTACAAGTGTTCATTCTTAATTATTTTTACAACCCAAGAAAGGAATTTGTGACATCGACACCATCACTTGTTCTATAGTATCTTTTGTATGCATTTTTTTTTTTCTGCGTCGCTACCACGTATTGCATGTACCACCGTGGGCCACCGTGGGCCTATAAAGTGGCCTGTGCGTATCAGATAGACAGACTGCATGTACTGAAAGCGAAAATGTGAAAGCAAAAGTTAGCCCTGTTTATTGAAGTTATGAGAGGGAGCTTGAGAGAAATATTGCTAATCTGTAAAATGTCTGGTAGAATGGTCAGTAGTCAGTTGGAGTCAGTAAGTAGGAAGATGGCAGAGTTACTATATTCTGTGGCATCAGTACTAGACTGACAGCCAAAGTTCTATCGAAGAATGCCCCGTTTGTATGGCGCATACAAGGGCACCTGATAATTGCTTATAATGTACTGAATGCAAAAGCAGTAGTGTCTGATTGCTGGACATCTCCTATCATCATTGTCACCCATTTTCCCTTACATCCTTTTCTCCTCCCCTGTCACCATGACTGAGAGCTGTGGCCAGTTACACTTGTTAGGCCTGCATCTTGGCTGAATGTTATGTGGCTGTGATGCTGAACCTGGCAACGTGCCAAGCAATCTCTCTCTCTCTCTGTCAAGCTTCGGGTGCCGGTTGATGATGTTAGAACTGAAAGCATAACATCGGGCTGCGTTTGCATCACTCACACGCCATCTGTTTAACACGCTGTGCTAAACACGCTGTGCTGTGTGATCGGAGATTTCAATGCACGTTTCAATGGTCGTTTGATTCATGTGCAAACCCAAATTTACCCAATTTTCTTTTCACCTCAATCACTTTCCTTTGTACTTTTTGCATTGTCAGCCATTGAGTGTGCCACTTCCTGTGTAAAATGCAGGGTGCCAGATTTTGAACCTACCAAGACAAGTAATGCTTTGTTTTATTAAAGTACAAAAAGAAGGGCATGCATAGGCAAAAAAGAAAAGCCTATTGTGAACAATGCTTTTCATGACAGCATGGGAGAACTACGCATGAGCAACGTGTTTTGTGTTTGTTGCCACATTTTATTATTTCAGTCAACTCCCAGCCACGAAGGATCTACGGTATTGCTGATTGAGGCGAAATAGAAGAATGCCCATTTGTAGGTTATTTCATGGCATAGTGACGAGTGGCAAGCAGACTAAATTACTAATGCCTCGCCCTCCATTACAGGGGGCCTGAAAACCCAAATGTAGTCCCTGGGTGTGTTAAGGCTCACAGTTCTTTTTACCACACAGCTGTTTAGCAAATCATAATTTTTCCCGTCTGCAGTTAAAAATACCAAGAAAATTCCGAGTGCTCGGGTGGGCGTGCCTCGCGACAACCGCCCACCGTTCCTGGCGCATGTTTGTCAAGCGAAGCATACCCGCTTAGAGAAATCGATCAAAATTGCCCTTTCCCCCGAAAAAACTCCAGCGTTCGCCATAACCGTGGCAACACGCTTGGAATGAGAAAGACACGTCATAGCGTACACCCCTCTAAGGGGATGTCCAATCATTATCACTTCCTAGAAAGTGAAGGAAGCGCACACTTGTGGCAGCAGTGATGGATTAAAAGTCATTGCGGCGGCGAAGAAGAAGCAAATCGGGTGTAATTGTGGACCTAAGCCATCATGATGGTCATGAAGGTCGCGTACAGCTTCGCTACCTTCAAGTCTTATGTGTTTGTGGGAGACTTTAAATTTTTTTCAAATAGAGGGTTCGGTAAAAGCCTGTCTCATCAGGATGAATCATTACGGTGAAAAAAAAAAAACAAAAGAACACTGACCAAACAAAGCTTTTACAGTAAAGCCCGCTTATATCGAACAACGCGAGGATTGTAAAATAGTTCGATATAGCAAAAATTCGATATAGAAAGTGAAGCAAAAAAAAAACTTATATGAGAGCAATCTTGCCGACGGAGTCACGAGCTAGTGCTGAGCTCTTATCACCCTGCAGTTCACTATTGATACGTCACTTTCTCGGAAAGAAAACATTAATTTATTGGGGCGGAAAAACTGCGGGAATGTAGCCTGCTTCTTGGAGCACAACGCGTTGCTGGTGACTGCTTGCTCCATGGTACATAAACAGTTGGCAAGCACAAGACCGCTGCCCTCAATGGCACTGCAGTATCGCTGTAGCAGGGCCACAGCAGCGACGGCTTCGCTCGTGCTCGGAAGCGGTATGGAGTCCTCGGCATCTTCGACAGAGCGGAGACAAGCATGGATACACGCGAATAACGGTGAACCCAGTGAACCGAGCAAGTGGGGGCAGCGAGGGGCGCGGACTTGAAGTTCGGTGACACCGCAGCCCGCAGCGCCCAATGTGGCGCTTTCGGCTCCAACGCCATGCATGCGTGGAGCTGGTTCACTCTGCCACGGCCGGTTTGGACGCGCCCGAGCTCGCGCGGGACTCTCAAGCAACACCCGCGCCACCGCTGCGCGCTGATGTATTGCGGGAAAGCCTGCCGCATGCCTAAGGAGAGCGAAATATCCTGCGCAGGAGAGTTCGATATATCCATTGTGAGCAAAATCGCGTTCGATATAAAAGATTTTAAAAGCATGTAATTTTTACCAGAATTATACAAGGGTTTGATATAGGCAATAATTCGACATATCCGTGTTCGATATAAGCGGCCTTTACTGTAAAAGTCTAAAATTTTTAACAAGGCTTCGCTATGGAAGCCTTGTTCACAAGCCAAAATACCTTTTATTTGTTTGAGATTTTAAAGTTCCAGAAGTTCTGTTTGGTTGGCATCTGGGCTTTTTTTGCCATATTTTTAAAATTTTCCTGCGATTGTGCAAGACCACACGCCCCTTTTTCCCCCTGTGCAGCATCTTTGAGGACGCGGGTGAGTACGTGCCCGAGGTGAATGCCGAGCGGAACAGCAGCAGCAAGCACGGCAGCAGCAGCCGGCGGGACGGTGCGGGGGAGCACGAGCGAGGGGAGCGCAAGCGCTCCTCCTACTTTGAGAAGCCCAGCCTGGAGGACGAGCGGGCGGCGGCCGCCGCCACGCGCGGCAGTGCCAGCGGGGGCCACCACCGGAGCCACGACACGCGCTGGTCCAACGCCTCCGACGGGCCGACGGCCACCCAGCTGCGCGACGACAGTGGCCGGCTCAAGGCCAAGCTGACGAGCAAGCTGGAGCGGGACCTGCCCGAGAGCTATGCCGAGTGCTACCCAGGGTGAGAGCGGGGGCTCAAGAAGGGTCCCCCTTCCTCTCCTCCTCCTCCTGTTCCTTGTTTTTGTGCGGGCAGAATCACTGCACCTATATTTTGGAAATAGAATGGACGGGAGGGCAGTCAGTAGGGGGTGTAGGAGCTTGGGGTTCTCGCGAATTGAGAGAAATTGTGGTTTATTTATCTCTCTCTTTTGTGCCTGTACCCTGCAGCGCTCCTGAAAATGAGGATGCAGTGGCAGACAGTGATGATGAAGTCGACTACACCAAGATGGATCTTGTGAGTTTTGTCTCTCTCTTGGGGTGTGTCAGGCTTTTGGGGGGCTTGAAAAGCATGCTTGAATTTTTCTTTTCTTTCGTGGTTTCCCCTTCTGTTACCATTGTCGCTTGCTGACAGCCACTTCGGTGCTTCCATTGTGTGCAGGGCAACAAGAAGGGCCCCATAGGACGGTGGGACTTTGACACCCAGGAGGAGTACAGCGAGTACATGAGCCACAAGGAAGCCCTGCCCAAGTGAGCATTTTGTGCTGCACTGCCAACCTTCTGTGTGTGCTTGCACTTTACACTGTGCTACTGTTGGCACAGCGTTGAAACACATTGTCCCCTCTTATCTGTCTGCGATGTTGGAAAAAAATAATGATATGCCCGAAAGCAAATTTTGCTAAAGCCAGGTGAAGGCGCATTTCTTTGGTGCAACCTGTTATTCAGTGTGGCTGACTGAAAACTACGCAAAATGAAAATCTTTTTGTTTGTTTTTTTACCCTTTATCTGCCACTCAATTTTTCCTTTTGTTGGAATCATTTCCATCTCTCTGTGTCATCTAACTTTGTTGTTTGCGATTCCAAACTTCTATGGGGATGTAAGGGCTGGATACTCGAAGCAAGTGTGCAACAGGGTGATGTGCTGCCCATGTGGTAGTACATTATGAGATACTACAAAATTCTTTTGTGAATGTGGTACCACGCATTTACCAAAATTAACATTGGTAGGCAGGCTAAGACGCGTGTTCGACTTTTGGCCGTGGTGGCCGCTTTTTAGATAGAGGCGAAAAGCAAAAATGCCCGTGTGTTCGAGATTTCTGCGCACATTAAGGATCCCCAGGTGGTCAAAATTAATCCGAGCCTTCCACTATGGCACACCTTATCACCTGTGTAGTGTCGGAGCGTTAAACCCCACAATCAATCAATCGATCGATCAATCAAATCAATTGGCAGGCAGACCTATAGCTCCAGTCCTCAGTAAATTGAAAGCTTCCTTATATTTCTTCCGTATAACTCTATCAGTGAAGCCTTACGTATTGGCTCTTATTGCCTGTGTCGGCACGTTAACCCCACAATCAATCAATCAATCAAATCAATTGGCAGGCAGACCTATGGCTTCAGTCCTCAGTAAATTTATGGTTTCCTTATAATCCTTCCGTATAACTCTGTGGAGTGAAGCCTTACGTATTGGCTCCTCGTTATTTCAGAAGGGTCTGTGTGCGTTTGGAATGATAGGCACAATGCACGACTTGCAATGGGGTTCTGACAGCGGGGCTAAATGAGTGACACTTATGGTTGTCGTACAATGGCATTGTGCCTTGAGCCACATCCCTCATGTTGGGCATGCTGTCTCGGTTCAGGGCAGCCTTCCAGTATGGTGTCAAGATGGCTGATGGTCGCAAGACCCGGCGTGCCACCGTCGGAAAGAAAGATGACAAGGCAAAGCTCGACAGGGAGCTGCAGAAGATCAACCAGGTATGCGCCTGCTCTGCCTTACCTTGAGGTGGGTTCTTTGAGCACTCAAGTGCTGACGTGTCGTGTTTCTTGCAGATTATTGCTCGTCGCAAGGCTGAAGGAGACACCTATGTAGGCCTGTACGTATCGCTCATCATTTTCCTACTGTTATGTAGGAGGGTTCGTTCAGTGCTAGTGCTTAAGAGTGTGGGTAGTGGCAGCTGTTTTTACAGAGCTCATATTCCTTAAAGGGGCCGTGCAGACAAAATACAAGTTTGTTTTATTCAAAAGGTTTCATGTTTTTTAGTGCCCCCAGCGCTCGTCTGGCAGAAAACGATGCCGTATTCGCTGAGAAATTAATTTATGTTCCTCCCAGAGGGCGCTACCATAGTCAACTGCCGACCGTTGTCCGCTGTTGCTTTGTTTTTGACCGCAGTTGCTCCTTGCTTGTTTTTGTTACGGTAGAAAATAATCGTTTCGTAAAACATGGGGTATGCTCGCAAATAGGGTCATGTGTGACAGCGTCGCTTATGCCAGTGTCGTGTAAGACAACTCCAAAGTGGTGGACTGCTGTACAGCTAAAAAAGAAGCATAGTGCACCCAGTACCAACACCAGTGCGCATCGGTACTTCTAGCTTTACGTCTACTTTCGTAACTTTCACTGCTTACCCCACCATTCTTACTGCTGTAAGATGAATATGCATTACATTTAAGCGCAAATAGCTCCTTTGGCGAGCCTATAAGGCCTGCCTAATTTGCGTTTGCTTTTGCAGGCCTCAGCCAATCGCTCAGCTGGGCATGCGACATGATAGGTTCTGTTGCGGGGAAACTAGCTAGTGGGTCGCATGGCCATTCCGTTTTTTCCTAATTATATAGCTTATTTGAGCGAAGTGTATGAATGCACCAAACTTGGGTTTTGTTCGCATGGCCCCTTTAACTCTTTTGCTACCGCGCCTATTCAAATTCATTCAAATTGATCGATACTTTGGGAGCGCCTTTTCATAGTGTTCCAGGCGTTGCTCGAACAAGTAAAGCTATTTGGAGTTAGATCAGAAAATGGCCTTTCAAAATCAGTTTTGTTTTTATTTGTGCAACGAAAACGTGATTTTTGACATGCGTTTGAATCACCTGTGTGTGTTAAAGGGGCGTGGTCACCGCGCGTCACTGCTACCAACGAAGAATGCGTGCCACTCGTAATTACTCTGCACCAGCGTTTGTTTTTTGAGGGCATGAATGGTGAACCAGCAAACGATTTTCAATCGTCAGGTTTACACTCTGACAGTAATAATCCCAGAAATCGGCTGAAAATGTCAAGCAGTCCCTGTTTGCAAAGCTACTTTATGATTTTAGGCAGTTTTATTGCATTTGCGCACGTTGTTCTAAGTGGTGTGGTAGTTCTATTTACCCCAGGACCATTCGCGAACAGTTCCCAACAGTTTCGGTTTCGTTTCTGCATCGCGAAATTCATATTTAGCGCTACTACGCAGTTACCCAACTTCAAGGCTACCTGCCATGGCGCCTTGATCGTCCGCGACTGATCCTCGAACAAAGCACGCTGCTCCTGATTTCCCCCCACCCTAACCCGATTTCTGCGACAAGAACTTCAGATGCAAGTCAAAAGGTCACACCCAGTCGCCAGATATCTGTTCCGCCGAGGACAGCGCTTCAAACCAGCCTTACACTGCCAGCTGTTCGCCTTCCAGTTTCGTTTTCATACGAGGGTATCTCCGGGTGTCTAGTGTTGCTGCTTAGTTGAACTGTCTATTCGGACAGAGTCTCCGATAAGTTTTTGTAATGTTTCATTTGAAAAATGTTAGGTGGCGCTGCAATGGAGGAGGCTCATTGTGCTGATCTTTTTTATCAGGCAACTGCTACTCGGCCAAAGATCGCAGGGCACGATTCTAGCGTATCGTACCTTATTTTTGCAAGCGAGGCTACAATTGCAAGTAAGAAGATGATAATAAAGCTCAGCTTTATGTTTTGAGAGATAACTGACCGTGAACGTCAACAAGCATCAACCACGGCGTTTTGTTTTCAACTTCATGCATGTTTTTTTCCGCATCGTGTGCTTGTCCCAAATATTGTGCTCGCTGTAAATGCAAAGTCAGTCATTGACGAGATGTTTTTACGTTATGTGGGGGCAAATTGGTGCTTCTGGTAATGTCAAATCGCCAAATTTATTCCAGGGAACCACCCGAAATTGCACATTTCGAATTGGAGGTTGGGCTTCACCGCATGACACGAGCACCGTGCGTGCTAACATTTTTTGTTTTATATCTGGCAAACTGTTCCGTGCAAGTCGACATTTTTTCTGGGGCGTGTTTTTGGAATGTTTCCCTACAAAATGTATATTCTAATTTTTTTCTACTACCGGTGGTTTGATATACACAACTCCTCTTTTATCATTTTTTCAACAACTTGACAAAACTTTTGATTTTGATTTTTTTTTCACAATTATAATATATAAAAACATTTTAAAAACTGCTGTTAGTGGAAAGGCCGTTAATCTGCATTTTGTGTTCCTGCAATTAGTGCCTAACCAATTTTTTTAGCAGGAAAACGTTTTCTTGGACCCCTTAAAATCGGTCAATTTTCCAGCTGTAGCGAAAGAGTTAAAGAGCATTAGACATAGTTATGCTTAGCTTTTTGCAGGGGGATTTGCAGCAGGGGGGGTTTTATTGCAGTGACCAGCTAGCTTTGAGAGGTGCGAGAGTCAAGCAGGTGATGTCTGAACTCGTGACAACGTAGTGACATAAAAGTTGGTTGCCAGGCTGGATCGCGTTGCTTATATTCAAAATATTCTGTTCCAGTGGCACACCGGAGTACAAAAGGCCGAAGTACTAGAGTGCTGACTGCTGTTC
This sequence comes from Haemaphysalis longicornis, assembly GCF_048455015.1. Classification (NCBI taxonomy): domain Eukaryota; kingdom Metazoa; phylum Arthropoda; class Arachnida; order Ixodida; family Ixodidae; genus Haemaphysalis; species Haemaphysalis longicornis. Next base: position 28,549,123 of record NW_027526335.1, on the reverse strand, counting down.
TTCAAGGGGCAAGGTCATGCCTGCTCGTTCGTCAGCACTGCTGTCAAAAATGGAGTTATGTACCAAGTGGCCCCGCCTACAATCCGTGTCGGAGGCACATCCCATGTAAACCTTCATGCTTTGGTCTGTAGCTTTTTACCCAGGTCCCAAAGCTCGTACATCAAGAGGCGCAGCATATTTTACAGCATGTTGCAGCAATGGAATCGGTTCCTGGTTTGTGCAGACAATAAAAGCATGTGAGCTGCCTCTCAGTTTTTAAAGCCTAAGTGATCGAAATTGGTCCATAGCGATCCACTGCAGTGCACGAGTCACAACCCAGCTGTAGCTTGGTGGCGCAAAACCTAAAATTAAAAATCACTTGCCAGCGCTTACATTTGGGTGACACGTCATAAGTGTGTTACCCCTTTTTACGTAGTACAAGTTGTAAAAATACATCAAAATCTTGCGTAAAGGGACAGAGAACTGATTTTCGTCGAGTATATTTTCTTTATCCCAAATGAAAGGGCATCACTTACACCTTAACCTGAAATGGTTTTGCTGATAGTGCCCTGAAACTTTTGAAATCGGAACTTTTAGATCTACCAGCCATACGTGTCCCGCCAAAAGGAATGCTGGCAACCGTGGCAGTGGTCCGTGCGGCAACGCACTTTTAACTGCATGCGAGATTAAAAGAGGTATTTTAACACTTGTCCCCGGCTAAAACAACACTAATGTGAAACCTTTGCTATTCCTGCAGGCGGTTGTTGAATCACGCATTGAAATCATTAGAGCTGTTTGGACACGTGACGTAGTGTCACGTAACACTGTCCTTCATATGAGCTAGACGACACACACTCCACAAAAATCGGTTGTCTGTTCCTTTAAAAGCAAAGCTTGCAACTAGATTCCCTGCTGAGTGTTCTTTGCCTTTGTGTCACGAGATTTACGCCAGTCTAGAATGGTCAGTGCTTAACCTTTTTTTTTTTTTGAGGATATTTGTGGGTATTTACCAAAGCCTTCATGTTTAAACCAAGTCACTTGTGAATAAAGATCTTATCCACCATATTTATGCGGTGCACTTTGATGTGTATTCCCATATTAATTACAAGCTGTCCTATGTAGGTGAACAGAAGGGGCGGTTACTTTTAGCTTTAGTTAAAAGGGGAGACTGGTCTTAGAGCTATTTTATTACTAAACAATTTTAATGAAACTGCACAGCATTGTGGAGTTTTTTGTACTGATTTTAAATCTGCAATTGGATTTTTTGCGAGCTGATTATTTTTTGAGATGACTAATTTCCATTATTTTGAGTCACAATTACAAAATAACCACTCTATACAGAATGGTGATTACCCTGTGACGAGGCATACAATTGACTAAAGAATACAACGGTGGAAGAACTTTTTTGGTGTAGCTATTCTTGATCATTTTACAACACACTAAACTACGCTCCTCCCGCGCTGTGCCAGAAATGGCTTACAGGTGGTGTCAATTGAACACAATAATAATTTTCCAAAGCCTCCATTTGAAAAATTTGTTTCCAGGATTGTATTAGACACATTTAGGTATCAGCAGCAAAAAAATATAGTTGTACCTGCTCTGGGTGGCGAGATATCTGAGGGCGAAATGCTAGCTTTGCATTGCAAGAAAAGTGCCGTTTCACCATCAAATTCTGCGCGAACTGCTCTTTAGAGTGCACTAAAATTTTGACACTGATAAAAAAATGGCCGTGGATACTGAAAATGTCATTTTTCAGAAAAAGATTTTTTGACCGGTTTTCAGCCCCAAGACCCATCTGCCCCCTTAAAGCGTATTAAAGTTTCACTGCAGTCCTAAGCAAGCACCCATCAAAAATTTTTATTGCATAATACAAGTGGAAGCTGAAAAAAAACAAGGCATCGTCACTAGAGGAATATTTGCGTGCCTTTTGTAATCAGAATAAAACTAATTGACAACATCATGATGATCCCTTGTGCGAAGCCGTCCATGCTGTCTTCGTCTCGTTCACTACCGAGTCGTTGAACTCTGCAGGGCTTGGGGCAGCAATTTTCTCCTCTGGAAAAGAAAAAATAGGCGCGTCACAAACTGCCAGAAGGGAAATTACTTATGGTTTAAGCCACCATGTAGGTGGAATTTTACACAAGCTAGGCATCTGCCAGGTCCCGGCAACACGAGCAAAAATGCAGGGCATTATCTGGTAATACTCAAGCATCAGAATTGTACTGCACAGGCATTAAGAACAAATGGTTTTTGTTCCAGCTTTTAAGAAGTAGAAGAAAGTACAGTCGAACAGGTTTTTTTTTCACCAATGTTGACTTCAAAGAAGAGGGAGAAAGCATTCCAAATCTCGTGAATGCCAAAATTCTTGTTTTGAATTCAAACAAACTTGCCGAGATAAAACTTGCACTCTCTCTACAATATGGATGGGTTCAGAACCTGGTGCAAGATACGCCCGTTAGGTGTGAACTGCAAATGCTTGGTTGCAATGCAATGATGTCCCCTGTTGTCATGGGGCACCACTAGATAAGTCGTAGATCATGGGCCTTCCAGACAAGCTCCTCATGCCTTCATAGGAAGCAATCCACCTTTTACGGGTGTTTTTTAAGAGCGAAGAGGTTGAGAAAATCGTTCGTGTATGTTGTCCGCTGTTAAAAATGCCAAGAAAATGCCGAGCATTCGTGCACGCATGCCTCGAGCACACGTTCGTCAAGCTAACCATACCCATTTAAGGAGATTAACCGGCATTGGCCGCAGAAAAACTCCTATGTTCGCTGTATCGTAGCAGCACTTGCTCGGCACAAGAAAGACATGTCGTAGTGTCCGCCCCTCGTTCGTTCGTCCTTGTGTCGTCATGCGCGTGCACTCTGTACCGCAGAAGAGCCGTGACTTGAATGTCGAGGCTGCTGTAGGTGATCACAGGCTAGTTCGCAGGCCGAGGCAGAGGCCGCGCTTTGAGAGGCTCGGCGTGCAAAGCATCCTCAATAGAGACGATAAGCCGCGCTTGCAGAGTGGTGTACGAAAACGTCGACCAACACGATGACCTCCCTCTGGCCTTGATCAACATAAGTTCATTGAAATGCCTTGTCGCCTACGTCAACCATGAACCACTACGATATTAAAACTCAACTTCGTGTCCATCAGTGATCACCTACAACAGCTTCGCCATTCAAGTCTTGCGTGTGGGTGCACAAGCTTCCCTGATTTTTTTTTGCTTGTGCTGCATCCGTTGAACCTTCTTGCTGGGAGTAGTATTGCTGCTAAAGCACATAGTTATTGAGGAATTTAATTCTTAACTGATGGGTGTACACCAGTTTTGTGATCACACAAAAACAACGATATATCCAGTAGTGTGCTAGCTAGCTTTTCAAATCAGGGCAGCCTCGTCATTCTTTAAGTTCATGTTGCAGTCAGTGACCTCACAGCATCTTATTTTCACGTGCCTGTGGACGGCTGCAGATTTTGCGGCCGTCTACAGCAACTCAATGCCATGCCTGAGCTTAACGAGGCTCACTTCTATTGCAAAACTACTTCAAACAGTACGGCAATGTGGTTAGTCAAAAACAGCCCCACTGCAATGCACTGCAATGTATTGCAACTCCATGTTTGTGGTGCGTGTCTGACAACAATGCGCACAACAACCAAGATGGCCGGCACAACTTTTCCTTGCTTTCAGCTTGCAGGCTAAGACTTTTTGGTGTAGCGCATTTAACTGCAGCACTTTATCGAAGCAGAGTGTGTTATTGCTAGCTATAATGCACTGTGCCTCAATGAAACAACAAATCATCTGGATCAGCTTCAAGGGCTGCACCATAACATTGGCACAGTGTTTGTTGGGAGCAGACATCTGTGTAGCTGAGGGTCAAAATGGAAGTCATTTTCAGTAAGCCTGCGGTTGTGAAAGGGATAAAACTTGCACAAGAGTGCGGTTCAAGAGGCAATCACGTGCAGTTGTTTTATGCTTATGCACTGCTTCTGCCATGTAACCTTCACCATACTTCTCCCAACGTGCAGATGGCAAACAAGGCCCCTCCTAAGCTTTCTTTTCTGTGTGTAACTAGACAACAGTTTGATGCACCCAGTAAAATGTCAGGAGCTGGAATTTTTAGAGCCATCAAATAATTGGGCATGCCCACATTTGCAACTAAGCAAAAATTTCGAATTGAAAGGTTATGGTCGGATTCAAGACAATACAGATCCCTAGAGTACTAGTCAATCAGTACTAGTTATTACAGGGTTATTAGGGCAATATCCGCATTACTGCTTCGGTCATTTAGGGTTTTGTTGTAAATTGGTTGTTGCATTATGTTCGGGGTCAAATTGAATTACACGGTATCGTGGGCAGCTAATAACAGCGACCATTCTTACCCGTTGTAGCTTGTTCTGGTGCTGAGGAGCTGCTACTCAATTCTGTAAAAGGAAAGAATGCAACGTGGTGATCCTTATGATGCCTGGGGAACGCAGTTACCAGACTTAAAATTGTTTGAAGGCTGTACTCATGCACTCAGTGCTGTTGGTACACTTGGCCGGCTAACTAGCCAGCAAACCACATTCCCTCCGCATTATGTTAACACTGCTTGTGAAAAGTAATTGCTGATTATGTGTATGGCAGTTAGTATGCTGGCGAAAATGCTTAAATTGTCACGAAGCAAATGTAACAGTTCACTTTTCTCTATCAGAGTGTTCACAGTGTTGAACAAAAAAAAAAAAGGAGCTGTGAAAACTGTTGATGTGTGTGTGTGCAGGTGCGACAAATAAATTGCGGTGAGGTGGAATGGTGCCTGAACACATCGAACATTTGAGCGAGCTTTCACCACATCGCCGTCGCATCCCAAGCTGCATGTTGTGCCACACCCGTGCATATGAAATTACTATGGATGTTCACTTATGTCACAAACTTGTCGTGTTCATGTGAAACTTCGCCACGTTGTATTTTTCTAATATTTCGTTAAGTGGTCGACAATTAAAGCACAAAATCAGCTCGCTTCACATTGTAAGGAAGTATTTATGGAAAGACTCACTTAGAGTAAAGCTTGGTGTCAGGCTAGTTGGTATAGCATTGTTGGGAGGGGTTGTGCTTGAACGTATTACGGAGACAAGCAACACAAAACACCGTACACTTAGATGTGAAGGCGGCGCTGAAGACGTCTTCACATCAAAGTGTACGTTGTTTTGTGTTGCCTGTCTGCGTATTACGTTTCAGCGCAACACCCCAACGATCCACTCCAGGTGCCTTTTGGTTGAGTACATGAGCAGACGGGACAATGGGTGAAAAGGAAGCCGTATGAACGCACCGAAGAGCGCGACGCACTTGGTCTCCTGCCAGAGCGTGCCGGCCATGCAGTCGCAGCGGGGCGGCTTGAGGAACGTGTCGCAGACCATGTTTGTGCGCTTGGGGCAGCGCAGCCGGCCGTCGCACAGGTCGCCCGGCTGGCTGGGGCTCTCGACGCACACGTTTCCCTCCTCGACAAAGCCCGCGTCGCAGAGGCAGACCTTGTCGAAGCCATCCTCCGAGCCACAGATCAGGTTGTTCTCCTCCTGGCAGTCCACGTCCTCCATGCACGCCATCCGCAGCCCCACCCCTGCAGCGCCACACGCAGGTCTGACGCTCACTGGGTCCCTCTTGGAGCACATCCCATGATGGGAGGTGAGATGAATTGGGGAGGTTTTAAAGGGAGTTGGAAGAGCTGTGAAGGACATCCCGGATGTCCATTCGAGCCTAGGCCTCACTAGGCTCATTGCAGATATCTTGACGAAACCATTGCCCATCCTAAGCTAATCTGTACCTTTCATAACACATCGTGAGCAAAAGCAAAGTGACTTTAAAACTACCTTTGTTGCGTTCAGGCATTCAGAAGATGAACGCAGCTTAATGTAAACTGACCATGTACGGTTGTAGTACGTGGTCACTCGCAAACCATCGCAGCCACGTGGTTGTGATGGTTTCTTGAAATTTTGCTAAATGATGATGATAATGATTTTAAAGCGGTTGTGATATTGAGAGCACTGTAGTAGCCATAATACTGTATTACGCAGTCATGGGCAGTCAAAGAACACAGCATGTCACAGAGCAGTGGCAGTGCTGGGGTAATACACGAACTGTTGCATGCATGAAAAACACCTACGCTGTTTCACACGAAATGTTGCATGCGTGAAAAACACCTACGCTGTTTCTCGTAGGGCACCGATATGGGGCTGACTGGAAGAAGTAGGAGAAACAGACACAGGTGAGTACTGTGCACTGCACGGGACATATGGCACTGCATCTATGTAGACGGCAACTTACCCATGGAGTTTTCATCTGTGTATTCTACGAGCAAAAGGAAACAAGTGTGTCGTATATACTGATGCTCGTCGTAAAGACGTGAACCATTCACGCTGCAGGGCTTGTTCATAGGTACACAATTACATTTCATTAACGCAGCTCATGTTGCCATGTCAGCCTGTTGAAACCCTATAAAAGCCTGTAACTTCTGTGTCCCCAAACCGTGAATAACAATACAGTGAATTCCCGTTAAGGTGAGCTCGAAGGGACCATGATAATTTGTTCGTCTTATCATAAGCCCTCAAAAAAAAAAAGAATTAGCAACACGCCCAGGTGCATGCAAATATCTTGCTTCAAGACGGTGAATGAAGTAGACTTACAATGGAAGAAAATGACAAAAACTGCCAAGTGCTCTTGCCTAGTTTTATTCAGTCCAAGCGGTGACGGAGAGCGTACACCTGCTACCTCAAGCAACGACGCAGCACAGGCAGAAAAAGAACTTCTCGGTCTCTTGGCGATGACGCAGTGAGACACGCTAAGCAAACCGACACGAACTGACATGCTCCTTCTAAGAAACAGCATTGGTCAGGAGAGCTGCTACATTCATAAACAGGCAGTCTCCATCGTCGGTTTTTTTTTTTTTTACTTTTTTTAATCCTCCTGGTTTCGCGCCCCTTTCGCCCAGAGCACATCGGCCACAAAACTCGGCCTTGCTCTTTTTTTTTTCTTGTGCTTTGCCTCTGGCTCCACGGGTTGAAGGGTGGTAGAAGAGGTAGCTTTATCTGGATTTTTTTTTCTCACTCACTCCCCCTCCGTGGCGCGAATGCGCTTCGCACTGTTTTATTTTATCCTCCTTTCCCTCTGGTCGCGTGAATGCCCCACTACACCCCCTCCACCAGGATTGCCATGTTTGCTACCCAGTATCAGCAACAGTGGTGGTTACCGCAAAAGTTGTCCGTATTAACCGAAGAGTACGTGCAAGGCTGTTCCTCTTAAGCGTTTTTTTTTTTTTTTTTTGCATTGGGTCTATGGAAAACCAAACAAACGTTCCCACGTTGTTCGGCATAAGTGAGAATTTGTCTTAACTGAGTTCGTCTTAACGCGAGCTCACTGTACATGTACGCAGAGTTTGTAAAAGAGCTAAATGCCGAAATTGTCAACGTGTGGATCACGCATTTCTTAGTTATACTGAGTCGATGCAGCACTAAACGTGGCAAACAGCATGTAGCAACAAACAGGGCGTGCGAAAAGTACGTCAGCATTGGGAATCTTTAAGGGGGGGGGCATTGCTATTAAAAAAAACTTTTTTAATTTTTAAGTAAACTCTGCGAAACTTGTCAGCCTTGCTACTTTTCCACCACTGATTTCAAATATGGCATTATTTTTTTAGTTGGTAAATTAGTTCCCGAGATAATTCAGGGTGTCTAGCGACCGGGAAAACCGGGAAAACCGGGAAAAGTCAGGGAATTTTGCGCCACCGGGAAAAGTCAGGGAATTGTCAGGGAATTTTTCAATCAAGTACTTGATTGAAAAATTCCCTGACAATTCTGGTACTACGTAGTACCAGTCAGGGAAAACCACGTCGGGGCCTGCCCACAGTTTCAGAATAGGGGAAACCAGTGTTGGGGGCCCCCAAGAAGTTACCGAACGCAACACGTTCGCGCGCGACGAAAACGTAAACCGCATGAAACGTTTTCTGGTTTTTCTGCAAGCAAAAACGCGCCGCGCACGCCTGAGGCGCGCTGACGCCGCCGCGAAAACCACCTGCGCGGTGCGCGCCGAGCGGCAGGCGCCGGCAACATGGCGGCTGCACCCTGCACCGGCCGCGGAGTAGTGCGGTAGCTCCAACGACCGCTTCTAACCGCTCTTTAAAATGCTACTCAAGGCACAAACGCACTTGCTTGTGCAGGAAAGGAGCCACGCACGAAATCGTCGACGCGACCGTGAAAATACCCCGCACAATTCGCGCGCAGAAACTCGCCGTGCGGTTCACGCAGCTCACAGCTGGCTTAGGTTGCTGGTTGCACTTGTGCAGAGGGGCGATGTAGGTGGTGCCCAAATCGCACGCACAACGCGCTTTTTTTTTTTTTTCCAGCGAATTTAGTCAGCGCTTTTTTGAAGAGCTAATCTTGAAAGAACTTCATTCTTATGACATCGGAAGCCAGAATTACCTAATCAAAAAGGAACATGAAGTGGTTTTCTGCTCGCGAAAATGCGCCGCGCACGTCACAGACGCTCTGACGCTGCCGCGGAACCGCCTGCACGCTGCGCGCGGTGCCGCCGGCAGCGGAAACATGGCGGCGGCTTCGACCGCGAACTGGTGACGGGAGATCGAGCGACCGCTTCTAAGCGCTCTCTAAAATGCCACACAAGGCACGCACGAAGTTGCTTGTGAAGTAAAGGAGCTTATAATGTGGGCGAAAACGGTACTATGAAACATCATCCGCGCCGTTAGTGTTAGCGCCCATGCAATACCTGCCGGGGTTACGTAAGCCTAAACATCTCTTGCGGGGCCATCCGGCTGTCTTGAGAGCTTCAAAACTGCCACCATGAGGCGTGCGGCTCTCCATTGGCGGAAGTCGGCAGGCTCCTCCCACTTCCTCGCGCGACGCGCGTCATTTTCTGAGCGAGGCAGAAGCTGCCGCGCGCGCGAATCGTCGACGCGGGCGTGAAAAAATCGCACGCGCAACGCCGACGCGCCCGAGTCGCGTGCAAAAACGCACCATGCGGTTCACGTTGCATGTCGAGCCAGGACAATAAAAAAAAAAAGCAAAAGGTGCTCGCTGAAGCGCAACTTGAAGCTTCTATCCCGCAAGATGAAATAAACTCTCTGAAGCCGTAACAGAAGGCAAGCAAACCTCAAACTGAAGTTAATGTGTTTTGTATATGCTTTTTGTATGCTTCATAGACCATTTCCACAGAATGGCGCCTGTTGTATAAGTCAGGGAATTTCGTTTAAAATGGTCATGGAAAACATGGAAAAGTCAGGGAAATTGAATTAGGCAATTTGCTAGACACCCTGTAATTAGAGGTAGTTAACCATTTTTGGAGGAACGATAGAGAAAACAGTGTTGGTCATAAAACTGTAATCTTTACATTTTCCAACACTATGAACCCTGGTGAGTGCAATAAGACAATCAGTTTGTTGATGCAGCGCTTGGAACTAATTTTACAGCTTATTAAACCTTGGTGGCACCAGTGGCAAGGAACCGTTTTGAGTGCCCATTTCAAACACTGATGTTTAATGAGCTGTAAAATTAGTTCCAAGCGCTGCATCAAAAAACTGATTGTCTTATTGCACTCACCAGGGTTCATAGTGTTGGAAAATGTAAAGATTACAGTTTTATGACCAACACTGTTTTCTCTATTGTTCCTCCAAAAATGATTAATTAGCTCTAATTATCTTGGGAAATAATTTACCAACTAAAAAAATAATGCCACTGGAGGCTGATCAGTGGTAAATCAATGCAGAAGTAGAGCTTTTAGTGCCAAACCCGCCACCAAGCCCCTGCGAGCCCTCGGAAAAGTAGGTAATTGCGGTACTTTAGTTATATATGTTACTGAAATGGGCGAGCTGAATTTCATGGTTTTCCTTCCCTCTCACAAGAAGTAAAAAAATGCATGCCTAGCTGTTAAAACATAGCTGCAAAAAAATTATGATCTAGTTATAAGAGAATTTTGTGGTTCAGTTCAGGAATCAAGTAGAAGGTAAACCTCTTACCTGGAGCTGAAGTACCGAATTTTACGAAGGAACGAACAGCTGCAATAAATGATGCAGAAAAACATTTCTTCCATCAATTGAGGTCTTGAAGAAGTCCGTGCTTCTCTGCATTAACGTAACAGGCACTACTTCATTCTTTCTTAATGCTCGACTTTTGAAGATCGTGTAGCCACTATGTACTTCGGACGAATACCCAAGCAGACGGAAAATTCATTTTGTAAAAACCATGGACAGGTGATGGGTTTATTCATAACTTGTTGCCCACAACATGTCACTGTCCCTTTTTAGCGAAGGTGGTAGAATTGCTTGTCAGCCCAAACATTTGGGTTCGGACTCGCACATGAGTTTTAGTCCGAGTGAGCCTGAGAATGCATGAATATGAGTCCATGACCCTGCGCTAGTCTCATTTGAGTTTAGCAAAACTAGCAGTTCAGGTATTTCAGATGAGTTTGTAGGCTGGCACAAAAGCCACGCGCTGGCGCCGGAATTGAAGTTTATGTCTAACCATCGCCTGGATGTTAGGTTGGAATTTTCTGGTCAGAAATTACCTTGGGTGCAAGGTTTTTGTTGCAACTTTGGGAGTGCCATTGCATGCCCAGAAAGAAATGAGCACATCCATGCGACTGAATGTAAGAAACATGCCAGTGCAATCATGGTCAAGAAAACGTGGAACTAATGCCTGAGATGGTTAGAGGGGCTCTGGCAGAGCATTCGATAAACACTCATAGGTAATTCCTATTGCCTCTGGAGGCAGTTACCGCAGCAGAGTCGTCTCGTAGTCTCTGTTTTGCATTTGTTTAGACGTTCTAAGTGTTTATCAAATGTCTTTATTGCTTCAATTGAAAGGAAGTTGCCCAGTGGTGGCTGTATTTCATGACATCACACATACTTGCAAACAATGCGGGATCAAAAAACATCAAAAAAATATTTTTAGCAAGTTTCCAAGAAATGTGATGCACGTAAGGAAGTTCAATTCGACTCGAAAGCATGTCAGATGTCGAATTAAAAAGGATTTTGGTGGCCTTCTAGTAGCTGCATGAAATTGGTGGGTTCAAAAGACAAAGTTGTTGGTAATTGCATTCTTTTGCTGCTTGGCAAGGGTGGTTCAAACCCTTCCACAGCCATCTTTGATGCGGTGCACTGCAGCAAGATGCAGATTTTGCCTGGACAGGTGTCCTCGTTTTTAAGAGTGCACAACAACGAAATATTCAACAAGCGCGCATAGACGTGCCTGGGGACTTCCTGAAGTAAAACAGTATGACGGCGGTGGCGATGGTGAAGGCGACGAAAGCGGTGATGGCGCACAGGAACGTCTTCCAGGACGTCTCGTTGCTGCGTGCACGGGAACAAAGAAAAACATGAATTGCACTCAACGCTACTCAAGTGATTGGACAGCAAAGCTACTGTAATACTGGTGAATGTTGCAGTACAAAATGAACGACAGATCTACCCGGTGCTGTGACCGCATCGGGAATAGAAGCAGTTGGATTAGTGGCCATGCTTAGCACACTGGCTGCTGCACGTGCCAGTGTGGTAGCTGCACGGGGTACAGAGAAGACGGACGACAGCGTGGAGAGGAGTTAAGCCTATTTACTCGATTCTGAGCACCACTCCTTTCCATGATCGCGATGCCCAAAGGGGGGTGCTTAGATTCGAAAAACCTAAGTTAACCCTCCCCCCTCTTCATTTTTAATGTTTTATTCGGCAAACATTCAAAATAAAAATAGGAACAGACAGTGAACCCACCGCTTACGCCTGGCACTCGGTCACCCTCACTTCGAGACCATCGTGCCAGGCCGCCGCTCTCAGTAGCCCCCAACAGGTCGTCTTCTGTTCCGTTGAAGTGGTTTGTAATCGAAAATTTCATAAATGACTTGGCCACAACGTCAATTCGGCCCCGCTTCCACGCGTTGGAAATGCACCTTGCGATGGCTGCTTAGAAAAGGGGGTGATTCGCATGCAAACTTTTTTTCCAAAAGTAGGGGAGGTTGCTTAGAATTTTGGGCGCTTAGAATCGCAAAAATACGGTATATAGTCAGGTTCTAGCTTACACAGATCTATCTCCCTGTGTTTGTGCAACGTATCCTCTATCGAGATAGTTTCAGAGAATGGACAACTGGTATCGACAGATATTGATACTGAGTCTTGCTATCATCAAACTGAATTACATAAACGACGCCAAGCTCAATGTGCACTGATCCTGAAGTTGTGTCTAAGCTAATTAAAAGTAAGAAATGAAAAACGAGGTAACTAAGATTGACCAAGGGGTGGTCTTTGCTCGAGTGACTCCACAAGCAGTCTTTCAATCTTTGCTTCCACTAGGACATATGTACGGGGGAAGAGAAGAGCTTTTGTACCCCGATTCGCGAAAAATCCGGGTCGCGAAATTAAAGCGTCTAATAGTAGTTCTATCGCAGCTTAAATTGTGAGCTGATGTACTTCGAGCCGTCGGATTTCACCGCTCTCACTGGCTGACAAACCCTGTGCGCGCCCGCTCTCATCGGCAGCAGCGCTATGTAGCAGCGCGCGGCGCAGGCCGGCCGGCGGCCGCTCTCGCTCCAACCGCTCCGGCGCTCCGATTGCTCGCAGCGCCCTCTTCGCAGCGCTGTGCGTGCATCAGCGGCGCGGACACGCCTCCCCATAGAGAAGGCGCGGGGGATGCGCAGAGCTATAGCAGAGCGCTGCTGGAAAAAGGTCCATTTCTTCTCTTGGCAACACTGAAACGGCCACGGACGTGGCCGAAGCACCATGGTATAGTGCCTGCATGGAGGAAAGAAACCTTTTCTTTCCTCCATGAGTGCCTGGAATAGTATATTCCAGGCACTATAACCATGGTTATGTCGCGGCTTGTGCCACTGCGCCCGCATGCCGCAGGAACAAAACACTGGGTGCGTTGTCTGCTCCGTCAACCCGATTCTTAAAGGAGCCATGAAGAGAAAATACAACTTCGTTTAATTTGAAAGAACTAGGATTCAGTATCTCACTCAGCTCCATTACAGCCACAAAAGATGTTTTTAACGAGAAAAAAGCAAGAAGTATTTAAAAACTTTCAAAATTTGCGCCACAGTGACGTGTTATGAGCTAGAGTGGCGTCATACGGGCTAACAATAAAACATAATTTTCAGTGCGTTAACTTCATGTTAGCATTCAAGTGATGCGGTCAAATGGAACTAGAGGCCCCATTACAGACGTCCAGCCATGTGTCGTCGCGACAGGTCAGTTAGGCGGCCGCTAATCGCAAAACCAAGGTTCCGTGACGTCATAGAAAAGTTGCGGGAAATTGGCTAGGGGGTCGCGACTGCTTCACACGTTTTCTTTAATATCTCGGTTATTTGTTCGAAGAATGCGATGATATTGGTATCATTGTTATCGGGACTAAGCAGTCCCGATAACCTTTAATGGTGGTGTCAAGAGAGATAATAATAATTGCACTTACATTGGAGTCGGGGCACTACTTTGCGTTTGGTGGCCACCAAACGCAAAGTAGTGCCCCCGTTCGAAACTCTACCCCGGGGTAGAGTTTCGAACACCCAACACACATCATGTGCTTAGCACAGACAAGTACCGCCATCCTGCGGAGCCCGACGTAACCAGTGACAGCGCACTCACATGGTGTCCTGCATGCGTGCCTCTCCAGTGAATACAACCTATTGTCCAGGCTGACCTAATGTTACACTTGGAGGTCTACTAATGCCATAAACTGGCAGCTTGACCGAGTTTAGCATTGCTTGGCACATTGTTAGGCATAATGTTAGAAGCAGGTTAATCTTATGTTAAGCCTAAATATAGGCCTAGCTTGGGCAACTGGACAATGCTCTTAGTAATAATATAAAGAGGAAAAAGAAACACACCCACAAAATCAGAGTGATGATAAGAGTAGTATGGGGGCTCCCAGATCTGGCTGTTTGTTACGGGCCACCAGGAGTCTGCGGCCGAACTGCTATACGTCGACGGCCGCCCGGTGGAGTAAACGTCGGCTTCGTCATTTCAGTGTATGCGTATTGCATATTCTAGGCACTATACTTCGGGGCCGTCAGCCGTCACGACAAATGGTGCAGCCGGTTTTGGCGGTCCCGAAGGGGGCCAGGCGGGAAGCGAGATGCACATGCCGGGTTGAGGGAGCCACCGATTCGGCGCCCTGCGCCTAACTCCACAGTCCCTCCACTAGTACCTCGCCCATGGGCTCAGCAGTCACCAGCGAGCCCTGCCGGGAAAGCGGATTTCAATCGCACGGAAAATTGTGCATGAGTACTTTCGCATTCAGAACTTATAGGAGAGGCCACGCTAGCCATCGGGTGCATTGCGAGAATTCGTGTGGCGGAATTTACACGGCTTTTTCAGGCTGTCAGGTCACTGGCAACGGCGTCGTAGTAACAGCGGCAAAAGGCGGGCACACCAAGGCTTTACGCCACGGTGCGGCCCAACCAGCCGCTTTCCAATGGTGAACAGGCCCAGGCAAAGCAGACGACAGGGTCACAGACAGTGAAAACGGAAAATGAGGAAAGGCGGGGGAGGTGGCAAGTGGGCGCAAAATACACACAAAAAGAGAGAGAGACCTTTTAAAATTGCGTTTCCGGCAGCGCCGGGTGTGTGTCACAGGCCGGCGTCGCGAAACCGGCAAATACATATGGAGCCGATTGTGATCACAATCAGCTCCATGCATTTGCCGGTTTCGCGGAAAATGCATTCCACTGCCCCGAAATTTACTAACAGTGTCTCCGTAAGCAGCGTTTCTTCAGATGGTCATATGTTACGGCTACACACTACGAAGAAAATCGGTTCTGTGCGCTTACTTGAGCGAAGCACTCATACCTGACATCACGCCGGTTACGCTTGCCTATCATATACCTTAATTGACAAGCCAGTGTGGCATGAATTTCACGAACATTCTACGATCTAAAGAGGTACGATGGGTCATGCAAAATAATACTCGCGGGGACCAGAACAGGACAAAAATTAAATGCTGGTACGTTTTTTCATGAGGTGAGCGCCCGCCAACATTAATCTGCTTCATATATCTTCCGCGAGCAGCGCGGGGATGGGCTTACCGAGTAATCTGCGTCCGCGACTAAACGATTCATCAAAACACCGTTATATGACGCAGGGACCCTGCATAATCTAGCACAAACTGAAATCAGAGGGCCTTATCAGATACCACTCTCTTCCAACGACATCTTTTATTGCATGCGAACAGCTGTACTTCAAATAATGCGTCCGCCGAGTGATCAGCTGCTCGTTAAAGTAGAAAAACGAAAGTAAAGTGAACGCTCAACCCAGCTGTGTGCGTCATTCATTCCTTGATTTCGCTCCGTATTTGTAATGGCACGCATGCGGACCATTTATTTTTCCGTGGTTCCGTTAATTTCCTTGGTTCTTGCTATAAGGCGTGAGTGCATGCGCACATATTTAGCGATGCAGAGCCCTGGAATATACGTAACAGTTTCTCGTGGCTTATCCGGAACATTTTTCTACGACATATTCTAAACGAAGCGCGCGCAGACGTCGCTGTTCCAGTACCAGGTCTAAACGCTAGAACTCACTTCTGCCGCCTACCGTATTCGGAGGTGACAGCTGTGATATGCAACTGCCGTCGCTGACGCCGTAACAGCGGCCAAGAAGCGCACAGAACCGCGTCCCCGGATAGCTATTGGCGTTCGAGCACTCTACCAAGCCGCAGCTGTTTTTGAAAGGCCCTAAACGTACTGTCCTATACATGTCACCATAACAAGTTGTTTAGGGCGCGGAAAGGCAAAAAGAAGCGATATAGAACCAAAACACTGCGAGAGATCCTATCAGCCACTGCAGCGCTGATCCCGTAAATTCCGCGGAGAAGCGGCGGCAGGCGGCGCAGCGTTCGCGAAGCTCGAGGCGTTATCGTGATGTCAGGGTCTCTTAGTGATTCGGGCAATGTTATAGACGTTGGACTCGGGCATAGACCTATAGATTTTTTTCCTACATGACTAGACACATCAAAACAAGTGCTTCCTATTCTTGTTACGAGGACGTGACCTCGTATACATATATTTTGTTTTTTTACACGTAGTTGTTTGTCGTAGTTTTTTTATAAACGCCACGCGGAAGGCGTTGGTGCGGATATGGTAATTTTGAAATGGAATTCAAAAAGCTCTGTTAGGCCTCGTGCGAGCGCGGACAGCATGCGGTGAGGAGGCACGGCACTTACTCCGCTTGACGGCTGCCCAGGACAACACCGTCGTTGTGCACGTCTTGGCGGTGCTCTTCGGAGGTGTTCGCCCCCGCACGGCCCTGAGTTCGAAAGGATAAGACCGCGGTATTGTCTTGTAGTCTCGTGCGGCTTTTCTCCTTTTTTTCTCGTTTGCGTTTTCGTACGTAAAAGCATACAACAGCATATGCTGCGCAGACGAGAAATCCGCATTGCCCGCGTCGTTCTGTGCTCCCACCTGCCGCGGCCTGTCATATAACAAAAAAGTAAAACCCAAAACGAGCGCGATCTCCTTTTAGCTCCATATAGCGGAAGCCATCGGTCTGCCTGCTGATGTTCATCAGAACAAGCGGGGTGACTCACACCGCGGCTCGCGACGGGAATTATGCTTGCACGTCGGGTATACCTAGGCTGACCATGAAAAATAGTGCTAAAAACCACGACAGAAAAAAACGAAGAACGACGAGACAGATGCACACATCTGTCTCGTCGTTCTTCGTTTTTTCTGTCGTGGTTTTTAGCGCTTTTTTCCTTTAAACAACATGCACCAACCAGCCCGACAGCATATTTTACTAGGGTGACCACCTGTCTCGTCGTTCTTCGTATTTTCTGTCCTGGTTTTTAGCCCTCTTTTCCTGGAAGTAATATGCACCGACTAGCCCAACAGCATATTTTACTAGGGTGACCAGCTAGACGTCCCGTTTTGACCGGGACAGTACTGTTTTCGAGATCCCCTCCTGCCATCCCGTCTTTTCGTCCTAATAAACAATCATGTCCGGTTTTCTCAGGACTGCGTAAATTGGTGCCAAGCAAGTTAATCAAACCAGAAGTGTGCTGATTCGCTACAGGTGTATTTTACAAATGTGGCCTTAAGTACCGTACAAGACCGTAAAATGTAGACCTATTCTTACCAAAGAATGCTTCTTTGAAGAGGCGTTATTTCCCCAGTGGACCATTGTCAAACAAAGCATTGAAAAGAAACTGCAATTGGAACTCTTCCTGTATTCGGTCTCTGAAGTCTCTGAAAGGCGGGTGCAAGTATTTATCGCGTTGTGCAACTGACTCTGTGTATTCATGGAACCACGGCTCTATAGCGGAGCGCTTTTTTTTTTGTTGTTGTGAAGTCGACATGACCATTAACCTGCTGTTATATTTTGTGCATTGTTACTTGTGCGGCTGAAATTTCCTTACAAGTCT
Source organism: Haemaphysalis longicornis (assembly GCF_048455015.1). NCBI lineage: Eukaryota > Metazoa > Arthropoda > Arachnida > Ixodida > Ixodidae > Haemaphysalis > Haemaphysalis longicornis. The sequence goes on along the minus strand of NW_027526335.1, from coordinate 28,531,783 downwards.
GAATAATCTTACAACTGATTCTAACAGGTTAAGACCTGGTTTAAAAAATGAAATCGTCGGCGAAGTACACTCAATCTCTACCTTTTGTCTTTTGAACGCCTTTTGTCATTGTACGAAAATTGAAAAACTTCGTTAAATCCAGGAATTCGTTTCGTAGAAGTTCGTTAAATCCAGCTGTATCGGAACATACGATACAGATCTTTCCCGCACTCATAAGCTTCGCAAACCCACTAAAGGGAGATCAGCATGCAGGACTAGCAACAAAAATGACAGGCACATTAGTTTAACAAGGGCTACACGACCCGATACCCGTACTATGCGTACCGCGCGATTGCGAAGAATAATTTTATTTTATCTTTGATTGCTAAGCAAATAACCGTTTACGTTGTCCAGAGCGATTTATTGTTTCCAGCAAACTATCGCGCTCAGCGCCGTTTATTTCTGATCTTCAAGTTGCCCATCCGCGACGCTCTCCGAGACCTGTTCCACATGGACAATCACCCAAAGGGGCTGCAACAAATCAGACGTCTATTTTTTCGTCCTTGAGCACAAATTTAGGGGCGGAATTATAACTTCGTAGTTTAAAGGTCTCGATCACGTTATACACCGCAGCGGTGCATCACGGGTAGGAAAAAAAAATAGCAGTGGCTAATTAGCTCGGCTATGCCAGGATATGCGTAGCGTGAGCTGAGGTTCAGCTGGAGCTTTCCTGGTTGTCTAGGATTAGCTTGATTATCATGCTTACTGCTGCTTCAATGACACACACACGGCATACGCATTATGTGACACGTGTATATTTATCAAGCGGCTCCGGCGCAGCGTCACCAATCCACTCAGAGCTAAGCTGGTTCCACAGACGCACGCCGGTGTTGCTGCGACGCACGAGCCATCGGTTCCACACCCGGCCACCCCTCGCATGACACATCAAGTGACTCTTTGCAAAAAGGCGGGCAACACTGAGAATTCAGCGGTGGTAACACTGGTGGTGAAGGCGACGACGCCATTAGAAAGGAAGCAGGTCGTAGCAACGCCGTTGGGGTTGCACGTTTTCGCCCACGTGCTTCACGAGTCTGTTGCCCCACGACGCGTATGCAATTACGTGGACGGTGGACGGTAGCTACCCCATAGAAACTCTGTGCTCGCAGCATTTTCGCTTCCTTTCTAATGGCGGCGCAGCGGGTGCACAGTGTTGCCAGAGTGGCTTGCTGCTTTTCCGCCAACGATTTGACCAATTTTGGCAGTGGACCGGGCACCAACGTCCCGTGGCTGCACTGTGCAGCTACACTGGCTGCCGGCCCACATGGGCATCCCGGGCAATGAGGCGGCCGACGCTCTGGCCAAGGGTGCCCACCAGCCAGGTACTCCTGCCTCCCAGGACGCGACGGCGTTTGACGCCCCACGCCAAATCCTGGCCCGAATGGCCCTGACCAGACACCCGGACCCCCGAGTAGTTTCTGGCCAGGCCCCGCCCGTTCTGCCAGGGCGCCTCACCAGGGACGTCCGGAGCCTGCTGCTCCGGATGCGCCTCAACTGTTGCGAGGTGGCGGCCCTGCTGCACCACCAAGGACGACGCGCCTCCCCCGCCTGTGCCGACTGCCCCGAACCCGAGACGCTGGAGCACCTGCTCCTGTCCTGCCCCGAGCACGCAGCACACAGAGCAGTGCTGCAGGCTGCACTCCAGCGTCTCGGACGGCCCAGACACAACCTGCAGGACCTGCTGTTCCCGACGGGTCCCGCCAGCTCCCGTCGTCAAGTGTTCAGCCACCTCCTGGCATTCCTCGAGGCCACTGGACTAACCCAGCGCCTGTAGCTGAGGCTACTCAACAAACACTCGCGCCGAACACTTGTGCCGCTGTCGCTTATGTAATGCCCCCCCCCCCCCCTCTTTTCTTTTCTTTTTTTTTCTTCTCTCTTTCTCTCTCTCTCTCCTTTCTTCCTGTCTTTCTCTTTCACACCTTTTCTATTCCACCCCCAACCTCCTCCCAAGTCTTCTATCCCCTCTTCCCCTCCCCACCGCACTGGGTTGTGTGCAGGTGAGCTCCCTACTGAGCTCAATAATATCCCCAGTGCACTTTCCTTTCCTTTCTTCCATCCAATCACTTCTTTCTCTCTCTCTCAACGTGCGGAACGGAAGTGAGACGCCGGGCAGCGAGCAACGTTCTGTGCGCCGTGTGACGTCACCGCTCCTCGCGCAAGCGCAACACGGCTCTCCAGGAGCCACGCGAAACGGTTCAACCTCGGCCAGTGTAGCTCCCGCTACAAAAACTTCAAACGTCTGCTTATGTTTGCTATGAAGGCGAACGACTATATTCTAGGTGAACTCGATCCTAGCGAACGCCAAAACTTCTTCGCTGCTACATCGTCGTGTTTGCGCCCCTTTCGTTTCTTCCTGCAGGCAGACCGAAGGGGCATTAAGTCTAGCTCAAGGGCTGCCTGGAAAAAATTCCAATGAAGGTTCTACCCCCCCCCCCCCCCTTCCCCCTCTGGCTACATCCCTGGCCGCAAGATGTACCTGTGACGGCGCACACATTTTTGCTAGCGTTGGCGTTGTGGCTAGCGCACTCAGCTGCTGCCCTTGCGCCCCGGGCTCAAACGCCCATGAAGAACCCAAATGCGGCATTTTCTTTCTCTTTGTAGCGGCAGCCATTTAGGTATCGTTCGTGTTCTCGCCGACGATGACTACGACCATTTTTCGCGTTTGATGCGACGTCTAGGGCATGAGTTCGGCCTTGAAAGCAATGAAGCTCGTGCTAGCGGCCAAATGGCAAGTGCCAACTTGGAACCGCAAGCGTTCGGGTGCGCGCTTCACAGCTCAAGCAGGCGTCTTCTAGGCGAAGTAATTATATTCACTGCTATATGCACCTGAACCTCAACTGAATGGGTTCACTTGCCCGCGATATCCAAGTCATTGGCACATTTTATGACCCCGATAGCATCGGTGAAGTGGCCTAAGTTAACTGCGCAAAACTCCACGCCCAAAACAATGCCACTCAGATGATGCCGCCCGCGGTACCACCAAAATTACCCACGTTGGACTTACCGAGCCGGGCAAGCTACCGAAATCTTCCGCTGCGGTCATGGAAGCCGCGGATGGTAGGCTAGGCGAAGCAGCTAGGCTGTCAGAACTCAGTCGCATGTCTCCTTCCTCTTCTTTACCTCCCCGACATCTTTATCGGCACGCGCTCGCGCGGCTTCTTCTTTTTTTATTGCGAAAGTTTGCTATTCAGCATAAGGATCGTTATATGTACAGATACACTCTGGATTCCCGGAGAAATCGGAGTAGGGGGCCATGATGTAGACCTCTTATCCACGCCATGAAATCTGGCGTACGTCCTGGGCGCGGGCCGCAGGAGGCGAGGTGCACAAGGCGTAGGCTTCGCAGGGCAGGGCTACTGCACACCAAATGTCCTGCTGTAGCCTGGCCAACAGGAGCGGGGCAAAAGGGGCACGGGGAGTTAAATGGGGCATGGTATTGAGGTGGCCAGGACCTCGTCACAGCCGGCGTGGGGGCGACTCCCTGGCGAAGACGTCTGAGCAGGACCTCATCTTGGCGAGGCAACCCGCCAGGGAGATCCGTACCACGCGGGGGTATGAGTGCGCGCGCGGTGCGCTGTAGACGTTCCTTTTGACGAATGGCCAAGAGGGGGTATTGCACACGCACGGGGTGTGTACCATCATCTGCAACCTGCATTGTGGGGTGGCTGTTCTGTTGGCGCCATGACACGTGCACACGACATGGGTGGGTGTCCACTGTTCTAGATTTCTAGCAGAAGTTCGTTGGACGTAAGAGTTTTACGAACCTCTCGCACAGCTGCCGATGAATCAGTGTAAATTGTACACTGTGGTGAAGCGTGGTTGATTATCAACGATCTGTGCAGCAGAGCATCCCGCACTGCAAGGAGTTCTGCCTGCATTGATGGCCACTTCTCCGTCGTAATGTAAGCGCATGCAGGTCACTGGATAGGGAGCCACAGCCGGACAAAGTAGAGCGGTATGAATAAAGGTATCTGAAGCACTGGCGTCGACAAACATCAGCGTAGAGGAAGGGCTAGCAATGTCCAAAGAAGGCGGAATCAGAGCACCAACCGTTCGGGGAGGAATACGGCCACAGGTCGTGTATCCGTTAATTGGTCGAACTTCCATGGGGGCCGTATAGCTGTGTTTGATAGTTGTGGGGCTGGTGTACCGGTCATGTACGCTGCAAGATCGGCTGAATCTGGGTCAAGGGCTTGTTCTTGGAGGCGGGCTTGTCGATGCTGATGCACTATCTCATGAAATGTGTTGAGCTGTGCTTCCTGTTGGAGAATAGGGACGGGGGTGAGGGCTGGAGACCAGTCATAGCTCGCACAGCCGATTTGTTTGTTGATTCGAGTAGTGCCCAGTCTGACTTTGTGAGAAAGGAATTGAGCTCGATAAACTATGCGGAGCTAGACTGAAGAATGGCTCGGACAAGCATGCGGGCCACCTTGGAGGCCGCACCGCCGGCTTTTTGAGACATGCGACGGAAAACATGCAGCGATTGTGAAGCTTGATGCTTTGCAGTACGAATCCAAGGTTTTGCATAAGCGGTGGCCGTAATATCCAAGCCCAACACCTGTAGGGTGGACGCTGTTGGTATAGGCGTGCATCGAACAGAAAGACGGACAGGGGAGGTTGCCAAGCGCCGACGGCCCCATGCGTTGGCCACGGTGGGAGTGCTGTTTTATTAGGAGAGAGCGTGAGGCCGAGATACCTGCACCAAGAATTGGTTTCATCTCGAGCTTGTTGCAGGAGGACACTTTAGACGTGAAGATCCTGGTGAACACCATACCGCGATGTCGTCTGCATAGATGATACTATAGTCTCATTTTTCCAATAAATGCCTTTTTTTTTCGTGGGCATAGAACATACTGCTAAACCGAGCCAAGGCCGTGGCGGCGACAGCCCTTTGTCTAACGAAACAGGACCACCCCCTAAATTCCTTTCTTCCCCTTCCCTTAACCCGAAGTTCCTGAAGGGAGATCAGGAGGGGGAAGGAGCTCCCAAGCAACCACGGACGTCCGTTAGGCGTCCGAAACACAGCCGAAAATGCAAGGCCCAGTTTGGACGGCCACTGTACGTCCATGTTTGGACGTACATTTTCGGGCGTACAGTGCAGGGGTTTATGCAGAATTTCGATTTTGGGGGGGTGTCGGTGGGATGTTTGGGGGGGGGGGGGGGTGTTATATAAATCTTTAGGCAGGGTGCTTGTGGTTGTGGAATCTTTTTGGGGGGGTGTCGAAGTCCTTCTGGGGGGGGGGGGGTGTTAGGGGTGTGTGTATAAATCCCTGGTACAGTGGACATCCAGAAACGTATGTACAAGTCCAAATGACATTTGCCAACGGAAGTAAAAGTTACTATGAAGCATCAAATAATGGCGTCATTTGGATATAAAAGCAAAAAATAAAAAGCTACTGTTCTTTGCAATTAAAATGATTTTGTACGTCAACACCCTGGCTTGTAGATTGCAAGTTTCATCTGCATATTCCTAATATTAAGCCTAATTCTTAAACTTTTTTTGAAGCACTTCAGCTCCAACGACGATCTCTTTGGGGAAGGATATATAAGAATTGAGAACCGCTAGCGAAACATGTGCAGCAAATTCACGGTGTTCATGTATACCGTTTGCCCGGTAGTGCGCTAGCCTTGCGCGGTGTACTGTACTATTCGTTGTAAGAACATTAGCTTGTCGTTATGTGATTCTGGAAATTTTTACTGAAAATCTAAAATACAGCCCATATCGGACGTCCGACTGGAAACGGACGTCATACGGACGTCCGCTAGAGCCGGAATGGACGTACAGCGGACGGCCGACGGACATCCGGTGGTTGCTTGGCTAGGCTAGAGCCCGTTCCCCTACTTTTGTCAAAACAGAGGATGCATGGTTCCAAAACCAAACAAGGGGACTTTCTGGAGTGGTTCAAAGGGTGAAACTCTGGGCGAGGCGTTGGAAAACGTGCCCCGGTGTTTTAGTACCGTGACCACATGAAGCGAAGACAACAGGAGACGCGGACAGGCCGTGCCTCTTTGGGCTTCGCCCCTAAAACCGCGCATGGCGTTTGTAGATATAACGGGAGCGTCAGTTTGGCACTGTGGCATGGGCTGGCCTGACGCATTCAATTGTTAGCCTTAAATTACGTTATGAGGTCTAAGTTTCAACTATTACGCGCAGCTTGACGTACAATGAGCCTGTGGTTTGTTTGGCTCCCCGTTAGGCTTAACGTTACGGCTACCTGTAATACTAAACGTAAATATAGGCGTAATAAGGGTGATTGGCTGAGGCACAACGAGTAAGAAAAGACGCAAATGAAAAACGTTGATTACGACGCGAGGAAGCAGCCACCAACGAGTCAGGGCGCTCTGTTCGTCGTATGCCGGCGCCTAACCCATGCAACCACCGGACGTTCGTCGGCCGTCTACCGTACGTCCATTCCGGCTCTAGCGGACGTCCGTATGCCGTCCGTTTCAAGGCCGATGAACGTAACATGTACGTCCGTGGGACGTACGGATTTAACACTTCCGTGCGTCCAGTCGGACGTCCGAAATTGGCTGTATTTTGGATGTTCAGTAAAAATTTCCAGAATCATATAACGAGGTGCTGATGTTCCTACAACGATAGTACACCGCACAAGACTAACGTACTACCGGGCAGACAGGCTTACACATGGCATACATGAGCACATGTAGTTAACTTGCTTCACATGTTTCGTTAGCGGTTCTCAGTTTGTACATATCCTTCCCCAAAGAGATCGTTGGAGTTGGTGAGGGGGCTTCAAAAACTAAAAAAAATTACACTTAATATTAGAAATTGGAGATGAAACTTGCAACATACAAGTCAGGGTGTTGATGTACAAAATCTTTTTAATTGAAAAGCGAAGTAGATGTTTCGTTTTTGTTGTTATTTTCAATTTACGCCATTATTTAATGCTTCGTAGTAACTTCGTACGTCCAGCTGGCGGATGTCATTCGGACTAGCACATCTATTTCTGGATGTCCACTCTATGTCCGAATATGTACATTCAAACGTGGACGTACAGTGGCCGTCCTGGATGTTCGGCCGTCCTGTTCGGCCCTGGATGTTCGGCTGTATTTTGGACGTCTTACGGACGTCCTTGGTTGCTTGGGTAATTCCGATGCATAGCTTGCAACCTTCGACCGGAAACGCCGCACACCAAACTGCCACCTTCCATCAGCGTTTCCTAGCAACGGTCTTTCATCTGATGGCGGCATTCTTTCGCTGTGGCCTTGATTAGCAGGATTCACACCGGCAGACGCGACACCAGCGGATACAAGACGCAACTGCCAGGCATGAGTAACTCGGAGTCGTCGTGCTGTTGAAATAACCGCTCAACGCACAACTCTCTTGAAAAGTGCTCACGCATATATAGCGATGCGCCGTCGTTTCTGAAACAGCACAGAAAGACAACCCAGAGTTTTGCCTGTGGTTAATTATGCATCATTGATTATGCACGCGTTTGTACATAGCAACGTACTCGTTTGGATTTCCACTGCTCGCGATGGTTTCCATAGAAAAAAATCTTAACGTCAACACAAAATAACTTCATACCTGTTCATTGATATGTTAAGCTTGGTTCAGTAACGAAACCCTGCCGCAGTTCCGCAGGATGCAGCCTCTCTCGGGTGGTAATGCTAAGTGCTGGTTCTAGCTTTTTTAAATTTATTTTTAACCCGAGTGCGCTACCTTTTGTTTTATTATTTAAAGGAACCATGAAGACAAAATATAAGTTGGGTTTATTAGAAAGGCTGCTTAGTCCCGGTAACAATTAATGATACCAATATCATCGCAATCTTCGAACAAATAACGGAGATATTAATTAGAGAACGTGTGAAGCAGTCGCGACCACCTAACCAATTTCCCGCAACTTTTTTATGACGGCACGGAACCTTGTTTGTGCGATTGGCGGCCGCCTAACTGACCTGTCGCGACGACACATGACTGGACGTCTGTAATGGGGCAATTTGACCGCATCAGCTTGAATGCTAACGTGCAGTCAACGCACTGAAAATTATGTTTTATTGTTTGCCCGTATGACGTCATTCTTGCTCATAACATGTCACGGTGGCGCAAAATTTGAAAGTTTTTAAATACTTCTTGCTTTTTTTTGTTAAAAAATCATCTTTTGTGGCTGTAATGGCCGGAGTGAGGTACTGAATACTAGTTCTTTCAAATTAAACTTTTCTTTTCATGGCTCCTTTAACAACCAATTCAATGTGTTATTTTGTGTATAAAAGCATTGCTATCCACTAAACGTGTTTAGGGGATACAACATTTAGGCACAAGCTAACAGAGGGTGCGATGACTTGGTGAGTGTTTTTCGGTTGCCATAGAGGTTACAGATTTTGAGCAGCCAGACTCGTGAATAGATGACACTGTTATGGTAGATCCGTTTCTCTTCTTTTTTTTCACGGGCACAGTTACTGCGAGCTGAAGTAGGCTTCAAGGAAGGGACACTAGAAAACTTCGCCGCCGGCAGCCGATCGCGGAGGCCATGCTAGTAGGCTGCAGGTTGCGGAGATCAACGCAACGGCGCTGTGCACATCGATCGTCTCCGTTTATTGTTCGCGCCAGATTTCCAAGATGTTGAAAGCTTCCTTCAAAAATCACCGTCGACATGTAAGTGGCTGGTCTATTTTCCAAGAAACCTCCGGCAATGTAGAAAAACAAATGTCACCGCACACGCAGTTCCGTGATTGAAAGCCCACGACCCGCAGCATTCTTTCGAAAAGAATGGACGGAATTATGCTGTTCTGAAAGCGATAGATTTATGGCTTGTGGCAATGAATGCAATAAAGGGATGTTTTAGAAACATTTTGTTCTTTCAAACTTGCTGCAGCACTGAGGGACTGTGCTTGCTGTAAATAAAGCGGATAAATAAAGCGCCTTTTACATCGCTTCTAGCATGATTTCGAAACCGAAACTCAAACGCCCATAAAAGGCGATACAGACAAGAACTGCCTTCAAATAAACGTATAAATTATTTAAAACATAATCCTTAACTGTATAAGTTGAACTAGTTATTAATAAAACGTTTATTTTTAACTTGTAATTTTATCGCTTGTGTCAACGGTTTAAAGCGGGCGTATGAGCAGTATAGGCGTACTTTTCGTCGCGGGTTTAGTTAATGGCCGTCGGCGAAGGCCGTCAACCCAGCCGATCCAGCTGAGTTGCTTCATAGCTCTGGAGTTTTTAGCTCTAACAAAACATTTATGGATTCTACGATACGATGGCTAACATCGCCGTGCAGAGAATAAAAAGGGAATTTAAGGAAGTCGTCAAAAGTGAAGAGGTGAGCACGTCTTTTGAGCATCACTCATTGCTACTAGACCGTTGTCGATCCGTTGTCGAAGCTCTTGGCATTTTTATCTAGATTCCGTATTCCACGATTCTTTTACGTTCACCGGGAGGTGCGAGCTTCCGTTGAAGAATAAAATCGTTCGCAGATAGGGTCCAGTGCCTCGCGACAGCTGTTATTTGGAAGCCACCGGAACGATCTAAACCCAATGCAATTTCTTGCCGTTATGCGTGGCAGGGTGAAACATGATTTCTACCTGTGCGCACCTATTAACCTGGCCGTGGGAAACTTGCGAGGCGTGATCGGAGCAATCGCGCGTTCTCTCAGCGTGCTCTCTAGAGGCGATCGAGTGCCGGATCGTCACCGAAACACCAGAGGCGTCAAATTCACGCATGCTCACGCGTGGGGAAAGCTTGCAATGCTTTGTATTGTGCCGTCGTGATCCGCAGACTGTTCGGGGCTAATTACACTCGCTGACACGCCTCGTTTAATTTCCCAGTGGAGGTGTGCCCGAACTGGATCGAGGACGGCTCCTAAAGCGGGCGTTGCGGTGCGCTGTTAAGGCATGTCGAAGCACGTGAGTTCGTCGAGTGGTAGCCGCAGTGAAGCTAGCTTTCCAAGCCAGGCGCCAAGGTCGTTTCGCCAGTCATCGGCCGAGCATTCTGCGGAAAGCGTGCTCGGCAGGCGTTGCATTTTGGGCGCCGAAGACTACCTTCGTTCACGTTTCTGCTTTAACGACGATCCCATGCAGCTGCCATCTCGTGTGGTGCTGCGATGCTTCCTGCTGATCGCATACTTTGTCGGTGAATCAGCAAAGGCCGCTGTACGAAGTGCAGCGAGCCGTGATCTGAAGCGCACACTTCATACCTTGAGCGTCGCCCCCTGGTAGCATGATGTCGGGCATTTGCGCCAAAGTACCGCTTTTCTCAGCAGCTTCAAAAACAAATGCCTCGTGTTTGTTGGTCCTGATCACTTCATCTTTTCCGTAATCTTCCCTCCGGTAGTCATTATGACCGTTAAAAACATTGTAAAATGCCTCCAGTTGAGATCACAGTATATGCCTGGGGTTGATCTTTGAATCATGTGTGACTTGTTGCAAAGCTACCCTGTCTACTTAAATAACCTGTCTCTGCGACTCATTTTCTTTTTCTCACCCACTAAATGTCCGTAGCAGCGTTTTGTTAATCTGCAAATGTGCATGTCTTCCTCACCATGTTTATGATCTGTTGCCTACAAGTCTTAAATGACATAGGTCGTGTGTCTTCTTTGACGTCAAAAATTTTGTAACTTTCGTCTGCTCATAGCTTCCATTTTGATTGATCGCCTAAGATAGCTTTTTTCTTCATTTTCGTTTGTGCCTGCTGCTCATGGCATGATTTTTTATGACCTTGTGGTGTCAAACACACACACACATGATCACACTCATGTCAGCGAGATTTCAGCCTATTTAGGAACTCTAGATGGGCTGAGCAAGGTCGTTGCTCTCTGCTGTGACACGCCTGAACAAAACTAGCTTGTTGGTTCAAACAAACAAAATCGGTTCAAGTGGTTGTGGCGGCAAAATGCAAGTTTGTTTTATTCAAAATATTAGGTTTTTTATTGTCCCCTGTGCTTGTCTGGCAGCAAATGCTTTATTCACTGAGAAATTAAGCAAGTTAAGCCAAAATTTTGATTATTCCACTGAATCGTGTGTTTTGTGACGTCTGCAATGAGTCCAATGACGTATAAAAGGCAGGTACTTAAGCAAACATTGCTATGCTGACTAGGGCTGAAAAGAACAGCAAAATGCCTTGTTTGTTGTCGATCCTCCTAGATGGCGTTACGATACTGCTCAGGGCCGCTGTCCACATGCAGTTTGTTTTTGACTGCGTTTGTACCTGGCTACTTTTTGTTATGGTTGATAGTAATTGTTTCGTAAAATTTTGGGTATGCTCGACAGAGTCACAGAAGATAATTTTGCTTATGCCAGTTGGCCAGTGTAAGCTCAACGTGCTGGATGGCTGCGCAGCTATAACCAGCATAGGGCGCACAGTACACACTGGTGCTTCTATGTTTACATGTGCGTTCATAACTTCCATTGTTTACCCCCACCAGTCTTACCGCTAAGCACAAATAGCTAGTTGTGCTAGCTTATAAGCCCTACCTAACTTGCATTTGCTTTTGCCCACCTCAGCCAATCGCGCAGCTGCCCATAATATGTCATAGGTTCTCGTGCGGGAAGTGAGCTAGTTGGTCATAGTGCCATTCTCATGATGCAGGTTATTTGAGTGAAGCTTGCGTTAAAAGTGGTGTCAGTGTTATTCCAACTAGGCAATCTTTGCTGTACTAGGCAAACTTCTTACTATTGCTGCTTACCCTATCATGCTAAAGATGTAGAGAATTTGGTATTTTTCAAAAACAAACAAATTTTTTGTGGTTTGCTGTCATGAAAATGTGGAAGAAGGTGAATTCTTTTTAGTCTCGAGATTCCCTATAGTAGTCGATGCCCCCAATCGTAAATTACTTGGTTGTGGAGGCCTACCGCAGTGTTCACCCTTTTATCATATCTGTGGAAACATTTACAAGTGCAAAGTGCAGCCAATATTATATGCATTTTGTCATAAAAGGATGAAGGTATGGTGCACATTTGCACCATGTCACTTTTATCCAACAGTTTCTCACTTGCGGTCTTAAACTATATCAAAAATGTGCTATGGAGTAAAGTGCAACTCCACCAATGACAAATGCTTGCTTTGTTGTGAGTAGTAGCAGGAAAATATGTAGATGTCAGAGTTGTTTCCTGCAAAAAGCAACGGTGTGCACTGTGTTCTGCCCTGTCGATCTCTCTTGCGTGCTAAACAGCCTTTTGTTTTCTGCCCCCAGGTTGCCAAGTGCGCCATCAAAGTAGAATTGGTGAATGACAACTACACAGAGCTTCGTGGTGAGATAGCAGGTCCCCCGGACACGCCCTACGAGGGAGGCACCTTTGTGCTAGAAATTCATGTCCCCGAGACTTACCCGTTCAACCCACCCAAGGTGAGTGTGCATCATTCCAACTGTTTGGACGGCCCAATTTGCGTTGAAAAAAATAGAACTAACGACTGCCCTTTGAGGCACTCCCTTTTTTACTGTAGAAAATCATGTATGCCTGGCTATCCGTGGCGGGTAGCCACGTGCTTGGATGGCCCAATTTGTGTTGAAAAAAATAGGGCTTAAGACTGGCCCTTGGGGCACTCCCTTTTTTACTGTAGATAATCATGTATGCCTGGCTACAAACAAAGTGTCCATAGCGGGTAGCTTGGTGAATGTTTTTTCTCTTGCGTGATTGCTGTTGGCACGTGAAAAAGGTTAACATCTGTTTCATAGTAACGTCTGAAGTGGGGTCAATTGGTTAATTTTGAACAGGGAAACAGCACAAAAAATGAGGACGGACAGTCAAGAGCTGGTTTGTGCATTCTCTTGACTGTTAGTTCTCATTTCTCGTGCGGTTTTTCTGTTCAGTATGTTCCATAGTATGAATTTTCGATTGTGCCCTGAGAGGGCAACTTCATCTGGCCCCAAAAATACAGATATTTCAAGAGCCATCTGACTGCATGAAAAATACACATTACTTGTAGATTTCGTGGTTTGGTCAAACAAATATCTTGAGCGCTCAATGAGTGTGGCATTCGCACACTCAGAAACTTTGCCCTTGGGGGCGGGCCATGAAGCTTTGGCAATAAATTGAGGCAGGGCTGCAGAGGGTCATTGCTGCATTTTCAAGGGGCTATGAAACAAGTTCTATTCTTTGACAAACTAGAGTACAGTGTGATCCACTGTTAAAGGGAATGGAGGAATTCATTTCCAATGCCTGTAAAATGTGCCCTAAAGCTCATGTGACTCCACATTGAGTGCCTTTGTTCATGCTGAGGACCAAATTTTGGAGCAACACCCCTCCTGCTTTTTGTACACCTGCGCATTAACTTTAGCAGAGGTTTTAAAGTACACTCTTCCGTTCCCTTTAACAGTGGACTGCACTGTACATTTCAAGAGAGTGTTTTGTGTGGTGTGGTGGAATTGTCATGTGACATGTCTGTCTTGGAAAAAAAACATGGATTCCATGCTTCAGTGAATGATGAACAATACTTAGCATTGCATCGATATACAAGCAGAGGTGGGAACTGCAGCGAAGAGGACCCGTTGCCATCAGTGAGTTGAGGAGGCTGAGACTTGGTAGCTGGTAGTGATAGTGTTTCTCGGTTAGGGGAGGGAGGAGGGTTTGGTGCTTAATAGTGCATAAAAAGGGCACTTAAAAATGTGTGAGTTTAATTGGTGTGTTTGTGTTAATTCTGCAGGCCTGTTGAGTAGCCACTGTGCCAGATCAAAGTTAGCAGACAGCAGTGCTCATTATTGTTACTAATGCTTTGCAAGTACTGGTAGGTGCTCATTTTCCCCGCACCAACGAAAAGCCACGTGTCTGCCATTATGGTGTGGTCATACGATAAAGTCGTATCAAGATGTGTTGGTGTCAACCTGGGGTCTGGGGGCCGAGCTGTTATGCGTGAAGCTGAAAACAGCCGAAATGTAGGGAGCAAACAAGAAACTCTTCTTTACCTGCACACGACTTTCTGTGCTGTTGTCTTGATGTTGCCATGTCACATGTTTACATTTGGAGGCAGTGCTGATTGCATTCAAAAGGCACTTAACGCATTGACTGCAGAGGACCCGGAGTTGTTTGTAAATTAGTTCATAGCCCTTGATTATGGCGTGCCTTATAGCCAAGGAGTAGCTTTAAATCATTAAACCCCAATTTTTTGAAGGTTCATTCGTGCATTTCAAGTCTTGGACAAATTTGTCTGAGAATGGTTAACTTCGGTTCTTTTTTTTTTTTTTTTTTCTGTTCGACTTGTATTCAATTAGAAGATAGGATATTCAATGTCTTATGATATTCTTTTCAATTATGGTCAGTACTATTGGTATTTATAATTGTATGGAAGCACTACAAGTCCTCAACATTTAGAGAAAATCAAGACATATTCTTGATTTACGCTATTGCTCGGGTTGGAGGTAATAGCAGCTGTTCAAAATTCGCTCTTCAGTACTGAGTTGTGGTTTTATTGGCATGTAGGTGCATGCATTATGCTCTACCAACGGCAGGGGAGAGAACCTTACCTGACAAACACTGAAGAAGAGCTGCGAGCATATGTAAGGCTAGTTATGACCGTACACCTAATTAATCTAAACGCCAAACAGCACAGTGCACATTGATTGCTTGTCGTGATGCTCGAGTCCTTGGTGGTCCCATCTGTGTATGAGGCTGTGTATTTTGACTTTGTTTGATGCCTGATTGTGTCAAATTTTAGCAGTTGTCTTAAGGTCAAGTCAGTGAGAGTCAGCTGCATTCAGTTCATAACAGTACTGCACCAATGCTGCATTGTTGTTGTGTTTCCCTGCTGTAGTTAGGGGTTACTAGCACTGCCAGCTTGTTGAAACCCCTGTGGTTCTGTGCACCGCGTGGTGTGGGAGCTCTTCTCCAGCTGCCTGTGCCCTTGTCCTTGACGCAGGTCCGCTTCATTACCAAGATATGGCACCCGAACATCAGCTCAGTGACGGGTGCCATCTGCCTGGACATCCTCAAGGACCAGTGGTAAGGCCACACTCACTCCCGCCCGTGATGTGATGAAGGTCAAGGGGTCAATCATGGGTCTGTAAGGGATGCCTGGAGTGGTGGCAAACGACATGGGTGGCCTTGGCAGAAGAGTGGCAGCGGTGTATGAATGGGAACGAGGATCTGTTGTGTGCCTTGGGTTGTGTGTAGCTGCTTAAAGGAGGTAGTTGCTTTGTTGCTGAGACAGTATGTTCAATAGGGAGAAAAAAGAGCTAGGGAGAGGGCGGATGGAATGTGCGGCATTGGAATCAGTTTATCTGCTGGATGGCTGCTAAGCACCTGTGGCACTTGTGCTCTGGCATATGAGGCATCACTTAGGAATGTAGAGCTAATGCTGGGCCCCACAGGGAAATAAACTTGGGTAGCTGAAATGGCCCCCGGGATACTTTTGTACCCGGCTCTACTCTGAGGGCATTGTTACTGTATAAATGCACCATTTCAGACCACGAAGGCTCAGGGGTCTCTTAGAAATGCTTGGTAAGAGGTTAGAATTGGCTTCGGGAAGAGTCGTCACCCTGCCGCACAGTGGTGTGCACTGTTTAAGTAGGCGACATTGTGCTGGCACTCATTACATATGGTGCTATGGCCGGGTGCTGTCAGAGTCCACCTTTATGGCCCTTTTGTCAAGAGAGCCAGCTACCAAGGATTGCAGTGACAGCTCATTGCGAGTATCTCAGCTGCTTGGCTCGACTGCAACAGCAAAAAAAGTAAACTGTTAGCACTTATTGCAATTTCTCAAGGAGCGTTACAGGCAGTGCTATTGGTCCATGTCGGCTCATGTAAGAATCCTAGAACAAGTGAATCCCAGTTGGGGGTAGGTTGGCAAAGGTGCCAAGAGTCGTCACTGCTCATGGCATTAAAACTCAGTTTTTTGGCTCAACCTGAAGCAGCAAGTAAAATGGAAGTCTTGGCTTCAGCGTCGCTTTGCTTTCACTTATATCTAATAACAAAAAGAATGCGAGAGGCATGTGGGGCTTGCCCAGAGAAGAGGTGGGGCTGCTACAAGGGAGCTACTTTATAGATGGTATTCATTCAAAAGTTTAGCGGTCAATTTCTTCGCTTGGCAACACTGGAAACGGCCACAGACATGACCGATGCGCCACGGATATGGACAAGTACCACCATCCCGTGGAGCCCAACGTAACGAGTGACGGCGCACTCACACGGTTGCATGGAGGAGAAGAGGGGTGCCAGATCTGGGGGCCGTGCGCACAACGTTGCCTAGCAACAGACACTTGGCCACAGATATGGCGGCGCACACTTGGTTGCCTGCATGCATTCCACGCCATTGAATACCGGCCATAGTGGTGAGATTTATGTGCCTGGTAGTACCGATGTGAATTGGCGTGCCTCCGCTCTGATGCTTGCAACACATTCCCATATTCTAGTTAACTCTAAAGGGTTAGTAAGACGCTCGCTCTCTTTGTTGCCAGACTACTATTTATTCTGCCAACAACTACCATATAGATGGGTGTTGGCTTTTTTTTTTTTAATTTACCTTTTAGGGAAAATCTCTATCTGCGTACCAGTCAGTAGCAGTCCCAAGTATCAGTCTGTGGGGGGGGGCTGAATGGGGAGGGTTCCAGTACCAAAAAGAATGCAGTAAAAAAAATGTTGCCATTTTATTTCAGAAACAAGTATTTTTACTTTTCACAAATGAATACTGAAAACTTGTAATACAACTTTTTATTTGATTACACAACTGTACAAACGCCTAAATTTTATGTAACCTGAGGGTGATGAACACGTTCTTTTACAGATGAAAGAATAGGAAATGGACATGAAAAAGACCCGTGGTACAAAAAAGACGAAATTGAATTCATTTTAAGTGACAACCCAGTTATTGCGCAATACATAGAGGTTCTAAGTAAGATTTGGAGCAACGATCATAGGATGGTTTGATGCAAGCTAAGGCTGAACCTCAAAAGAGAAAGGAGGAAACTCGTGAAAACTAAGAAACTTCGCCTGGAACCAGTCAGAGCCAGATCGCAGGAGTTTAAAATAACTCTTCGAAACAAATTCGCACTTCTAAACGAGCAGAACGAGGTCAGTGTAGACAGGCTAAATGACAACCTAACATTGGCAATCAGTGAATCAGCAGCAGCTGTGGGAGAAACAACATGTAGGGAACAAACTGAAAAAACTAAGAAAACAAAGGAACTAATTGCCAAATGTAAGAACAAGAAAGTGTCAATTACGGCCCATCAGATTGAATTAGCCGAGCTGTCGAAACTGACTAACAGAAGTCAAACAAACAGCATTCGTTCATATAACGTGGCAGTGATCGAGGAAACTCTGCAAATAGGGGGAAGCTTCAAAGCAACTAAGAGAAAGTTAGCCAGCAACAAAGGCCGGATGTACGCACTCAGAGATGAGCAGGGCAACATTGCGCACAACTCGGACAAGATAATAAAGGTAGCCAGGGGAAACTACTGAGGGTACAGGTTCAACTTGCAATGTTCCTACTAGTAATTAAAGAGGAGGGGAAAAAGGCCGTCACAGGCATGGAAAAAGGAAAAGCTGCAGGTGATGATGGCATAACCGGGGATATTTTGAAGGAAAGAGGAGATATTGTACTTAAAGCACTGCACGGGCCTGATTTTAAGGCCCGAGCCCGGCCCAAGCCCGCTACGCGAAGCCCGAGCCCGACCCGGGCCCGGGCATTCATAAGTGAGCCTGGCCTGAGCCCGGCCCGGGCCCGCCATCTGAAGCTCAGGCCCGGCCCGGCCCGGTAATTTATTTTTTGGCCTAGCGAGGGCCCGTGCGCATGTGACCAGGCCCGGTCTATGACGCTGAAGAAAGTTTGTTTATTATATTCCGGGTGATCAGACGGAGCATCTAGTCTGCAGAAGCACCTCCTGAATTGAAACGCAAAAAATAAGGGTTTAAAAGTGCACGTAGTTTAGCTTTCACCGTCTGCAGTTCACGCCACATCGGCGTAATAATAGCTCGTATTCTTACATGAGAGACACCATCACCTTTGATGACCACACTCTTGGCAACTTCACGTGGTTGTCTTGGCCACAAATTAGTATTGATGAAATTTTTTGATCCGCATTTGAATCAACGTGTATGTACGCACGTTGAAATACTTCACCTGCAGTGGTTGTTAAGCGGTGGTGTTTCTCTGGCACGCGAGTTTGATTCCCGGCCACGGCAGCCGCATTTTGATTGGTGCGACATCTAAAACACACGTGTACATACATAGACATAGGTGCACAGCTCCAGGATGACTGAATTAATTCCTTCCCTTCTTGGGCATTCTTTGTAATCGTATCTTTGGTATGTTAATTATACACCAAAATATAAAATCTTGATGCAGTACAAGAAATGTCATTAAAATTGCAGTATAGTGACCATCAGACCTAGCAAAACACGTTTTTAAAACAATGCGTACAGCTAACAGCAAGAAGCGCGCAACAATAAACCAAGAATATTCATTTTGATGCTCTTTCCTACACTTCACGTCGGACCTATTAACGGTCGTGCCTATGAATTCAAGCCCGAGCCCAGCCAGGGCCCGCCGATAATCGGCTTCGGGCGGCCCGGCCCGGGCCCGTGCAGTGCTCTAATTGTACTGTAAAAGCTTGCTCTACTATTTTTGGAATGCTTGAAGACTCAAAAAGTGCCCATAGCATGGAAAAACGCCAGCATTATTCTGATTCATAAGAAGAAAGATCCCAAGGACCATAAGAATGGCAGACCAATCAGCCTACTCAGTTGTTTACAAGCTGTTTACCAATGTTATAGTTGGCTGCATAGGTGACAGCCTGGATTTCCATCAACCCAGAGAGCATGCTGGGGATAGGAAAGCGTTCTCAACCATGAATCACATCCATGTTGTCAATCAAAGTATAGGAAAATCCGCAGAATACACTAAACCCCTTTACGTGGCATTTATAGACTATGAAAAAGTGTTTGATTCCGTACTCACCATAGCTCTGCTAGAGGCACTAGAAGACCAGGGAATAGAGGAGACCCACATAAGACTCCTAGAAGACATTTATAAGGAATTCATGGGCAAGATGACCCTCCAGAAGCGAAGCGATAAACTTCTGATACGAAAGGGGGTAAGAAAAGGAGATACCATCTCGCCAAAACTATTCACAGCATGTCTGGAGGGTGGGTGTATTTAGGCGGCTTGACTGGGAAAACATAGGATGAAAATTAAGCAGGGAATACTTGAGCCATTTGAGGTTTGCGGACGACATAGTCTTGCTGAGTGAGGCTGCAGAACACCTGCAAGCAATGCTTAAAGAACTAGAATCAGAAAGCACGGCCGTGAGGCTAAAAATAAATCTAAAGTAATGATGAATAAGCATGCCAAAAACGTCCTCTTCAGCTTAGGAGACGGAACGCTAGAAGGAGTAAAAGAATATAACTACCTTCGGACAGATGGTTAGTGCTGACCCCAACCGTGAGAGAAATCCAGCGTATAATAGGCATTGGTTGGGGTGCACTCGGCAAGCACTTCCAAATATGAAAAGTAAGCTACCTCAGTCACTCAAACGAAGAGTCTACAACCAGTGCATAGCACCGGTTATGACATATGGAGCTGAAACTTGGCGCCTTACTAACCAACTAGAAAGCAAACTTAGGTCGGCTCAACAGGCCATGAAACAAACCATGTTAGTGAAACAAACCATGTTAGTAGTAACACTCAGGGACAGGAAACGTTCTACCTGGATCAGAGAAAAAACTACAGTAGAAGGTATCACAGTTCAAATAAAGAAAAAGAAATGGACTTGGGCTGGCCATGTAGTGAGACGAACTGACAACCGGTAAACGATTAGGTTGTAGCGATGCCATCATCGTCATCTTCACCAGCGTCACAATCATCATCAGCACTATCAGCCAGCTGGCACACAGAACAGATTCGGCACACCTCGGGAACGGCACCCTCGTTCTATATGTGCCTCGTCCTGTCCATGGCACAGCCAATGCAACCGCAATAAACGTGGGCTCGGCCACACCGCCTCGTCGGCCGCCTACAATTTGGTGACCCGGACAAGCGGCTCGGCCATGGCATCGCTCTGCGGCTCCCCCGCCACAATGCAGACGACGGCACGCGACGAACATCCATCGCCCTCCCAGAGCTACCCGGGCTGATTCCGTTTGGATCAATTCGTCGCTACCACACCGCGTGGTTCGTGATCCTGGAGAGTAATTTCTATGTCAACGACATTCAGTCCCAGCGACGCATCCCCAGAGCTCACACCACAGCGCAGCCAAGCCCGCACTTTGGCCGTCAGTGTTCAGCATCACGCTTCACAAGGGTAACAGAGTGGATACCAAGAGACGGGTCTAGTAGAAGGGGAAGGCCAATAACTTGATGGAGGGATGAAATACGGAACTTGGGATGTAGACTGTGCGCTCGAGCAGCGCAGGACAGGAGCGGTTCGAGGTCAGTGGGAGGGGCCTTCGTCCTGCAGTGGATCTGAGTAAGCTGATGGTGATGATTATCATTTTCACTGTTTATGAACCGACATAAGTGTTTAAGTGGTTTCCTGTATGTATACATGCAGGAAACCACTTAAGCACTTTAATTTGAATGATTGTGCAACACTGGAAGGGTTTATTAAAGCGACGCTTTGTATGCCTTACTGATGGTGTTCAATGTTGCGCCAAACGCACTTCAGGAAGGCCAACTTTGCACAATGGGTTTCACAAAATGAAGATGATGATGATGGTAAGTGAAGAACGCCTCAAGAAAAAAAGCTCTTCCTGTAATCGGAGACAAACACAGGTCCCTCGCATTATGAATATGGCATCTATCCGATTGGCCATTCCTAAATGATCGAAGCAGCTTCGCATTTTAACCATCTTCCTCTTTAAAGGAGCCATAAGGAGAAAGCACAAGTTTGGTTCATTCAAAAGATTGCCTCATTAGAATCATATTGACACCACTTTTAACGTAACCTTCGCTCAAATAAGCTACATAATTAGGAAAAAAGGGAATGGCCATACGACCCACTAGCTCATTTCCCGCAACAGAACCTATGATGTCATAACTGACAGCTCTGCGATTGGCGGAGGGCGGCAAAGGCAAACGCAAATTAGGCAGAGCTTATAAGCTTGCCGAGCGAGCTATTTGCGCTTATTTGCACATTCTTTTTAAAGCCGTAAGAATGGTGGGACAAACAGTGTAAGTTACGAAAGCACACGTAAACATAGACGTACCGACGCGTACTGATGTTGGTACTGCGCGCACTATGCTTGTTTAGCTGCACAGAACTGCGGGGCTTTGGAGTTGTCTCCGACGACACTGGCCGATTGATTGACGCAACGGTGTCTTACGTGACCATATTTGTCGAGCGAGCACTACGGTATGTTTCACGAAACGATTTTCTCCCAGAACAAAAACAAGCCAGGTTTAAATACGGTCAGAAACAAACCAAAGGCAGAAAACGGCTTGCCACGGTATGGTGGCGCCATCTAGGTTCAGTAACGTTAACAAACGCGCGAGTACCTTGATGCCAGCGCCGCCGAACAGGGTGGAGACACCCTTTGAACGGTCCCGTGCCGCTGCAGTTGGGTCAACGTGCTCAACGCGTTGTTCTTTTCGTTTCGCACGAGACCCAGCAACGCGAAACAGATAAGATGATTCAAACTTTGGCAGTTAACCGCGTTACGGCGATAATTTTAGCACGGTTTTGATACAATGACTTGCTTCGGCGGCGAGCTAGTGACCCAAAATGGCGGCGCCAGCGTATACGTGAATCGAGGGACCCTAGGCTGGAGAGCGGTCGGTTCCTGTGATGTCATTGGAGACCACGAAAACACACGATTTAGCGGGAAAATAAAAATTTTAAGTTAAATTGATTAATTTCGCAGTGAATAAAGCATCGTTTGCATTCGGACAAGCGCTGGGGGTACTATAAAACACGAAATCTTTCGAATAACACAAACTTGTATTTTGTCTTCATGTCTCCTTTTAAGAAAGGGGCTGTGATTTTTTGAACAATTATGATTTACACTTGTGACTCGTTACAGAGTGGTAATCGGCACTTGCAGTACAGCTATTTGATCACTGCCAGCTCAAACTTAAGTACAAACTTGCAACACACTTTTCCTTCATGTACAGGTAGTACTTTACCCTTTATCACGGAGTCTTACAGACTACAGTAGACTCTCGATAAACGGAACTTCAAGGGACCGAAAAAATTAGTTCTGTTTAACAAGAGTTCCGTTTACTGAGATGTGAAAGTGCATATTTTTGTACGTACACACTCTTAATACCATTTCATGAAACTCTAAGCACTAGAAGGTGAATGTAGCTGAAAGCTTTTCAGAAAGTAAGAAAACTACTAGAGGTTTAGGCGCAGCATTCACAAAGTTGATTTGGCAACAATGAGTCGCTGTGCACTACAAAATGCGTCAATTATTTTTGTTTAAGTCCTTGCAACTGCATCTTCATGAAGGCCAGAGGCCTCAACTTCATGGGAGCTTACGAGCCACCGAATTTAGAAGATGGCAATGCGGTAATGAAGCACGAATAGCACCACGATGGCACGGACGAGGCGGCAGGAGTGAAGCCCTGTAACCTCGGCGTCTTGAATCGAGACTGAACGACTGGAACAAGAACTGTGATGTTGCATTCGTTGCGCTAACACGGCTGACCACTAGCAAGACGAGGCTTACGATGCCAATGAGGATAAAAAAAAAACATAGGGGAAGAAAAAACAAAAACGAAACAGCCGGAACCCCAAAAAGCTGATTCTCATTCCAATGGGTTTCACAAGATGTTCCATTTCAGTTTTTTCACGTTATCTGAATACAAAACCAACCAACTTACAGGCTACTGTTCCGTTTTAGCGGCAATTCCATTTAAGCTATTTCCATTTATCGAGATTCTACTGTATTTTTATACAAGAAATATATGGATGCGTGTAAATATATAAACATATTAAATAAATTTGTGTACGAGGACATGCTTTTTTTTTTCCCCGAAAAGAACTTGATAACGGAAGTGTAAAGCACTAGAGGATTGAATTATAGAGCAAATGGAGCAGTGGTTTTATGAAAATGAAATTTGTTACAGTAATAATGTTGCAAAAAGTGGAAACAGTAAGGATAACGTGTGCATTATGCTAGTTTTGTTGCCTCTAGCCGATGTTTATGTGACATGTCATGGCCCCTCATCTGGTTTAAAGCCGCCATGGAAGCTTCAGAAAAGAAAGTCATTCCCTTGGCTTCTCGCACCTGCAAAGCATTCTATGAAGCAGTGTGTGTGAGCATGAATGTCCTGGTGGATGTTCAAAAGGACTAATCCTGTGAGATACTCCTCAGTCACCGTCGAGCACAGCCATGTCTTCAAGCACTGTAACATTGAGAACGTGCGGTGTGCTGATGCGACACTGATTGGAAGCCATGCTGGGGTCTGCCGTAGTGTTCGTACATGTGGAAACACAACTTCGTCGCAAGCATTGAGGGATTCAGGGCAGTAGATGGAACCTGACTGGTAATAGCCTATTGGAGCCGTGTGGCATTCCACAGCAGAAGTTCAGAACCTAAAAAGACACTGAAGTCAACCATCAAGTTGGCTTTAAATGAAAGTCTGACCTTCCCATAGCCATTTGAGCATTGATTCGGGGCCGAAAAATGCCTTCATTGCTGAGAAATCGCTAATTTTGCATCACGATAAACCGTTGGCAAGCGAAACATTGGTGATGTATAGCGATATAGAAGCAACTGAATACAATGACACCACGTACCGAGTGGTTTGGTCAATTTCGGTCAAATCAGTCTTGCTTCCACAAACTCCCACGTCCTTTGCAGCTGTGGACCACGAAGCAAAATGTTCCTTCGTGGGATCCGTGATTTGTACTGACACTTTGTGAGGGAAAAAAATAAGAAAAGAGGAAAACCATATTGACCTTTCGAAGCCCCGCAAATGTTGGCGTCGAACCAAATTCCCGTGTGTAGCTTGCACGCTTCCTCAAAAAGCAGTACTGCTGCCCCAAGCATGGACGAGTAGCACCATCTAGCGGCAGCCAGGAAAGGCATGCACTCCAGACGATTTAAGCACTTTCGGTGCAAGTTGCGCGGTGTAGCCAGTGGCGCAGCACTTGTCTTCACTTTATCGTTTATGTACGCTTTATTTTAAAAGAAGCTATGTGTAAGAGTGCTATATTCGTGTTCTCGGGGAGCTAACGTATTGATCTAAAGCAACTTGTATTTTGACTGTATTTGTATTTTGAGCACTTTCATCATCATGCTACGGCTACTTGATTTGAGTATTTGATTATACCGACCAGCAAGTGATTCTAGTGTCACTTCCTTTGCACCTCTCCTTTATGAGAGTGTGGGGCATGCAAATGTTCAAGTCATAAACTGGCAGGGTTTCATCAGGAAAACATGTAGACAGGTCAATGGTGACTGCTCCCAAAATTGGAATAAAAACTGTGCGCTGCTAGAAAGTTTCAAAGGTCCTCAATGTGTCCGTTCTGGTTGCACATTTGCAGCTTTCCTGTGTGGGTTACCAATAGTTTGATGTCTGTTAGATGTGCAGTTACCCTAAATTCCTTAAAAAGTTTGCTAAACTTTGACGAACACTTCTCTTGTCTAGGCCTCAAAAAATTATAGTGCAAAAATGTAGTGTTCAGGACCGGGGTTTCTTTCTGGAAAAGCCTGCTTAGTTTCCTGTCAAGGCAAGAATACCACTCATGGCGAGTAAAACAACCAAAAAGTTGCAAAGAGGCTTTAGTGCACCTCACAAGACAGCAGAGTGTTACGAATACATCTGTGTGCTGCTGTGTCACGCCACCGCCTTCGCCAAAGACCCCAGTGTGAGCACGCCGTCACTCCGCGGGCATTTATCGTTTCTCCCTCTGCATGAAATGTCTCTCTCGGGCTCTCAGCGGTGCTGAGAAATATGGCTACAGACTCCAATCAAAGATACAACAAATGGAGAACCCGACGTTTCGTAACCAGCCCGGTTCCTTCTTCAAGGGTGGCTAGGGCCACGCTGCAGTGGCATCTATAGTCATTCAGCACGTTTGGTCTCTCACAAAGCTATTCATTGTGGAGTACAGGCAGTAGAGTTCCAAGGGCGCAATTTAGGTTTTGTGGAGCTCACTGAATGTGCCACAACTCAAGCAGAGGCCTCTACCTACACCAGGCGCTTTGTCCTTTATCGCACAGTCTTTAGGGGAGGAGGGAGAAGGAGGTGTGCTCGAAGGCGTGTGCGTGATGTGTGCCCTTTCTTTTTTAAATGTGCGGTTCAACGCCACGGTGGCTCCTTCCACGTAAGACACAGGCACGCATTTTGGAGATCCATCGGTCAATGTTTTCCAGTTCTGTTCGTCGTAGCACAACTGCATTCCACCATGAATGAATGAGTGATACTTTCTGCCCATGATCAGTCATTCTGTTCACCTCGGGGAGATGGAGAGGTGTCGCTGGCAGTCCTCCCTTTGTCCTCGTTCTCCGTCTTCCTTGGTCTGCCCCACCAGTCCTTTGCATTTGTACCGTGACATTGTCAACTAGACGTGTGCCGCTGTGGTGACAACCAGAGGGGAATGCTGGCATCTGCGCTTCTGTGGTGCAACCCTCTTGTGCTCAAATCACTTACCAACTCTGTGGTTTTTGGTGGTGCAGCAGGTTGCAGCAGGTGGGCCGAGTGCGCACTTCCGCCGGTCACAAAAAGGGCAAAAGTGAGGAGGTGCAAGTCTCCACCTCACGGAAATGAGATGCTATACAAAATAAACTAGAAGCCGAGGACCTCCTTGGGGGGGCAGGGGGAAGTACCGGCAGCGCCACTGGTATCAGCTCATACCATGTAACTGTACGCTCCTTCTGTCTTCCGCCTAGCACCGCTGGGTGTTTGCCATGTGAATCCAACCGAGTGTTGCCTCCTCACCTCCTCTGTGATTGCAGGGCAGCGGCGATGACGCTGCGGACGGTGCTGCTATCGCTCCAGGCGCTGCTGGCGGCCGCTGAGCCGGACGACCCCCAGGACGCCGTGGTCGCTCGCCAGTTCAAGGAGAACCCCGAGATGTTCAAGCTCACGGCCCAGCACTGGGCACAGGTCTACGCCGGAGGTATGCGACAACTCCTCCCAGATTCCCAGTGCGGCATTGCATTGCTGGCATCCGTGTTCTCAGCAACTGGCCCATGGTTTGTTGTGGCCATAGCGTGCATGCCGGGGGTTGCAATACTATTATGACCTCATTGAAAATGGATTCTGCCCAAACCGCCGGTCCGTATATTTCTTTTGAACACCGAGATCAGTGACTACCATGCTATACTGTGTTATGGGCCCTGATACTTTATGGCCTGAAATTTATAAAAAAGTAGGGTGGGAACAGTCTCTGGTATCAAACAAACAAAAAAAATTGAGAAAGGCTTGCCAACAAAAGAATGCTTACTTGCGTAAGCTTGTTCAATCTGAGGCCCGCAGGTTTCAGAGTGATTGATGACTTGGGATGTTGTTGTAAACCTGTTTAATATTGTTGGGATGGAATAAAATCAATTTTCGCCTGTGGGTTCAGCTTCTCAAAAGATAAATTTTCCCACCTCCTGAAGCAGCATGACCTCCATTGTCGCAAGTAGAGAACGTTTGGCGCCAGTGCAGGGGGAAGAGCGTAGTTCTAGTAGTATAGGCGGCGCTTGTACTTCAAGATGTGGTAAAAATGACCGTTTTGGAAGCTGCTTGCAAAGGCAATGTTTTTATTAGATTACAAAATAACCGGGCAAGTGGGGTCATCAATCTTAGTGGTAAAGAAATAAACCATAAAATGTGAGCTTTGCACAAAATTTGAGTACAAATGAGCCAGCACCTTAGACAAAAGAAGTTATTGAAATGTTGATTACAGAATTGCAGCGCCCCATATAACGCCTTATTCTAGCTAAAGTTGGTGCGCAGATAAATAACCCTTAGCATGTAGCCAGCCATAAGTTCAGACTTCAGGCCACAGCAAGACTGAGTGCTTGTGTGTAGTTGATTCTGGTGCTCGAATCATTTTGAATTGCAAAACATAAGGAGCATTTGCAAATCTATGAAAGAGGGCTTCATATGCAGTGGACATCAGCAGGATGATGATAATTGTAATGGCTAATAAAAGTTGCTTGCATTTAAATGGCATTTATGGAACAGCCAATTTAGTGGTAATTTTTTTCCTAGAAGATGTGTTCAGAGAAGCTCTGCTGGAGCAGTGGGCGGCATCCCTTCAGTGCTCTTTCTGATTATTCCAGGTCCAAAGCATTTCCCCGACTTCGATGCGAAGATCAAGAGGCTCCTAGACATGGGAGTTGAGGAGGTGGGTGACGCTATCAAAGCTCGCTGCTGCTTGTGAGGCTTAGCTTCCTGATGAGTGTGCTCAGGTTGGATGTGTGCTTCTTTTCTACCTCAATGGGCCATGGAGCGAAGGGTGATAGGAGTAACGCTTGGGGACAGGAAACGAGCTTCCTGGGTCAGGAAACAAACTCGAGTGGAAGATGTCATAGTTAGAATTAAGAAAAAGAAATGGACTTGGCTGGCCTTGTGGGAGGCGAAATGACAACCGGTGATGACAAGTTTGGGCTTGGAAGGTGGGAACCAGAAAACCGGTTTTGCCTTCCAAGCCCAAACTTCAAACAGTTGTAACTTCTGCTACAGACCAGATAGAATGATAGTGTTAGTCTTACTGCACTCCTTGATTTGTGCACAGTTCACTGGTACCTTGTTCAGCTGCATCACTTCAGCCGTTCTTTCACAAAAGCTGTCAAAAAATCAAGTATAAAAATTCGCATAAATTTGAATGAAAAACTACATATGTCATCCAATTTTTATCATCATAACTGCAAAAATAAAATTTTTCATCGAAGACTCATATGCCCCCTTAACTCAATGGAGGGATGAAATAAGGAAATTCGGAGTCAAAGAATGCACTTGGGCAGCACAGAACAGGAGCAGGTGGAGGTCAGTGGGAGAGGCCTTCAGTAGAGGCCTTCATGAAATGCCGATGTACAGTAGGCTGATGTTGCCTGTTCGTTTTTCTCCCTGCAGCACCGAGCACGTGTCGCACTGTCGTCTTACTCGTGGGACCTCGAGAAAGCTACGGAAGCCATCTTCAGCTAAGGCTGGGTGAAAGAAAATCTAACCCTGGACTCCTCTTCAATTCCGTCTCTGTCTTTTTCTCCCATCTCTTGCTCTCACTATCTCTGTGGTGCTCCTCATTGAGCACACTCACAACTTGCCTCATGTTGTTTTTTTATTATTCAACTATCGTGTGAAAGGGACACCAGGGATGGCGACCATGATATAAACAGAGGTGTGCCTTGGGCGAATTTCGCAGTAACGTTACAACCTTAGAGGTACCACTAGCATTTGCACTATGTCTGCAGCAGAACACTGTAAAAAAGTTGTATTTGAGCTAGGTAGACTCGCCAAGAAATTTTTGCCCAAAGAGATTGCCTGCATGGCTTTTTTTTGCTTGCTTGAACATGATTGTGGCTGTAAGTGCATCAGTTGAAGTGGCAAGTAAAGTGAAGTTTGTGATTTATTTATGGGGGATTCCACAGGGGAACCACATTGAAAGTGTATTATCTTTTTTTTTTTTTTTTTGTGAAGCTGAAATTGTTCCAATTGTGGCGTAAGCAGATTACCCGTACTCAGACTTCCTTGGTGCTCGCCTGATAAAAGTTATTTTTCCCCCCTCTCTCTAATTCGGGACTGTATATTCGCCCTAGAGTTTGCTGCAGAAGTTCTATTTTTCTATTGAACATTGAAGATGCCCCTTTTTTGCCCTGTTTCTTTCGCCATGATTGAGCATTAAAGGTGTGCTTTTAATGGACTAAACGCTGTGTGCCCGTGGGTATTCATTGGTGTGGAGCATGCTAACCGAGCAGTGAAGAAGCATATACAATATATAGTGGTGCTGTGATAGTCCGAGGTACTGGTTTGTATGCAAGGACGGTGGTTTGGACAATAGAAAAAGACGCCGCCTGTGGAAGACACACAAGTGGGTACAGCAAAACCTCGTTAAAAGAGACACTCAAGGGACCCGAGAAACACGTCTCCTGTAGCCAAGGTCTCTTGTATGCGATGTTGCCAACATGGAAAGCGTAGGAAGACTGACCAAACCATTTTCATTCAATTGTACCTTATAACCAAATATCTCTTGTAACAGTGTCTCATGTAACGAGGTTTTACTGCACCACAGTTGGACGTCCTTTTGCTGCAAGGGCTCCAGCAGAGAACTGGTTCTGGTGTGGCGCCTGGTAGCCAACTGGCTAGTTACGTGCTTGTGCAGTTGTGCTGAGCGTGTACAGACTGCCGTACTGGAACCAGTTGTGGGCTTACATGGTCCTCTTACTGTGTACGTGCCAGCATTAAGACCCAGTAATATGTTGGTTCGTAGTTGCCGAAGAAAAAAATCCCCGAGGCACTTGTATCTGCTTACATGCTTTAAATGTGGATGATGGTAGATTCTTCTGGTGATATGTAAAAAGATGTTGAGTGCTCTGAAGAAGTTATCATCTTATTTTATTTAGTATTGTATAAATGCAGCAACCGTCACTTAACTCCACTACTTTGGCATTGTCAGCGTTCTCTGTAACGATAATTATGATGGCTCACAGAAAACGGTTCATACCTAGTTGGAGGTGGGGAAAGGGGCCAAGAAGGAGTATCAGCGAATCTGATTAAACATCATCAAAACAGGAGAGTGGAAGGTAAGGCCTAGGCTGAATGGAAAAGAAGAAAGGAAGGAGCGGTAATATTGAAGAAAAAAGTAAACATGATGAGAATAGCTCTTGCACAGCACAGGAGCCTTCGCTGAGGGGAACAAATGAATGTTGTGGCACTGGGGCACACATTCCTATGGCAGTGGCCCAGCTGTGTGCACTCCACGTGATAGGAGAGTGTGATTTCAGCCCAAAGCATCCACCCCCCGTCTGCATTTCCTCCACTAAGAACCCTACCCTTACCCCAAGCAAGCGATGGGAGATCTTGCTGTCCAGCCCCGCCTTGGAGGATCAGCTACAGCTGGTTACCAGGGGCCAGGTGGCAAAGGCAGCATATGGAATCCCGTGAAGAGGGAGCCACTCTCTGCCAGCGCGTTTCGTGTTGTCATGCTCTGCATCAAAAGTTTTTCCTCCTTATCCTCGAGAGGCAAAAACAGAGGAAGAGTCGGTGGCAGCCCTGGACGTCGCAGAGGAATCTCCGCAGTCTGTTCTGTCTGCCGGTTATACAACCGGTGGCGGGCTAGAGAGGAATGTTCAAGAGATTCAATTTCTCGGCACCCGCCGCGGTTGCTCAGTGGCTAAGGTGTTGTGCTGCTGAGCACGAGGTCGCGGGTTCAATTCCTGGCCGCGGCGGCCGCTTTTCTGATGGAGGCGAAAAGCAAAAACGCCCGTGTGTGCGAGATTTCGGCGCACGTTAAAGATCCCCAGGTGGTCAAAATTTATCCGGAGCCCTCCACTACGGCGCGCCTCATCGCCTGCGTTGCGTCGGCGCGTTAAACCCTACAATCAATCAATCAATCAATTTCTCGGCAGCAGTGGCACAAGAGAGAAGTCGCCGAGTGCCCGATGCATGTACGTATAAATTTTCATTGGGCAGAAGGGTGGCCAGTGGCCTAAGAAAGGAGGGGGTTATTTGAGATCGGATGCAGGGCTCCTCTAGGCCCTGGATTTTTCACGCTGCACCTCTGTCTTTTGCGAAGTCTCACAGGGGGAGTAACATCTCATTGGCATGACTGGGATTTATGGGCGTCTACTCTTCATATGATGACACCTGTTGGGCGTGCCGGGCCTGGAGTTGGAGGGTCCCACAATCTGACTGGATTTGTCAAATGACCTGTTTAACTGTGGAGTCCTTGCAGTACGGCCAGTGGCACGTAAGTATTGAGAGGTCCCAACACAGTGAAAAGAAGTCAGTGAAACCACGCAAGCGAGTTAGGCGGAAACTTTTCATAGTGAAACCTGAGAGAGAGAGAGAAATGACATTTATTGAAAGAGCTTCCCCTTATGGGGCGGTGGCGGCTGCCCACAGGGCCACAGCGACCTGGAGGCCTCGGGAGGTGACTAGCACCTGGTCCGAAACCTCGGAGCTCCTGGTGTTCAGGTGCAGCTGACCTGCTCTCAAGTGCAGTCACATGCTACATTCCGTGAGACTGTCCAGGGCACCTTCTGCTCTGGACAGTCAACGAAGCCGGATTTTTGTACTCGGGAGGCATGTAAGGCTACCGCTTAAAAATATTTTGTTCTATTGCTGTAGGTTTCCCTACTCCACCTCTAAAAAAATTAGAGCTAAAATCAGGGCCGTAGCTATCATTTTTTTTTTTTCGGAGGGGGTTTGGGTTATGCGAAGGGCGTAGGTTTGCTGATAGAAACATTAAGTCTCGCTTACGCGCTGCCTAAAAAAATTTCGGAGCCCCAACTCCCACCCCCCCTTCTGGCTACGTCCCTGGCTAAGATGAACCCGCGTGAAACGGCTTGTATCGTGTCATGCTGCTTCCCATCGTAGGTCAGGAAAACCTCCGTTTGGCCGGAAAACGCCCGTGGGCACAGTTAATTGCGCCACGCAGTTGAGGGAACGGGTTCATGAATAAACGTTGACCTTCAATTACCGAAACTTCCGGTTTTTTTTCAGCGTACCGCAGAAGCGGTGACACGGCTGCGTTCAAAAATGCCGCCAAAATGCCCGTTCGGGTACCCGCGTGAGCGCTCGAGCCGATGCCCACGAGCTGCACAGGTCCGCGCGGTTAAGGCATGGCTCCAGGCAGGCGCCATTGCCGTCGCGGGTGAGAATGCGGCTGTGGTTTCGGGTCGCGCCGATAAAATGGACGGCGGCCTGTTGCAATCGGCTCACATGACGGGCCAGAGGGCTCCACTTCGCCCCCATCACACGCCCTGGTGCCATTTCTGTAAGTCCTCACTAGATGGCAACAACTCCGCCATGTCTCGCAGTGGCCTGTCCTCTCCGGAGAACGAGGAGCAGCAGCTCGCCCAGCACGACGACAGTCTCGTTCTCCGCGACGGCAACGCTAAAGCAGCGAAAGCTAGCGCCGTTTCAGTCTGCGGTTGGGAGTCCAAGATTTGCTGCCTTGGCTGCCACAGCAAAGAGGTTACTTTCTGCCGCAAGATGCCCAACATCAAGGTTTTCAGCGGGTCGTCGCATTGCGATCTAGCCCAGAAAGTGGTCGACAGGCTCGGCATCGAGCTCGGCAAGGTGGTCCTCAAGAAATTCAGCAACCAGGAGACATGGTAAGTAGAAATCACTGCGCACTCCGCCTCCGGCTCAATTTTCACGTGTCTGCGTACAATCTACCGGCAAGCCGATGGTATAGTCGAGGTGTTTGGATAAGTGGTGCGCGCCGCATGGTCAGCGATTTCTCAGTGTGCGAGTCTTGAACAGAGTTGCAGTTATTGTGGATGTGTTGTAATGAGAGAGATGGTATGCCACGAGAGACATGCCATGTGTTATATCAGCTGTCTAGTCAACGTCAGCATGCGCCTGGTCAGTGCTGGGGAAGCCCCCGGGCGCTGCTGGGCCGTGCAGCGTTTGCGATAAGCCACTTGGCCGGTCCCTTATCGTCTGCCGCCGAACTTGTCCTTTATCGTCCACATGTCTGTCTCGTCTGAAAGTCGTGACCTTTCTATCCTTCACAAAACTGTCGAACCGTCTACTCGAAAATGCACGCCGTGGCAGATCACTTAAAAATCGTTCACAAGTCTGCGCTACCCCATGTGCTTGCGTCGATTGCGCAACCGTGCTCTTGTTTTTGCAAGGCGTTTAGTCGCATTAAACAAAACGTATTCGGTACGATTTCGACCCGTGGCATTCTAGTGATTGTGGTGACATTGTTTAGCTTCGTTCGTATGGCGCAAAATAGGATTAGACGTCATAATAAGCCAACCTCCTTTCCCGAGCACTCCGCGTTCGTGCGACGTAGGATTGGCGCGCTTTTATGTGGACGCTGTTCGCTTTCCCTTTGAAAAGGTGTTCGCCTGAGAAATTGCCAGGAGAAAATGCCCTGTGTGTTGGGTGTAGCCCATCCCTTAGCTTGTAGCTTTATTCGCTCAAGTGTAATCTACGAAGGTTATCGTAGATTACACTCATTTATCAAGGTCAGTTTCAAAAGGGCCAAAAAAAGAAAAAAAAACTTCGGGGTTTCTGGCGCACTAGCCAAACTAGATTAGAGTTATATGTAGGGCTTAATATATTAAAAAAAAACGTAGACAGCTTAGCGAGTCGGTACGTCTGTACTACGAAAATAGTGGAACGTGACACGTGTGAAAGTAATTACTAGGACCCTGAATTCGAGGCGCTAGACAAGATTAACAAAGGTGGGCACATTAAAAATATAACATTTCCAAGAAAAACACAAAATAGGCGCTTTAGGAACTAAACTTCTCACAGTTTCTTGCAGGGTTTAAAACCTCCCTGTGATAAGCTGATGAACACAACTAATGCCTAAATGAACTGTAATGGCAGCACTTAATACCAGAGCTATTTTAATTGGAGGTAGGACAAGGGTCTGGTAAGCGTCGCTGATGATGATGATGATTGCTATTGGGGTGATGTGTCATCTTGCCAAAAAGGACTAATATAGTTCACGTTCACGCCCCCCCCTCTCGGCAACCCATGTTGCCCTGCATCACAACTCGTGTATAACAGTCTGTCTGGATTTTCACCCAGCCGGTAAAACCACTACAGCTCACTAACTCGCCAGGGTCAGTGTTGTTCATTAATCATTATTAATAATTTCAGACCAGAAGACTAGCGATGGCTAAATGAGGATGAAACCCCTGCCAAAGTGAGCGATAAGTCTGGACGAAACATCAGCCAAAGTGAGAAACAGTGATTAATCATTAACATTGACTTTGGCTAGATAGTGGACGTGGTTTGTCTGGTTGGGTAAAAATGAAGACAGACTGGTCCCAAAGTGAGTTGCGATGCATCATCGCATGGGTTGCTTGGCTAGTTCGTGATTTGGTAATGCTAACTAGATCCTTGACAAAAGTAGCCTAGCTGCACCATGTGGTGTACTGGGTACAAGTATGATAATCCTTCACAAAAAGGCTGATACGTTTGAAGGGTGTCTGGTGAGGAAACACCATCTCGAACTGATTTGCAGCCAGTCTAAATTTGAGAAAGGAGCAATTGGTAGATATTTCTTCCAGTTTCGGCTTTTGGGGCCTTGCAGATGTAAATGAAGAAAGAGGCAGGCAATTGGATTGTGCATATAAGCACAATGAGCTCAGAATGTAGGCTGCCCTTTGCTTAAAAATTTCTGAGATAATAATTAGCTGCGTAGGAAACTAGCTTCGTGGTTACCAGGTGCAGATGGCCTTTATTTGCATTATGTGCAGTGCACCAGAATTTCATTTTCTAATCAGTTTCACTGTTAGCACCAATCTCGCTGAGGTATTTACCAAGTTATTATGCCAATCTTAAATGTCTGCAGTTTTCACTGGGAAATTTGCAGATTAGTTGGTTTGGACCTCTCGGCAATCACAGGGTGGAAAGGTTGGGTGTTTGTTGTGGTATGAGGCTGCTGATAGCCTCGAGAAGGCATTGGCTGCTTGTAAGCTGGGTAGGGGGCAGGCAGCCCAGCTTGTGCGCTGCCAGAGAGTAGTGTAACTGTGCGCAGGGTGGGGCTCAAAGGAGGTAGAGACCCTCGGAACTGTACTGTGGGTTGTGCTGTTTTGAACAGTTGGCTCGGTTGGTGAAAGGTGCCTGCTTCTTCCCACGTGCAGCGTAGAGGTCGGGGAGAGTGTTCGAGGCGAAGATGTGTACATAATCCAGAGCGGGTGCGGAGAAGTCAATGACAACCTGATGGAGCTGCTCATCATGATCAACGCCTGCAAGATTGCCTCTGCCTCGAGGGTGACCGCCGTCATCCCTTGCTTCCCATATGCCCGGCAGGACAAGAAGGACAAGGTAGGGAACTGGCAGGAGTTGCTGCTGCCAAGTGTCCGTTTTGTTTGGCTAGGCAATGCTTTGCCAGAACCTTTCCATGGAATTTGCCTGCGCAAAAGGAACAAAGTGCCGCATCTCTGGGTGGTGGGGGTGAAGTTGCGACCCTGTGCCTTCAGGAGTGCAAAGAGGGGCAGCCTCTACTGTGATGGTATGAAACAGGCAGTTCAAGAAGAGAGTGAAGTAATTTTTTAGTAATTGAATATCTTAATGCGCTCACTTGCATGGTACAGTAACGGTTGTCCAGCTTGGCAGACTGTAAGTTGAAAGAAACAGTTTCATGTTACGCAGTGAGCTCTGTTTGGGGTCTGCAACCCACAGCAGGAGGGGATTCACAAAGCACTTCTGCGGCAGAGCCTGAGGCCCCCTTGCTTTCGCTTGCTGCAAGGACGTCTGAAATGACAGCTGCTGAGTCGGAAGGAATTGCATTTGATCCCTCCTTTATTACTACCCATTGTTTAGTTTTTGATAGCTGCTGCTTTTGTTTTCTGCCACAGCTTGTAGTGCTGTCGTTTCTCCAAGGTTCCCTTTTGTCAAATGCTGAACTTTCTGTAAAATTAAGCAGTGAGTGACTGAAGTATTTTGCTGGAAAGGAACTTCATGAAGTGGCAGAAAAGGCTTAAAATTGCGATGGCAGGCGAATGATTCAGGATAGTGCAAATTTCTGCTCCCACACAGTCTGTGATAATGAGACGCTGACACACCGTTTAATTTTAACTCATTTACTTACATAAAAAGTGTGCAAAAATTGTTAATTTAGGTTCACTTTTAGTGGATACTACAGCATGCATGGTGTTTCTTCACACTCTCGCAAAAGAATTTCACCTTGCACTCAGTAGAAAGGTATAACTTCACATGTCATCTGAAAGAACTGCTGAGCTCATCTAAGTAAAAAATGTCATCAATGGTCATCAATGTGTCTGTCACTTTTTTTTGAAAGACTGTTGAAATTAAGTGGTACATCATTTATGTAAGTTCCTTCTTTTTGGAGGGTTTGCCTTATATTTATAATCTCAAAGGGAGCTGTAGCCCCAAAATTAAATACTTCTGGAAATATAAAAACTGGCTGAGACATCAAGCTTAGGAGTGATTCCTTCTCGGAAGCAAACATGCCAGCTCTAATTAGCATTTGGCAATTAAGAAAAACCACTTTATCTCTCTGGAAGCCTAAGAAAACTTGTTTGAAAGTGAACTTCTACTGTGTAAGCCTGAAAATAATAGCCAAAACGTAACAACTACAGATATCAAAGGAAACAGCAAACGATGCCTTGGTGCTACTCATAATTCAAAGTGAAGTGGTTTTCAGTAGTGGCCTGATGAAGATGCATGTGCGTCTAAATTGCAGAGGTTGTGAGATGTTGGTGACCTTTTATACTTTTAACATTTTTTTTTTGTTGTGTTACTTTTGTCAAAACCTTTTCTTTCTGTAATGCTACTAATGCTGATGTCTGGTACCATCTTGTTAATGAAAACAAAACCTGAATTTGATAGCATCTTGAGAAACTGTTTTCTTTGGTTTCTTACTTCAAAAATATGTTTTTTTTTTTTCTCCATCTTCTTCATGATCAGCCTACTCAGGCCCATTGCAGGGGGTCCCACTGACCTCCAACCGCTCCTGTGCTGCGCTACTCGGGTCCACAGTCTAGCTCTGAAGTTCTGTATTTCATCCCTCCATCGGGTTAATGGCCTTCCCCTTCTGTACCCACCTCTTCGTATCCATTATGTTACCCTAATCGTCCGCCGGTTGTCAGTTTGTCTCAGCCCAAGTCCATTTCTTTTTCTTTATTTGAACTATGTTATCTTCTACTCTAGTTTGTTCTCTGATCCAGGTAGCACGTTTCCTGTCCCTGAAAGTTACTACTGACATGGTTTGTTTCATGGCCTGTTGAGCCGACCTGAGTTTGCTTTCTAGTTGGTTAGTAAGGGGCCAAGTTTCAGCTCCATATGTCATTACCGGTGGTATGCACTGGTTGTAGATTTTTCTTATGAGTGACGTAGGTAGCTTACTTCTCATTATTTGGGAGTGCTTGCCGGGTGCTCCCAAACCCATACCTATTCTGCGCCGGATTTTTCTCTCTCGTGGTTGGGATCAGCAGTAACCATCTGTCTGAGGCAGTTATATTCTTTTATGTACTTCTAGTGTTTTGTTTCCTTGGCTGAAATAGATATTTTTGGTATGCTTATTCCTCATTACTTTACATATATTCACGGATATTTTTAGCCCCACAGCCATGCTTTGTGATTGCAGTTCCTCAAGCATTTTTTGCAGGTGCTCTGCAGCCTCACTCAGCAAGAATATGTTGTCCACAAACCTCAAATGGCTCAAGTGTCCTCCGTCTATCCTTGATCCTATGTTTTTTTAATCAAGCTTTCTAAATACCCCCTCCAGACATGCTGTGAAGTTTTGGCGAGATGGTATCTCCCTTACTCCCTTTTGGATCGGAAATTTACCTCTTTGCTTTTGGAGGGTTACCTCGCCCATGCATTGTCTTCTAGAAGTCTTATGAAGGTTCCTCTATTCGGTGGTCTTTTAGTGGTTCTAAAACGGCTGCGGTGAGTGGGGAATCAAACGCTTTCTTGTAATCTATAAATGCCATGTAAAGGGGTTTTGTGTACTCGGCGGATTTTTTTTGACTTGGTTGATGACATGGATGTGATCTATGGTTGAGTACCCTTTTGTAAACCCAGCCTTCTCTCTGGGTTGATGGGTATCCAGGCTCTCACCAATGCAGGTAACTATAACTTAAACAGTTTGTAAACAACTGAGAGTAGGCTGATGGGTCTTTAAATTCTTGAGGTCCTTGGGATCTCCCTTCTTATGAGTCAGAATAATGGTGGCATTTTAAAAACTTGTAAAACCCCCAAAAATGAAGGAACCCCAGGTATATTTTGAGTGAGTTTGCTTTGTGTAAAGCTTTCTTCTTTGCCTTGCGTTTTTTGGGTGCTGCCCAAGTCCTCATCCTTTCGTGTGTGATGTGGTTGCATCACCTGCGGTATGGCTGCTTTTATGCATTGATGCGTTTCCATTGCCCGGTGTCGGGTGAGCTGCCTGCCGGATGCGTTCGTAAGCCGATTCTTTCCTTCCTGTGTCCTGGCCCTGCCTGGCCGGTCTGCTTGGAGGGAACCATATGCCACGCGACATAAAAGCCTGCCAATGCACTACTTTGCAGCCTAGATGTGGCCGCCATTACGCTTTGGTGGGGCCATGGACCTGTGAAGTTGCATGAAATGTGAAACTTCACTTTATTCCATGCTGCCACTGGCATGTATATATGCATTTGACAAGTTAATCAAAATTGTAGTTCAGTGGAATAGCAATATGTTTTCATATTACTCAGAAATTTGTGTGGTCAAACAAATCACTCCAGAAATTTGGACTTGCTGGATATTTCGGACTTTCCCGAGGAGCGGCCAGCTGTCCCACAGGAGTAATGGCACGGATAGCGGCTCGATAGCTCGGATGCTTCATGACGACTGAAGTTATTGTTACAAGCACTGTTGACTGAAAGAAGCCATATACTATTAAGGAACAATGTTCCGAGCTGCAGGCCTCGTCTCCCACTTTGACATCTTTTTATTCTGAGTGGGACAAATGCTAGGCAGGTTGAATTGTACTTGTGCTTTGTTTGTGTGAGTAAATCGGGCAGCTTTCCAATGCCATGGTAACAATGGTGAATGCTTGGTGTGGCGCACAGCGCTGGCTATAATGCATGCATTGAATGTGCTCCTTTGCAGAGCAGGGCGCCCATTTCTGCCAAGCTTGTGGCCAACATGCTGTCCGTGGCTGGGGCCGACCACATCATCACAATGGACCTTCACGCTTCGCAAATTCAGGTGGGTTTCAAAGGGGTCTTGGCAACATTGTGCCGACTCGTATTCGTTAACCACTTGGGCACTGAACTGCAGCTCGTTAATTGTTAGTGAGCTCTGAAGCAAAAATTAAGATTGTAGGGTTTGAAAAGGTAAATTTTGAAAGCAGGTAATTAAAGGCACATCGTAACACCGAAGCAAGTTGTCCCATTATGTTAGTATGTACAAGTTGTATTCACTGACATGGCATGCATGCGGGCAACAATGTTTGTGCGCCGTCACTGGTGCGACGTGTGTTTGATGTTCCAAGCTGTCCCCCACCGAGCGCAAAGTAATGCCCCTACTCCATATGAGTGTGATTAATAACATATCTGTTGACACCACCGTTGAGAATTGGGCTGAAGCGGGGCAGATGACATGTCTTTTTTTTCTTTTTTTCCCCTTGTGAGGTGCAGGCACAGTGGCACAAGCCGCACCATGACTGTGCTGAAGCGGCACAGACATGGCCATGTCCAGTGTTGCCAAGCAAAGAAATTTGCAACTAAACTTTTCAGTGAAAACCCTCTATAGAGTGCTGAAAATACAAATATATCATTCCTGGTTGGAGCAGCTTTTATATGATGGACAGATTGCCAAAAATGTAAAAACTGGTATTGTTCCTCCATATTGCATTTTTGGGCTAGAACTTGAAAGTTGTGGGGCATTTGGTAGGGCTTGTTTAACCCCCTTTCTCCCCATAAAATATAATAGTTCAGGACGTTCTTGCAGCGTGAATACGGTTCTCGTAACTTTGTTTCATTTACATTAAAAAATAAAAGACAGGTATTGCGAAACAGGCATCCTCTTTTAGACACCTTATGTTTTCACCCAGGTTTCTGTTTTGGGTCGTTGCATAACATGCAACGACCCAATCGGGGAGACCTATAAAAAGCTCACCACCATAGTAGGTGGCACCACCACATGGATGTCTTTGAGT
Source organism: Haemaphysalis longicornis (assembly GCF_048455015.1). Taxonomy (NCBI): domain Eukaryota; kingdom Metazoa; phylum Arthropoda; class Arachnida; order Ixodida; family Ixodidae; genus Haemaphysalis; species Haemaphysalis longicornis. The sequence goes on along the minus strand of NW_027526335.1, from coordinate 28,492,133 downwards.
CCAGACTAACTGGCCTTTTTCTTCACATCACAGAAAAATTGGAGGGAAACAGGGATAGAAATGCGAGCTTTTCTGTGCCAAATATGCATTCCTTTTTGTCATAAATGGTCCAGTCACAACCATAAAGCCTGCCCTTTAAAGATGTAATCTTGGGGCAGGTGTTTGTTTGAACTTCTTCTGAAATGAAAGCTGTGCCTCGGGCTGGGAAAAATCACTCCAGCTTAAACAGTGTTGAATGGACGGCAAAGTTTGGCACTCTGTTTAAATCACAAACTTTGTTCAATTGCTAATCTAAGCTTGCTTTAAATGAGGGCAGTCTCCAGTTATATCGACTATGAAACTGCGAGGTCAGTGTAGTGTAAGTGAACGTTTTTGTTGCCATTACATTCCTCATAATAAAACTTGTGCTATCTCACTTCCTTGGCCCTGGGAGATTTTTGTGGCAACCAAGGTTGGAGTATTTTGATGGGTGTGTGCTCTGGCTGGCTCGCACAAAGGCTTACAAGCAAGAAGGAAGAAAGAGAAGCTTCATTTACATTTATTCAAGCAAAGGATGTTTGGTCTCTTCAGAGTTCAGTGGTGTGTCAGGTGCCCCGTCTTTTTATAAAACATTCTGGTGGGTGAAAGAATAAGTCTACGGGTAATCACAAACTTAATGCTGTGGAGTGCCCCCCTAAAAATCCCCCCTCTCGATGTTGCAGGGCTTCTTTGACATTCCGGTGGACAACCTGTACGCCGAACCTGCTGTCCTGAAGTGGATACGGGAGAACATTCCCGAGTGGCGGAACGGCATCATTGTTTCTCCAGACGCGGGCGGAGCCAAGAGGTACACTTCGTGGTTTTGCACTGTTCGCAATACCCTCCTCCTTGTGCAAGGCACTCGAAGTGGAGACAGAAAAATCAATGCATGCTGCTTGAAGAAATTGGGCTGTGCTTGAAATTATTTTGTTGCTAGGAGAAGAGTTGCGTCGAGTGGATGGACACTGTATCTAAGCAAACCTGCATGCTGCCTTCAACGACATCCATGGTGGCACAAAAAATGTGCCAAGTTTAATGCAAACTGCACTAGGATAATTGGAAAGATATAGACAAGGGTGATATGCTTGTAGTTATTGTACGCGCACTTGATGAGGTAGTTTGGAGTTGCCACTTGTTGGCTCATAAGGATTGGCAGATGCTGTTAAAAAGAAATGCAGATTTGAGGGGATATGCGCCATGATGTGGTGACATCCCTGTGTGGCTCTTTTAAATGTGATGCATCAACGGCACTCTGCCTAGCTTCACAGCGCTCTCTTCAATTCAACTTGGGGGTATGGGGGACTTGGGCAGTCTGTTTTCTCATTGTACAGCGAAGTTCAGTTTGGTGTTTTTTGTTTTTTTAAATGTGCATTCCTTTGCAACGGAAACGTCATTTCCCACCGAACAAAATTGTGGTGAAGTTTGAAATGTCCAATTTTTTTAGGCTTGTGCGAATATAAGTTTTAGTTCAAAGCGAATTCGAAGAGAATAGTTCTTGGGGTCGATTACTTTTGAAGCAAATTCAAATAGTTGTCAGCTGTCCTAAAAACAAAACTGAAATAGAGTTGTTCTTATGCAAAAATTCTTTATTTTTGAGGTTACAACATGCAAATGCATCACAGAGAATGCTATGATAACACCGTAAAAAAAATTGAAGTTGTAGAAGCTGCTGCTCCCTTCTACACAGACAACAACCTACAACACACACATGCATAAAACATCACAGAAAATCATTTGGTAACACATTTCATTAAAAAAAATTATGAGAAAAACTAGCAGTCTACAGCAGTGGAAAAGACACTCCCTTCTACTAGTTACAAGGCTACAACACTGAAAAAAATCTAAAAATTTTTGGTAACATATTTCAAGCAAAAAAAAAATAATGGCATACATAGACTACCAGCTCCACATGCAGTGAAGAAAGTGCTCCCTACTACTAGCTAAAAGGCTACATTCCACCGAAAATTAAAAAAAAAAATCAGAAAATTGTTTGATAACATGTTGATAACACGTCGTTGACAACATGTAGCCCTCGTTGGCGTCTACAGAATAGCGTGGCACTTGAGACACAGCTCCCTGGCTTGGCGGGACCTTCACACAAAAATTCCATATAGGGTTGGCACCTGTGGATGCATTGGCCATGTCACTTGACTGATTGAAGCAACTGATGCACACTGAAGTTTAAGTGTGGAGTGCAATCAAAACCTGCTCACTGCACGTGTTACCAAACAACTTGTTTGGTTACGGTTTAATTTCAGAAATTAATTTCAGAATTAATTTAACTTCAGAAATTACCTTACATGCACAGCTTTCCTTTACTGTGTTCACAAGTTTTCATGAAAAAATACTAGTTGCTTCATACGCGCCGGGAGAAGCAGCTCCTGCTGGCTGCTTACAACATTTCCTGCTTTCGAGAGCAGCTTCACTCCTCGCTTGCATGGCAGGAATTGAAAGGAACTTTCGTTCCACCTTGAAACGGTGAAAACATCAACACAAAAATAAGTAGTCACTAAAAAAGGTAAAACTGGCATGCAGTTGGCTCCAGCATTTTTACCACCACATAGAAGCTCAGCTAAAGAAAAAAAAAAGTGCTGTAGCCATTAGTATCCGTGCTTGTAGCCAACCAAAGCACAAGTTACAGGCCGCCGTTTTGAACAGTGTTCCGATAATTCAGCGTCGAATCGGCAGTACAAGTGCGCCGGCTCGGTGCCGCTCTGTCGGCAACAATGTCGTTTTGGTACAGCCTTTGAACGGAAAGTGTGATGGTGGCCAAGAGCTCGTCGCACCCCTAGGCAAGGCAACAGCTTGACACTGATAGAAATGCCCCCGTTGTTGGGGTCTTGTGACAAGCCTGGGATGGCATCTCTGGGAACTTGACAAAAAAAGCTTGGCTTTTGGCTGCCTGTTTTGGAGCCCCAAGTAAATCCTGCATTTGGATCGAAGCGAATAACGAATATAAAGCAATTCGATCGATTATTTGACGACACTAAATAGTTGCCCATCCCTAGTTGTAACATCTAAAGCACGTAACTGTGAAGCTCGTTAAAACAGATGGCACATCTAAGAAAAATTTGCATACATTCTAAGCGCTGCTACTGCCTTGAAAAATTGCATAGCTGTGTTTTTCCGCTCAAAGTTTGCTCTGGTGGAGCAAACTTTGGAGACCCCTTCTTCAGGGGTCTCCAAGTGGAATTTGTAATGAACAGCGAGTACTTGGAACGACCTGGCAGGCAGGCAGAGCAGCCTCTGTATGTGTGGTTATATCAACAATGCATGGACGTGTGTTAGGGGGGTTGTTCCAGTGGCGTCCCAACTGGGCTTCTGTGTAGTTGCTCCCCGTGCCCTTTCCAGGGTGACCGCCATAGCGGACCGGCTGAACGTGGAGTTTGCGCTGATCCACAAGGAGCGCAAGAAGGCCAACGAGGTGGCCAGCATGGTGCTGGTGGGAGACGTCAAGGACCGCGTGGCCATCCTGGTCGATGACATGGCCGACACCTGCGGCACCATCGTCCACGCCGCCGACAAGTGCGTCCCGCTCTCCCCCATTTCTGGGTTCCGCCAGTCTCTTCTTGTTTGTAGGTTCCCGACTAAGAGCCGTGAGGGCACTTTTGTGGTCGACTTGACTGCGTCAAGGCGGGAACAAAGTTCTTATGCAGGTGCTGTGCATCTCTGCTGATAAAACGCAGTAGTGGCGCGTGGATTTAAACATGTGCTGTAAGTTTGTTTGGATAGTATCGTACGCACAGCTTCAATCAGTGCTGCTTCACGATTGTGAACATCACCTTGCAAGTTGACATGTACGAGGATGCTTGTGGTTGCAGGATGACCAGGCTTGCTCGGAGGCTGTTTAGCAAGTTTGTTTTATCTAAACTGAGTGCTAAAATGAAGCTTTTAGCAGCGGCTATCAGCTAAATGGGGTATCTGGCTGAATGTTGGTTAATTCAAACTCCGGTGGTGTAGAGCAGATACGATTGCTGCTTCATAGTTGTATCTGTTAATGGGGGCACAAAAAGACTGTCATTGTGCGCAAGCAATTTGAATCTGAAAACCGGATGCAGATTTAACTGGACAGAAACAAGCAGCCTGTCATCTCGCGACCTTCGTTCTGTCTTGCAGGTTGAGGGAAGCAGGAGCCAGCAAAGTCTATGCCATTCTGACCCATGGCATCTTTTCGGGGCCAGCCATTTCAAGGATCAACGATGCCTGCTTTGAGGCTGTGGTGGTTACAAACACCATTCCACAAGACCAACATATGAAGGAGTGTCCCAAAATACAGGTTTGTAGCACTTTTTGTCAATTTAGAGAGTATTTACCCACTGTAGGGTTGTATACGATGAACTCCAATTAAGCAGGGTCTGTGTTCAAAGGTGAACATTAGTTGTAATTGTTCTTGTTTGGAAGCTTTTTAAGGTATTAGTGAAGGCCTGTATATACAGTTACCTATACCTCAGTGTATCAAAACTGCAATATAATGGAGTTATGAAGTATAAGTAACTTAACTCCCTTTGGAAACCATGTACATTTAGTCTCTATATGACAAAGTAAATGTTAATTTTGAATAAACCAGTGCACAAAAATGTGGATGAGAAGACGAAGGCAGAGGACTGCTTTGCTGACAACTTACAAATGTCAAGAGAGATTGACTACCAAGCTTCCCATAAGCTAAAGATGATGATGATGCAGCAGTGACAAAAACGAGTGTTCAGCAAGATTTTCAGCTAAATTTTTGTTTTGGGTCTAAGAGTAGCGCCAACACAGAAAGAAGTAGAAAAAACTGGTACTAATATGTGTGGGCGTTCAAGGTATGTGGGTGAATACTCTAACCAGAGCACTGATTGATCAGTTTAACAGTATAGTGTACTGGCACCAAGTCGCCACCAGTGCCCCTTAAAGGAGCACTTATAGAAAAGCTGGGAAGCTCTAATAAATTACGCTTTGCTTAGAGTTATTGCTCACTCACTTTGAATGCAAGTGCAATGTATAGGGAACAAGCTCAGTATTGTTTGTAAAGGGAGTCCATAGAATTTGTGGTTGCATTGTGTGTCAAGCTTGGGTGCCCAGTTTAAAGGGACACTAAAGGGTAAACCTGTATCGATATATTACGGTGCCGAAAATCTAAATCCACCATCATCGCGACTAGCAGAACGCTTTTGGGTACTATAATTTGTGACGTCACAAAAGTTGTGAACGACGAAAGCTGATCATTGGAGAAGCCTCTATAGATGTTTTCCTGACATAAACAGTTCTTCGGTAGCGGAGTGCGTGAAACAAATGTAATTGAACACTTTACATGAGCTCATCTTGTTTAAAAAGCGCAGATTTTGTACATTGTGAGACAGGCTGCTTCCCTCACGCTTCAGTTGGCCATCACGTTTTCAGTTGCATTTTGGAAAAGACGTGTTATACAGTGGAGCATAGTTAGCGAAGCCAATAATATATAGCAGTGAATGCCTGAGCTTCTGCAAGCAATAACCCCGGCAAGAAGCAGCAAAAGGAACAAGGTGTTTAGGCGACTCGCCTGAGTGTTCTCCATGCACGGATGTTGCTGTTGGTAAAGTGTGCTTGCGCCCGCATTGAACCTTATCACAGTGAAGGGGAAAGGGTACCTTGTGCTCCTCCGCTCACCGCAAGCCACTGTGATAGTCTGTAAGCGTCGCATAGCTCTACGCTTGAGCCTGGGGGAGCCGGGCGGGACTACTCTATTGTAGCGTTAGCAGGCCGAAATAAAAAAGACATCGTCACTGCCAGCTTATCGTGTTCGAGTGCTCGAAGCGGCGAGCGTGGACGCCGCTGATCACATTTCACTGATGCTCTGTTTGTGCCGGGCTGGTGCCAGCGCATGGGAGCTCGCTAGAGTGGCATCGGAGAAAGCGCACGCGGCGTACTTGTTTCATGTATCGCCTCACAGATGTGTGGCTTTGGGCAGCGGTTGATGTGATGTTGTTGCCATGGCATCACTGATATGTCAAGAAGCATTTTTCATTCCGTTGGGGACAAATCATAAGTCTAAGCCAGCCCCCTCTGCTAGAGAATCATTGCTGGCGTCGGCCATGGCTTGCAGACGTGTCATTGCCAGCGTGAGAGCACCTGAACAGCACCGGTGCCTCGCTCCTACCTTGTTACGCAATGGCTACATCACGAAAAAGTGAAAGTGAAATGGGAAAGAGGGATTCCAGCTTCACTTATTTCTCAGGAAATAACACATCGTTGCTCATTGAACACAAGCTGAGAGTGCTATGAAACGTATGGTCTTTCAGTTAAAACAAAAATTTATTACTAAGCCTTTAGTGTCCCTTTAATGTGCAGGAGCAAATGAAATGTATCTGTTCAGCTTTATGTCCACATATCGCTCCCTTTACGTACAGTGTACGAGCGCAGTGCTCCCATAAGGCCGGATTGAAAAGATATAATAACGGAGGTCGAGGCAATAGTTAAATAACATGATGGCCAACAAAGACTGTACGAAGATAACGAACACAAATACTAAGTTTAAAATGGAACCTGTATAAAGGTTGATGCCAACGTGTGCCGCAACTGTGGAATTTGCTGTATGCACTAGCATCTGCCAACCAGCTGTCCACTTTCGTGCAGCAGTTGGCAAATGCTTATGACGAGGTTGCAGCCGCAAAATTTTTCCATTTTTCAACGCTGACGTACAGTGTGGCCAACCCTACCAAATTTGCAGGGGGTTTTTATTGTCTCATTTGAAAGTTGCAGAAATTCTTTAGGTAGCAGATGGTAGGAATCACTACAGCTGTGGTGCACACTGTAATTTCGCACTTTATACAGTGTAGTTTTGCGTTGAATTAGCAGCGTAGATGAGGCAACAGCTTTCACATTCATACCTCCCTTGGCCACTTTTTGTGCTAGTGCATGCACTAGTTTTGCAACAGACTTGTTTGAAGCCCTTGCTTTTGACCTGGCAGTACTCATGGAGAGCCTCCCAAACTTACCCCATCCCGGCTGCCACAAAGTCCCTTGCATCTCTGGGACTTTCCGCCCTAGGGTTTTCCCCTCGTTCCCCCACCTCATTCCCCTTGTTCCTTCGCACTTGGCACCAAAGCGACAGAAGCTGCTCTTGTTGTCTTTGCAGTGTATCGATGTCTCCATGATCCTTGCCGAGGCCATTCGCAGAACCCACAACGGAGAGTCGGTGTCCTACTTGTTTAGTCATGTGCCCATGTAGCCGGCATGGCAGCAGCACATCACCGGTTCGCCCTGCCCCCTTCCCCCACCTTGTTTTTTTTTCCCCCTTTGCTGCTCCTTGAGGGTGTGCCCTCCTCCCATGGTGATGCCTTGTTCTTTTTGCCTTTCTTTTAACCCTTAACCTTTCTGTGTCTTACCTTAGCACGCGTCCCTCTCCTTACTTTTGTTTTCCTCCGAAGATAACCTCCTACATTTTAGTGGCACATCTGTCTCGTGTGTTTCCCTTGTTGTTGCTTTTCTTTTTTAAAGCATTAGTGCTGTGTCATATTACAGCAGGCCTGAAAGTCACTGGCTGCGAAAGCCGCCGCGGAACAATCTGCACCTTGTGCCATTAAAGCTGCCTTGTGTAATGGAACGGGGACAGCATGTACAACAGACACGTGCAAGTAAGGGGTGTGTGGTGTTTTTGTTGCCCTTAGGTCTCTGTGCCTTCCTGGTCAGCCTGTTACTTTGAGGACCGTGAAGCCGTTTTTAAGTGTGCCGGTTTTTTTTTCTTTTTTTTTTTGTCATGTATGGCTCGTTTGCCAGAGCACGGGGTGATGAGCCACTTCAGTTGTCAGAGTACTTTTTTTTTTCTTTCCAAGCCTCTTAGTTTATGGAATTTTGTGTTAGCTGTAAGCAAAATATAGAGTGGGCATTCGTGCTGATCAGATAGGGCACAGGCTACAGTGAATAAACACTTTTTTGTCACAGAAGTGGCATTGCGACTACTAGCCTTCTCTAAGGCAAAGAAGAGGCAGAGATGGGGAGAAGGTATGTAAATGTGCTTGCATGAAGAAGTTGGCGTTTTGTTTCTTTTGTGCAACAGAGTGGCAGTGATGCCTCGTGCTTCCTGGCTACTTATGAATGTCTTTTCATACTTGCCACTTATTGTTTGAAGTTGTTAGTTTTTATCTTGTGTAGTTCACACTGAGAGCCAATGTCAAAACCTTTTCTCGTGAACTGTCCAATGGTCATGCTGTGCAATCAAGTTGGTCATCATTGCTGTTGAGCCGCCAGCCCTCATGTTGGTGAAAGGGACAAACTGCGTCGCCTGAACTTTTTTCCATTGCACTATACGCAGCTGGCGAAGAAAAGTAAAAAAATTGGTAGTTGGCAGTGCGCTTTGTTTGGAAGACAAGTTGTGTATTTCCCTTGCCCTTCTTCTTTCCTTGCTTTTCAGCAGACCGATGTTTCAGGATTTTTCAGTGAAGCGATATATAGGAACTTTCACGGCATTTCTTTGTGCCCTGTTATTACCAATGGACCTTCGAACTGATGTAGGCGTTCTTCTGACAGACCCAACCACAGCAGCGCATAGACATCTCGCACAGCGGCTGTGTACACAAGCAGGTTGCCTTGTACATTTTCGACGCATTCCATTACAGTTCAAGAGAGAAAGAATGCATGTGCTGTGCACACTTTCGGGGCATTGTTTTACATTGTCTTTTCCTTTGCATTAAACAAATTTTAGGTACACAACTGCTGTCTCAATCTGGAGCACACAGACAAGTCTCTTGTTGCAAAGCAGTTTTTATTCAACAGCCAACATAGTACACCTCGAACACTTTCAATCAACACTGAACAGACAAACTTTGCCAATGGTAAAGATGTTTCAACACCCTGGTGATTTCATTGTGGCTTTCATGTCAGCGGCGCCGCACGCATAACAAACTCCTCAACAAGTTGCATACTCGGACTACAACCTTTCCTGCTCTCTGAAGAGCAACTCTTCTTACTCAACAAATCTGGCCACGCAAAGTGCAATTTTATTTGGATGACCAGCTCTGTCTTGTTGCCCGCTGGAACTAAAGGAAACGATGCTGCTTGTAAATGCTTCTTGTTACAGTTCTCGCAAAGGCACAAGCGTCGTTTAGTAATTATTTTTATATCCCCTATTGCTCTGCTGGTGGTTCACTCAGACAAACAGGATGAACCAGCATTGGCAGTTTACGCCCAGATGAAGAGCTAGGGGAGATCCACAGAGTGATGGCCTTGCTCTGGTCAGACGGGAGCCAATCCTATAGCCTTGCATGAGCAGCAGTTTCCGACAATGCCAGCCGACTTCCCTGTCCTGTGTGTGCGCACAAAAATGCTGTGAAGCAGCCCTTGTATTTTGGGGTGGAATTTGAAAGGTGGTGGCAAATTTGCAGGCCGCTTGCAGAACCCCAACTACTTTAGTAAACTGGTAACAAAAAGCTGCCTCCTTCCTTGATATGTAAATGCCTAGAACGTCTGAAGTATGGGCCACTATTTACAGACTTTTGCTTAGCGCTCCAGTGGGTTAGAGCACCAGGTATGTTGGACAGCCTCCTAGACATCGTGGTGGACAATATTTGTCACTGTCAACAGCACCAGCATAAGAGGTGCACTAAACAGTGCATAGCTTTCACATACTGTGCACAACGGCGTGGCTAGACTACTTGGGGAGAGGTCACAACACAAGCTCTTGTTGACTAGCAAGTGCACCTGCTCATTGTTCGGTCCAAGGGATTTGCTCGGAGTACAACCTACAGCAGCACTGCAATGGAACTTCCGAACACAATTCGTTGCATCAAAGACGAATTGTTTAGATTTGCAAGTACCCCTTCTGGAGAAGAGTTTTAGTGGTCAGGCACGAGTCCTGGGCTGTTTATTGGGTGCCAAGTTGCTTTGAAATTCGGCTCGCGTGAAAGATCCCCAGGTGGTCGAAATTGATCCGGAGCCTTCCACTATGGCGCACCTCATCGCCTGCGTTGCGTTGGCGTGTTAAACCCTACAATCAATCAAAGCTGCTTGATGCGTGTTTTCATAGCAGCAAATTTGAAGAATGCCTAATAAGGAAAGCCAGTAAACTGCCCAGTCAAGTCTGAACTTGCGCGCCTCAGCAAAGGTACTTCATATTTCTTGGCTCTGCATAGCTTTCCAAAAAAAAGCCTACTTCTGTTGCCTTTAAATATGCTTCAGTTCCTTGACAGTGGTTGTTTTAGCCAGCATTCGACTTTATTGGCAATGCCTGGACTGCTTTTCATGAGCAAAACAAGTGTGCGCCTGAACTAACACTATATAGTGAGCTCAAATGAGTTTATTGATGCCTGTACTGCTTTTGAGGAGCAAAACAAGTGTGTGCACCGAAACTAATGCTGCAATGAGCTCGGAAAGCAGCTTGAGGTTTGTCCTAACTGCTTGTAAACACCCTGCAAACGTGACCAACTGTTCTAAGGCACACAAGCATTGTTTGGGATGCAATGACTGGTGCTCCAAAACAATTTTGCACTCGAGTCCGAAAGTAGTAACAGCTCGGCTACGCATGCCTGCATTCGTGCAAGCTGGATTCCAATACGCTAGCCAGAATGCTGCCTTGGTAGAGTTTGCAAAAGTCACCGGTGTGCGCCATATTCTCATTCCTCACAATCTACTGCTACGCCCACGAGCGACAGAATGGGCAAAGAGGTATGCATGTTCCAGACACTACTGTACAGGATGCATTAGCAAGAAAGAAGCACCATCTTATGCACACAAATGTAAAAGGCTGCGCAGTGTCTCGCATCGAGCTACACGAACTAAAATGAGTGCGGCACAAAAATAAAACTGTACATGCTTCGCCGCAGTGTTGTAACAAAACATTGAGCACTTTCCAAGGAAACTGTCCGTGGCACACACACAGCCTCAAGACCAAATTATTTACAAAAATGTGCTTCGTGGCCGGCTGAAATCATCTCGCAAGGTAAAAACAACATGCCGCGAGCCACGGCCCCTGTACAGAAAGCTTTCGTACGCATTGCAGATAACACTGCACTGAAGGGCCATTTTTCAGCCATCGTGCCAAACTTTCAACCACATCGCGTACAGTGCAAATGCAGACTTGTGGCAGCATTGTAGAGCTCCATACTCGGAGCCCAGGCTTAGCTGAACACTTGCACACCGTCAAAGTTATCATTAGGTCTCCTTGAAGATGTTGCTTATACAGCGTGTGAAATTCAAAGCAGGAAAAGTACCCTTCATGCTGAACAACGTGGCTCTGCCAGTGTTCTGTGTAAATGTAGCATTCAAGAGCCAGGTGTAAAAGTAGCAAACATTGTTCACACACAGTCTAATTGCCTAGCTTTAAGGCTGGTGGTCGTATGGCACTGTAGAGAATGTGTTCGATGTAAAGTGACAGCTCTGCTTGCATTGCTGAAATGAAACAGGTGCCACACAATCTTGGCAGATACACTGTCAAAGTCAGACCAGTTCTCTGCCCAGTAAGTTTGTAAGGCTACCCTTGCGCATGGCTACACCAGTGGTGCTTATTTTTCAGCAGTGAAACCTTCACGAGTACCAAGGGAAAAAATGACGGAACCCAGCCTTTTAAGATGCATACACAAAGAGAAGTCACGAGCGCTTATGTCGTCCTTCCCTTTGTTCTGATCCAAGCTGCACTGTTAAACCAAAAATGAATTCGTACCAACTCGCAACTTACCACCCTCTTAATTAAGAACACCAGTGGTGCACCATGCCGCATACTCCGTGCATGTGCTGTCCGAATGGTCGTTTGTTAGTCAAGTGTGGCAGTCCATACCCGAGATGGAGAACAGCCAACAGTGCAAGGCAGGGCCACAAAACAAACAATCCATAGCAAGAATACTTTGCTACCGGTTGCCAAATTCTATAAGGAATTCCACTGCCAAACTATGGTTTTACTGCTAGTTAAAACGGTGGGCTAGTCAACATATCTGAACACTAGTGAAAATCAGGCAAAAATGACTTCCAGCTGTTTCTGAGAGGACCAGTTCTCTCTGGGTTGAGCGCCACATGCTTGTTGCACAGCGAAGGCCAGCATTTGTGGGCTTTTGGCATAGGGAAGCAAAGAAGCAAGCGACTGCTGCTGCCGCAGGAACTTTGGTGGGCTGCCCCCTCTCTCGCCTGGAAAGGTGGACTCAGTGCGAGTGGTGCTTCTGCCGCGGTGGGAAATGCTTGACGACACCTGCGAATGGTGGCGGTGGTGGGGCGGTGGCTCCCACCGGGGCTGTCGGCAGTGCATGGCGTGTCAGGGAGAGAGAGTGAGATCGCGCCCTCTGCACGTGGCTGAGGTCCTGCGAAGGCGCGACCTCGCGCGACGGCTTGGCAGACTCAATTCTCTTGAGCAGAGCCTGGGGTTTTTGAAAAGAGTGGAGAGGGACGTCGTGTCAGACTCCGCAGCGTGGGCCCCGAAAGCCAGCGCCCGCGCGACTCCGTCATTTTGTACAGAGCACTTGCCCCCAATGCAGATGCAACTCACTCTCTCTAATCTGAGGCCAGAAAACTTGACAGTTCTATATGAGAACCCTGCAATATATCACAATGTAGGAAGGCACGCATGCCCTTCAAGGCAGTTAGGGCCTGTCATTGCAAAACATGAAATCTCGTACACTTAACAGATGAAACGGGTACATCCAATGCTTCTAAAAAGGCCATGACCTTTGCCCCTGATACCAAAGCTTAAATTGCTTCTGAAAATGACTCTTGAAAGGATGTGGTCAAACTTGTCCCTTTAATGCCCAAAACTTTATTATTTTGCTTAAGCATGTGAGAAGTTTTTTTTTTTTTTTATGATCTAAAAGGACTTCCGACATCACAAATATGAAGTCAGAAAAAAATTTGGTTCATTAGGATGGACATATTGGGCACTGGGAAACACTGGACACTGGCTGCCGATATATCACTTGAACAAGAGAGCTACCTTGATCACCACGATTTATTGCTCAAGTGAAGACAATAACGTAAAGTTTGTATTGCTACCATTTGTAATAACAACGAAATTTCACAATTTGTTACCTGTCACTAGCCCGTTGAGCCACCCGGGCTCGATGCAAGTTGACATGCTTAATATTTTTTTTAGCAGACGCAAGCGCGTGCTGCCCTCTCTCCTTTTATTTTTGAAGGTCCGGGATCCTTTATCTGTCGATTGATGGTGTTAAAGGTTGAAAAAAAAAAAAAAAAACCACAAAGTGCAAAGTGCGAGAGAAAAAAATATTGAGTTGCTGCTCCTGAGCAACACTGGGCATCAAAGGGTTAACACAGCTCAAACCGGCTCCTTGCTGAAAGCCCATCGTAACTTGACAGCCAAATTGCCAGAAAAACCCATTGGTCCACATTGTGACCAATATCTTGCTGTTTATTGTCCATTACTTGCCTGACAAAATACCCACTTTATCGTTTCCCAATCAGCCTGTCAGAAATCGTGCAAAAAAATGACTCGCCTCACAGCCCAGGTCGTAACACCTGCTCCTCAACTGAATTAAGAATGTAAGCCAGGCTGTACACAGTACCAAAAAATTTGTGCTAGCCACTTTTGTAATTTAAACGCTCCCTTAATCTTCAGTTGAAATTTTGCTTACTGTAAGCTCACAAACTGCTTGAGTGAACTTGATGTGCAAACTCATAAAACTGTGCCTAGCAAAAATGACTACCCACAGTACTACATGCATCCTGACCAATGAAACTTACAGCTTGGGCTGGTACAGTCAGTAACAAATGAAACCCATACAGGACAACACACAGATTTAGGAATGTGTTCTCTATGACGTATGGCCACTACACATAAAAAATATAAAAGATCATTTAGTTATTTAAACTTGGAGATTTAGTGCTGTAAAATTTATACACTCACTTCCACACATTGTCTGCTGACTGCACACACTAATGGAGTCTTAGTTATTTCTAAGTGTTGACTTAGGAAGCAGGGCCAGCTGCTTGCCAAGCATCCAGCAGTGCACTGTGTTACGTTGCTGCTGCAGAACTTGAGAGCACCGAAATAATGTGTGGTTTTCAATAACATGCCATTACTATCCCAAAAGCATGGGTCATCAGCTAGCCCAAGGATGCTCAGGCTAAGAGAGAAATCACCTGCACTTTGAAAGTGCAAGTCTTCTTCCTTGATTTTAAGGGGCCCTACCTAGACCTTAAACCAGTTGCCTACAAAAAAATCTCAGCCCAGGGTCACATGTCCATGTGCAGTAGGGAACTATATAAAGTTGGTAGCCCCATACCGACATTCCGTTGTCAGTGAGATCTTATTGCTGCTACTGGCCATCTTCTCTTATGGGAACACAAGTGTTATCACTGCTTTAAAGACAGTGCAACAACAAAAAGAGTCAGAGATTACGAAAATAACTGGCAGGGTCCATGTGAGTGCTTGAAACCCTTGAATTTGAAGTTTCCAAGGCTATGGAAGTCCTGGAATTTTTCGAATGCTTCTATTCAATAAACAGTAAAAGCAATAAGAGTAAGAAAAGATCAAATGTGTTGCCTTGTTGATCTTCTTCAGCAAATAAAATTTTGCAACACACGGAAAGTGCATTTTAACCCAAACAAACAATGATAAGAAATCGGCAAAAAAGAAAATATTGCCGGAGCCATCTTTTTGACAAGGACGTATCTGAACTGATAACAAGTCTCTTATTGAAACGGATCTAGCGACATTCCATTTTTTTTGGCGATCTCATTTCAAACCTTCCGCTTCCCCTAAACCAGGGTCTTATTTGGATCTTGAACAAGGTAGTCTTCAAAAATGAGCACACAGAACGATACAATTCCTTGAAAACACTAGAAGTTCTGCTTTATAAACCAGCACGAACCGAGACTTGGTATGCACTGATTAAATAGCGAAGTAGTTATACACCGGGAATGGCTATCTTTCACAGAGCTTCCCAACACAACCAGTCGTTGCCATTTCACGGCTCCCTGAATAGTACTTCCCAAGAAATTTTTTGTACTTCTGGCAACTATGCGGCACACGTAACCAATATTTGTAAGGAAAAGGTGTCCATCTGCCTAGAAAGGCTTCCGAATGCTGACAGATTGAAAACATCACAGTATGACCTTTCTGCACGACATTAACACAAAAACAATGTGGAACTATGTTGTTCAAGGCAATGAAGCCTTTCTGTGGCCTTGTACCAGTGTTTCTCTGAGGAATTTACAGACCGTGCACAATGATTTATCTAAAAAGAGGGCTCATTGATGTGAAAACTTCATCCCATAGAAAGGTTTCCTAACGCTGACAGATTGAAAACACCACACTACGACCTTTTTGTATGACACTGCATGAAAACAATGTGGAACTTTGTTGTTTCAGACAAGGAAGCCTTTCTGTGACCTTGTACCAGTGTTTCTACAAGCAATTTGCAGAACCTGCACAATGATTTATCTAAAAAGCAGACTCAATGATGTGAACACTTCTTTATTTCACGGCACTGGTGACACGGGCTGCAAACAGGATGTTACTACTTACCGTCAGGAACGTCATTAAATTTCCCTTTGCACAGCTGTGACACCGCCGGTTCTGCTAAGGGGCTTTACTTAAGCAGCCAGTGTTGGAGCCAAACATTCATGCTTCACTCTTACACAAACACAAACGTAGACCGATCTAAAAAAAATAGCCTAATGTGAACTTTAGGGTGTCCTTCAATACGTATATCAACTACACATGATGCCATGCAGTCTGTTGTCCCCACAGTAGACGAAATGCGGGTTTCTCAAAAGCTGCTAGCGAATGCGCCAAACCAGCAGCGGGCACATAGCTACCACGATCGCACAGACACGGGGCTTGCACACGAATCGAAACGACTAAGCTGGGGGAAAGCTCACGACAGACTTAGCTCCATCAACGGCGCCCTTTGCGCAGCCGAGGCGCGAACGAATTGAACGAAGTGGTGTGAGCGATACGCGCGAAAACTTACGAGGTTTTCCACTTCAATCTGCCTCTGCTGCCGCTGCCGGTTGATTGCCGAAGGCGCCAGACGGGACGGCGTCCTTGAGTCGAATTTCGGTCTCGGTCGGTTCTGCTGGGCCAAGATGCGCTTCAACAGCCTCTGGTTCTCGCGGTCGATCCGCTGCACTTCTTCGTTCGAGAAGGACATGTTCTTGCGTCCCTTGGCCAGATTAGAGGCCACCGCTTCCTTGCGCGCCCGGCTCGCCTGGCCTTGCTCGCACTGGTGCGCCTCGAGCCGCCTGATCGCGTCCACCAGCAGCTGCAGGTCGACGGAATCGCGCGGCTGGTTCTTGCCGCCCAGGCGGACCTTGTTGGCCAGCTTCACCGCGTGCGGGGGTCTGCGCCTGGCGCCCCTGAAGGAGCCCTCGTCGGACTCGCTGCCGCTGCTACTGCTGCTGCTGCTGCGGTCACCAGGCGCGGACCTCGCGACACCGTTCAGGGCCGACTCCGGCAAAGCCAGCTTGCTGAGGGGTAGCTTCACCGTCGGCACGGGGCTGTCACACATGTAGGGGGAGTGCAGGGGCGTCACGTCCGTGATGGATTCGGACTCCGAGAGGTCCTCCATGGAGCCCTCGCTGAGCGACGACAAGCCGTCCGAGTCCGTGACGGACACGCTCGAGCGCGGGCTGGTCGCGTCCAGGTCGTCGTCGTTCTCGCCGTCCTGCTCCATGCGAACGTTGCGAAGCGACGGGCACGGAGGCGACGGCTCCTTCATGTCGCGGTCGGTGAGCGAAACGGCTGGCGGCGCCACGGAGGGGCTCGCTCTCCTCGCGAAGAAACCCGAGTTGATGGCCGTCGGCAGGCGATACGAATCCAGGGGCAGCAGACTGCCGTCGCCGGCCATGGGAAGGGAGCTGCCACTCGACGAAAGGACGCTCTGCGGAGCGAACGGCACTGCATCGCGAATGTGACATTTCTGACCTAGGCCTGCAACATCGACCGCTACGGTGCTGCACGACGGCTTGTTCTCGGCGCTGTCATCTTGGCCGTAGCACGTCGGAGGCGTCGCGGCAGCGTCGAAGAAAGCCACGTCGCTGTGTAAGCGCAGGTCGTTGTTGCTTCCACCCAGGTCGGCTTTCCAAGACATATCGGCCGATCCTGCACACAGCGGATCGACGACGGCAGGCTGCCTCGACGCACATCCATCAAACGCGCAGACGACTGGGACGAGCTGAAGCGAAATCCGCTCGCTGTGTGCTTTCAGAACCCCCGACCGTGCCTTGCAGACGCAAAACAGTTCGCCTGAACTGTGACATGCGTCGAATTTCGATGCAATGCGGTGTTCGCGAGCTCACCGAACTTTGCGACGACCACCATTTCTGCCCGTCAGCGCTAGCAACGCTCGCCAACGTTTGTTCGGTTGGTTTGTGCATGTGGCGCCACAGAACAGGGAGGGTGGCGCCATCCTTTACAGCTGCGGCCGCTACGGCGGCGGCGGCGGCGGCAACTAAAGAAACGCTAGAAACGCCTACGTATTTTTTAAGTGGCGTCACAGCGTGTCGTCATCGCACGAATGACGCCACCGTTTTTGCCCAAGTGCTGCGGATCTGCTGACTCCGTTTTCACGAATTAAAAAGCTCTGACGTGCTACGAGGATGCATTGATGTGTTGAAAAAAAAAAAGTCGTTATGCAAACGGACCTTTCGAAACTCTAGACTGCGTTGCTGCATCGTCGCTTGTCATTAACGTAAAAATTATTACACAGGGCTAGCCGGATGAAAAACTAAAGCTAAAAAAAGGAACGCTTGCGAGCACGTTTTGAACCGCAAAATATCAGCTAAAGGAATAAAAACAGCAACAAAGAAAGCAGCGCTTTGCCAAGGCCTCTTTCGCCTTCTTTATAGTACCGTCGATTTCCGCGGCCGTGCTGCTCCTGCGAGTGGTTTCGCGCGTTGGTCGCAAGCATCGCATCAAGAGCAGCTCTTGCCGCAATGTACCCAAGTTTGACCCCCGGAACAGTATACGTATAATGTTTTTCTTCTTTATATTTATATTTATGTCATGCTTGGCTCTAGGATAGCGAGTCTTTTCTTTAGTGTTTGTAATAATCAGGCCCCGAAATCTTGATCAGTTGCGCATAATTTCGATTCCTCAAAAAACACGTACGTATGCTCCGAAGTTGTCCCAAAATCGGCGCGGTTCGCAAGGCCCCTCTGTTACACTATAGTCCCTGAATATACTGAGTATAGTCCTTGAAGGGGAAAAAAAAAGATTTTTTTTTCTATCCTATCATGGTTCCAGCAAGCCATGGTATGTACAGTTTCTTACTAAAAAAACTATGCAGTAAGCTAGACCTCCATTCGGAGTGAGGGGGGGGAGAGGTTTTTGCACTTGATCTCACCCAACACGATTCAGTGCCTAAAGATCCAACGTGGCGAAAGATCCAACAGTGGATCTTCTGTCTCGGTGGATCCTTCATTTCGTTGGGTATTCTAGCTCATTGGCTCTTCTATCTCGGTAGATCTTCTGTCTCTGTGGATATTCAGGCTCGATTGGACAGTTAACAAGAACGCTCCAACAACATCCCTAAAAAAGAATATGTTGCTGAGAACTAACTCAAGCTTGTTCCCGTCGCATGGTTGTTTTGGGCGGCACAAACAAGCGCAGGTGAAAATTCGGGAGATTTACTTGCTCAATTGCGCACTTTGCTGTTTTCATTTATCATTTAGGTGGCTTTTTTGGGAACGAACTAGTTATACCATTCAGATAACTTCACACTTCCAATGAAGGAGTCAACATGTTCATAAATATTAGAAATTGTATTCTTCAAGCGAAGCTTGTATTCGCTGACTTGCGGCGTCGGCGATGGCGTAGGCCGAATCGCCAAGCTTGCAGCAAGGATAACTTTATCCGCGCACTCTAATGGCGATGTTAATGATGATGATGATGCTCGTGAAGTGTTTGGCACATAGAGCTCGCTGTCTGCAACTGGCGCGGGCGCACAAGTATCGCTCTATATCGCGCCACAATGGGAGCCATTAATTCAAGGTCGCCGCTCACATCAAGCCACATCGCAGGTGCGGTGGTCGCTCAGGCTCTCGCGGCATGGACAGGCCGCGCGTGGTTCGCTCCATGGAAGAGCGGGCAGCCATTGAGGAACGTAAACGTTCCCGATAATGGCAGAAGAATGATCTGCAAGAACGTATACGAAGCATTTGCGATCGTGTTAAGCTCATCGAAATGAAAGGGTTTCGTTTTGGTCGGTCGATGATTTTGCGTTTTAATTTCGGTAATAGCGTTTTGAGTTAGGTAGAAGTGTTTTCGTTGCCGTTTTGCGAGGATTACGATTCAATTTTTTCCGTTTTCGTTTTCACTGAGGTCAAGCATCGCTTGCATCCCTGTTTCCGAAGGGAAGGGATTCGTTAATTTTTTTTTCACTGCGCCGCCTATCGATCATTCGTAAAAAATAAAGTCCATGGAAGTCTGGTTTCAGTTTTGCGTTAGTTTTTCACTTGTATTAAGTACAGTGGCGTTCCTGGCTAACCTTGCACCCGGGGCCCCAGCAAATTTGTCACCCCCCTCTCATACAAAATGTCAGCAATAATCAGAACAAATCAGCACAATTGCCACTATTTTATTTGATATTATAATAATTCCCTTTATTTTATTTCCTGTATTTTATTTATTTTATTTCCTTTATTTTCTAAATTAGGTTTACCCACTTATTTTGTTTTGTTAAAATAAAGTGTTGAAAGAACAACAAAAGGCGAATCTATTTTTGCATAGAAATGAACAAAAACTTTGCATGTTTTATTTAAAGCGAGGGCTTTAAATAAGTGAGTGAGTGAGTGAGTGAAACTTTATTGCGACAAGCTTGAGGCGCTGATGATTGCGCACCCGTTCCGTGGGGGGCCTCCTCTAGTCCGGGAAGCCCTGGTCCGCGCTGGCTGCCCTGGTCCTCTCCACCAGTCTAAGTTGGATTGGGAGGTCGGTGCTGCCGAGCTGGCCGCCCACTTCTCGTAGTTTGGAAGAGGATTGGGGGTAAAACATGGGGTTTTCTGGCAGTCCCATACCATGTGGTGCGGGGTACCGGGTTGGGGACAGAAATTACATGTAGCGTAGTAGAGGAGGGTATGGAGGAGTCTGCCGTGGGGATTATGAGTAAGTGGGGTGCCGCGGGGGATGGGGGCGCCGTGCGGGGTTGTGAGTTCGCCTGAATTAGTCGGCGAGAAGTAGTCGCCTCGGCTCTGGATAGACGGGGGTGTCGTTCGTGGCGGTACTGCGCTGGGGTTTTTGTGCTCTTGAAAGAGGAATAGGCTTGGGAGAGCGGAAGTACTGCGCGTCTTCGCCTTCCTGACAAACGGCCCGGTGGGTATGAACGCGGGAAGCGGCTTGTGCCGCCTCGCTTTCCTCGGACCCATGCCAGGGGGTCCAGATGACGTGCATTTCCGTGAGCTGCGGAGAAATATTCTTTCCCGCTCTTATTTTTTAATCATATGTAAAAGGTCTAATTCCCTTCTCGTGGTTACTTTCTTGCAGATATCGTAAAAAGGTTCACCTGCGATATCAAACATTCATTCCCAAAAAGCACCGCTTCGTTTAATCTGTTCGCATAAATGTTCGATTAAAAGCGTTTATCCACGGGCGCAGCCCGCCCACACCCTGCACGTTGCCCACCCCACTTGATCCATGGAGTCGACCGGAAATCGTATCCACTACGCACAGCAAGCCTATCGGGCGTAACAACCCCACACTCCGCCAACAATGCATCCGACGCCTTCAGACGGCAAAACTCAAATATGAAGTTGACATCTACACAAACGCTGCAGCGTAAGCTTAAATACCATCGGACTGCTCTGGACGCGCCCGGAGGTTCCTGCTCTAGGGGTATCAAACCATGTACAACAGCCAAGCCACGAGCCTTGAAGCAGAACTGAATGCCATCAACCATGCCGTAACATTCCTTGCTTATGATATTGATTAGCCTCTGCCGCCATTTATTCGTATCCTTGCGGACTCGTACGAAGCATTGACCACAAATCATCTGGTACATCAGGTATTATACCAAGCGCAAATTCTGCAACGGAACAAAACACAAGTTCGCATTGACTGGGTACCGGGCCATGAACCCTGTTTCTCGGGCAACCATTGTGGCCCATGAGGTCGCACAGGAGAGTGCATGCATTTACAACCTCCACTGGCGCCTGATGACCCCACCGGCGATACGACTCCACCGGTATAAGAAGGACCCAACTTCCAAGAGACCGGCTGACAAACAAAACTCCAGCAGGATATTTGAGCGATCTACCACCGCTGCCACACTCCATTGAGATCGTTATCAATAAATTTATCACCGGCGCAGCCTACACACATGAAATGCATCGTCAATGGTACACTCCCAATTTGCCCTTAGGATTCCCATACTGTCACACAAGTACTCCAGCAAACCTCACTCATCGGGTGTGGTCATGTCTGACTTTTCTCAAACACCGAACATTCACGGCCCCACAACTGCACTCTGATACCCATCAACTTGACACAGAATTAATCCACCAAATAGTATTTTATTCTCTAAAGAGCGGTCTGGCACGAGTTGTCCGAGCGGATACCTCACCGGTCCTACTCACGGTGGACTATTTTGCCTGGCCCAATAGTTTTGATGGGCCCATTTCAATAGTGAAGCTAAAAATTACTGAACACCGATAAGCGTGAACAAGAAGTTACGCAGGGAAATCCAAGAACTGTACCACTGCCCCAGTGCTATACCCTCTCTCCTTTTCCTTCCACTATTTAGACCAACGGCCTACCGTTTCATAAAAGTTGTACTAGTACTTGCTAACGCCATAAAAAACAAGCGAAGAAGAAAATGAACGTGACAAAGTCGCGCATGTACCATTCAAGGTCAAAGACGCTTCCCGGTGGATAACCACGCGAACATCTGACACACGACAGTTTTAAGGTGACACCACAAATAAGTGCACAGGGAGCCTTCGATCGCGGGTACACCGCCGGTCGGCAAGATGCAGCGCGTGTAGCACAAAGAAGCAACGAAGGAGAGAGAGAGAGAGAGAGAGAGAGAGAAACTTTTGTTTAGCGTATTTATGCGTGGGAGTGGCTTCTCAGTCCAGAAGTCCAAACGCTGTCTTCGCACGTTCAGGCCTCTCCGTCAGCATGACCTGGTCGGCGAGGTGTGCGCTGGACAATGCAGTCTCCCACTGCTCGAGGTTTGGGCTAGAAAAAGGGGGTGGCAAGTCTGGGTTCCGATTGCATTCCCAAATTATGTGATACAGGGAGCCTGTTTGTCCGCAGAACTTGCAATGCGGTGAATGCTGGTTAGGGTACTGCTTATGAAGTCGAACCGGATGAGGGAACGTGTTGGTTTGTAGCATTCGAAGCGTGGATCCTTAGTGTTTACTTAACTGGGGGTGTGGCGGTGAATAGATCCTTCGTTCGAGCCTGTAGTGCTGGGTATGTCTCGGTAGGAAACAACGGGGGTGGAGTCAGGATCTCCTTCCGTGGCCTGGTTGGCGAGTGCGCAGGCCGTCTCGTGGGCGAAATCGTTGCCCGCGAGAGAGGAGTGTGCCGGGGCCCATACTATCATGACCTTCCGGTTTGGGGGATTTGCGCTCAGGAGGCGGTGTGCTGTTGGAGTCACCATTCCCGCAATGTATCTTCTGCAAGCCTGCTGTGAGTCAGATATGATTGTAGTTGCCTTGGTTTGAGTAATAGCCAGCGCTATGGCCACTTCTTCCGCCTCTTGGCTCGATGTTTTTGGAATGGTTGCGCTGGTGAGGCATTTGTCTCTTGTCGTCACCACCGCCGCCATTGCTCTCTTCTGTTTGCAGCTTGCTGCGTCTGTATACACTGTTCCCTCATCACTGCCATAAGTCTTATCTAGGGCTTTGGCCCTGGCCTGTCGTCTTCCTTCGTGATGTTTGGGATGCATGTTCCGAGGGATTGGCCTGATTTGTATGCACTGCCTCGTATTTGACACAAGAGCTCTGGGTTGTAGCTGACCCTGGGGGGGTCCACTGAAGTTTCCCCATGAGCTTTCCGCCAGCGGGTGTCAGTTCAAGCCTTAATTTGTGGCTTGAGAGGTGACCTTCGATTAGTTCGGATGTGGTGTTGTGGAGGCCTAACTTTAGCAGTAGAGCTGTCGAAGCGCTGATGGGGATTCCTAGTGCCTGTTTGTAGGCTTTGCGTATGATGACGTCGATTTGTTCCTCTTCACTCTTGGTCAGAATTACGTACCGTGCAGTGTAAGTAATGCGTGAGAGTATGAAGGCCTGGACCAATCTGGTGGTGTCTTGCTCTTTCAGTCCCCTCTGTCTGTTGACCACCCTGCGTAGCATCTGAGTGACTTGTTCTGTGGTTGTCTTGAGTTTTTTAATCAGGCCGGTGTTCCTTGTGTCCGCCTGAATGTCTAATCCAAGAATTCGCATCGCTTTTGTAGGCCTGATGGGATGACCTTCCAGCATGATTTGTATATTGTCCTTGTCTTTCTTTCGGCCTCGCCTGCGCACGACCAGAAGTTCCGATTTTTGCGGTGCACATGTTAGTCCGCACT
Source organism: Haemaphysalis longicornis (assembly GCF_048455015.1). Classification (NCBI taxonomy): domain Eukaryota; kingdom Metazoa; phylum Arthropoda; class Arachnida; order Ixodida; family Ixodidae; genus Haemaphysalis; species Haemaphysalis longicornis. The sequence goes on along the minus strand of NW_027526335.1, from coordinate 28,468,710 downwards.
CTTTAGCGTACTCATTGACAGTATCGGCTGCTTGCTGGAGCGTGTCTTGGAGGCCGCCAATGGAATCTGTGCCCGTCCAGATAGTAATATCGTCGGCGTAGAGGCCGTGTTTTATGTTGGGAATTTAGTCTAATCGGTTCGGCAGCTCAAGAAGGGCAATGTTGAAGAGAATGGGGATAGGACAGATCCTTGCGGGGTGCCCGTGTCTCCGAGGGTAATTGGGTCCGAGGAGACATCCCCTATCTTTATGATGGCTTGGCGGTACGACAGGAAGTCGGCAATGTAATTGTACATCCTTTCCCCGCAGCCTGTTTTTGCCAGTTTATGGAGGATGGCCCTGTGTGACACGTTATCAAACGCCCCTTTAAGGTCGAGGGCCAGTATGGCCCGGGGCGAGTGTCTGGTGGCAGGGGCGAGTATGTCCCCCTTGATTTGAACGAGGATGTCCTGGGTTCCCAAGTGCCTTCTGAAACCGAACATGGAGTCAGGCATTTGCTGCGTGCCATCAAGGTGTTGCTGAAGCCGCAGAAGAATTATTCGCTCCATTATTTTTCCCACGCAGGAGGTCAACGATATCGGCCGGAGATTATCTATATGGGGTGATTTTCCTGGTTTTGGAATAAATCGCACCTCCGCTGCTTTCCACGAGATGGGAAGTTTGCCTGTGCGCCAAAAGACGTTGAAATACTCCGTGAGATCTTCTAGAGCCTTGTCGTCCAGGTTAGCCAATATCTTGCTGGTGATTTGGTCTTGTCCAGGTGAGCTGGAGCGTTTGCTGGCAGTAATGGGTGCACGGACCTCGTACATTTCGATGTATTTGTCCAACGTTAGGTGTGCCTTCATAGAGAGGAGGAGGGTCTCCTTTTCCAGGACGTAGGTATTTGTTCCTCAGATCTTGGATGAGGTCATCGGTCGTTCCTGGGTACAAGTACATGGTGCGCACCAGGCTTTTACTGGTTTCTCCCTTGTTCTTAAGGGGGTCGATGAGATGTCTCAGCAGTTGCCACGTTTTGCGAGTAGAGAGCGTACCCTGAAGGCCGTCACACAACGTGAGCCAATTTTCCCTGCACAGGTGGGCAGCGCACTCAGCCGCCTGTTTACTTAGTTGCGCTATGCGCTTCTTGAGTCGGCGGTTATGCCTGTGTCTTTTCCAACGTCTTGAGAGGCTGTGCCTGGCTTCCCAGATGTGCAAGAGTTTGCTATCAACGTGTGGCTCTTGGTATGTCATGGAAATCGTTTTCGTGTGGGCTTTTGCATCTCTCACGACACTTTCCGCCCACTGTTCGTAGGATTGTTCTTGCAAGGGGTCGCGATCTTTCCTTTCTTTTCTGAACTTGTCCCAGTCAGTAAATTTGACCGTACCTATGTGTGACCTGTAGTTCACACCTTTGATTAGGATGTTTATAATGTCGTGATCGGATCCCAAATTCTCCATTGTGTTGGTCCACGTGATGTCGAGAGAGCCTCGGAGAAGGGACAAGTCTGGGCATGTGTCCCTATTGACGCTATTTCCTGCGCGCGTTGGGGTCTGCGGGTCATTTAGGAGAGTGAGATTGTGTATTTCTATGACGTTGAGCAGATATTTACCTCTTCTGTTGTTATACGTGTAGCACCAAAGTTGGTGTGCCGCATTAAGGTCTCCCACTATGAGAAGAGGGGCGTTGCCGGCGAGTTGGAGGGCTTCTCGTACAGTTTCTTCAATGCCTGGTCGCTTTTTGGAGGGTCGGCAGTAAATGTTGAGAATGAAGAAACTGTTTTTGCAGTTTGATGTGCGTGGAACGAGCTCTACTAATGTGTGCTCACAATCTATTTGCGGAGTGAGGTGCTGAATGGCTGCTATGTTGCTCTTAACCAAGGTTGCTGTAGATCGTCCAGAGGGATCTGTGTAGGTAATGTATCCTGGAAACGAAGGACAAGGGTTACAGAACGAGCATGCCGGCATTTTTCGAGTAGTCTGGTCGTGACGGCCGACACCTGCCGTGCTGGTAACTTCCAAGGGCGCTTGCAACCGAGCTTAAAGGGTTAGCTGATTCAGGTTGCTTAATCTGTAATAGTGCATATAGTACTGAATGGCGTTATCCTCAGCAGCGTCGCGAGCCATTCACTTCTGCAGGGCAGGATGACTCAGTAACTTATCCGGAATTACTGCAATTCACTGTAGAGTAAAAGCTCGTCATTTCGAACTCGAAGGGGAGCATAAAATTGTTCGAATTAAGCGGAGTTCGAATTAGCGGGCAGGCGCTAGAATTAATGGAAATCGCGCCACACAGCGCGGGAAGAACACAAAAAAGCCACCTCTGGACTCGTCATCGCGAAGTAGGCGCTACTACACGTTTGTGGCAGGTGATTTCATAAATAATGTTTCGCAAATGACAATGGCATGCTCCGGAGCACTGGCGCCGGTGGCGTGGCGCCCTCTGTGGAAGCGAAATAAGCTGTTGCAGGAGCGTAGCGCGCCCATCACGCTGTTGTTTTTCTGTTTCGTTGTTTTGCATCTGTAGTAAAATTGGTTTGGTTTGGATTTGCAACACATTGTAATCACTCAGGGCCGTCTTCTTCTGCGAGGAGCGAGGGAAACCAGGGGATGATATAGTTCGAATTAACCGCCCTGCAGATACCGACGGGTTCGAATTATCGGAAGTTTTCCCCATTGAAATATACAGGGCTGTGCCGGGACGAGGGCGTGTGTTCTAATTAACCGGAAGTTCTAATTAACAAAGTCCGAGTTAACGAGCTTTTACTGTACCATCAATGCGATTTAGCGGTGCTGTGAAGAGCTCAGAATGTGCTTCTGTTCTGTCACCGAATAAATTGCAGCATTCAAGATAGCGTTTTTCGAGGTGCGTTAGTTTCTTCAAGGATCAGTTACCTATTGTGCCTCTAGTTAAGGCTGACCGAAAGGACGAAGACGGCGGGTAGGACCAACGGAGTCCTGGGCTGAGGACCCCGCCCACCTGCCAGCTTTTCAGTCGAATAAAGTTTTTTCTCCTCCTCCTCCTCCTCCTCCTCCTCCTCCTCCTCCCCCCCGTCTACCAGCGCCCGTTGTCACCCGTTGGGGAACTCGGCTAAGGGCGGAAAACTGCAACAAACACTTCGGTGGTGCTAACAGCTTAGCACTCAACAAAGTGTAGAAGCCCAGCATATTCTATACGGCGCTACACTTGACGTAACTTGGAGCATCCATGTGCTCAATTCACATTCTTAGCAGAAAACCTAAAAACTTGTGCGCCAGTCTGAATGCTGAGCTCATTTTGAAGGTCCGGGACAGGTTCGCCACCGCCATCCCCGAAATAGCGGTTGCTGAAGTAGTTGTGCTAAAAAACCACTTAAGGTTCTGAGAGGCGAACATTCGGAAATTCCAGATGGAATTAGGTTATGGAGTTTTCTGAAGCATGAGCACGCTCTGTCAACTCCACGAGACGCTTAGGGTTCAAGCCGTAAAACATTGAGGTGGGGCTGAAATAGCCACTCTTCTGCGGTCTATTGTCAACAGGAAAATAAAATTACTTTCCCAAAGCACAAAATTTATGCGCTGTTTTTATCGGAAGTCAAAAATCTATCCCAAAATACGCTACTGAAGTAAATACAATTTGTGTCTATATATTTTCCTAAACGATAAATTACACTTTCCGGCGCCTGCTATAGGCGCCTAAAATCTAAATTTCTCTAGAGTGTTGGCGTCAAGGACACATGAAATTAAAGATGACTGCCGATTCTGACCCCCCCTGAATTCGATTCCTGGGAAACCCGTGGTTCACTCAGCTACGTGGTAGCTGAGTGAAATTAATTACAGAGTTCGTTTAGCATTTTAAACCCGCTGGTACTTCCCCGTGTTCCTCTCGGCAGCATATACGTCCAAGGGCTAACGTTTGCAGAGCTGTGTCCGATCGCCGACTTTATGTCGTATGTACGTGTCATGGGCTTTGCCGCGCGCGTACTAGACGTTGGGCAGAGGGCGGGTGGGCAACGAAATCAAGCGAAGCGATTTAAACGAATGAAGCGGAAGGGCGTCGTTCACCGAAAGCGACGCGATCATGACGCACGCAGACGGCGAGATAGGCATTGACTGACGCCCGGTCGAGGCTTCCCCGCTGTTCAGGGAGTCGCTGATGACCGACCAGAGTTTGGACACTTGCCCAAAGTGCTCGTTAGCGCCCGATACGGACGGTAAGTGATTTAGCGAGGCAGTAAACTTCGGCAGGAACTAGCTTCTTTAATGTCAAAAGGAAAGCCTGTATTCGCTACGTCGGTCGCATCTCATTGCAGTCATTTCCTTTGGGGAAGAGGGTCTCTCGCATCATTCAGAAGCTTAGAGAAACTGCCAACCGTGGTGGTATGCGATGAGCCCACGCGCCGACTGTCTCCGTATGGGCAAAAAAGGGGTGAAGCACCGCACAAAGACGGGACCAAGCGTTTATTTCTTTGTTTCAGGGGCGAAGTCGCTTAGCGGCTTGGGATGTCGGCGTCTCCTGTTGTCGTCGACGCGTATCTCGTATCATGTAGCCACTGTACTAAAACACCGGAACACTCATTTTCCAACGCCTCGCGCAAGCAAGTAACGCGTACTAAAAGATCACACCGGGAAACTCGTTTTCCATCGCTTTCGTGCTTCAAAGACACGAGACTTTTACAGCAAAGCTGTATACGTCTATCCCCCCAATGGTTTTACTCCGTGGGAAGAAACGCAAAGGCGCCAAGAATACACTTACACACTGCATGCCTCGCTCCTCCCCAGGTTTCGTGGTTTCGTGTTAGTGGATATGGCCCTGGATTTTCTTTTTCTGACTGCCAGCACGCGTGGTTCTTGTGAGCTGTGTGCGTACTTTGTTAAAAAAATAAATGCGTAGGTGCTGGCGCTACTTTTCCAGTACAAGCTGCCGCAGTTAGCCATTTTGTAGGATTTTTGAATGGATTTGCACAAGCTGCCTTCGGATGTCCTTGCTCGCAACAGAAGCAGTTAAAAATGCTTTTACGAGTACTATACGTAGCTTGACTCCGAGAAAATGTACGGTAAGTATGGCTTAACACGCTAAAGATTCTGTAAAATGCAGCATGCCGTGCTGTGCGCTTAATCAATGAGTATACAGAGTGTCCCAGCTATCATGCACCAAGATTTTAAAAAAGAGAAATTGCGTAACTCGAAGAAAACGTAGTGCACAATGTTTGTAGTACTGTGAAGAAGCGGAGAGTAATTTTTTCGTTAATGAGACTTAATTAATTAATTGTAATTAATTATTTAACTCGAGAAATACTGTCCTAATCCCTAAAGTGTCAATGAGGCACTTTTAGGTAATCACGAGGGGCATCTAACTGCGCTATTTTCAGCGACGAACTAATTGCGTACTCATTTATTCTGACTGATAAAGGAAACCCGCGAAATATGAAAAATACCACGTGACGACGCTTACGCGCGCATTGTTAAGCAGCGTCCCCAAACAAAGCTGATTGAAAGCAACTGCTTCGCGTGTTACCCGCCCGAAGAGACAGCGCATCACCTTGATAATAGCATGCATGGAAGGAGCAGCAGCAGCAAGATTCGCGGGACGCGTGTGCAGACAAGGAACAAACTCGGTGGCGATTTCTTCTTTCTTTCTTTTGTCTATTTCATTCTGGCGAACTCAGAGGCAGCCTGTTTGAGGGCGTTGCTTTACGGTGCGCGCGGAGGCGCCGTCACGTGGTATTTTTCATATTTCGCGGGTTTCCTTTATCAGTCAGAATAAATGTGTACGCAATTAGTTCATCGCTCAAAATACTGCAGTTAGATGCCCCTCGTGGTTACCTACAAGTGCCTCATTGACACTTTAGTGATTGGGGCAGTATTTCTCGAGTTAGACAATTAATTACAATTAGTTAATTAAGTCTCATTAAAGAAAAAAATACTGTCCGGTTCTTCACAGTACTGCAAACATTATGCACCTGGTTTCTTTCGAGTTACACCTTTACTCTTTTTTTAAATCTTGGTGCATGATAGCTGGGACACCCTGTATAATTTTGCATCCAACGGAGACCACACACAATCTTGAAAATCAAAGAACAAACTAAGATTTGCACACACTTGAAGATAATAATCAGGACCGTGAGGAAATGTAACATCTCCACAGTCTTACCGCCCCTCCCCCATTTGCATGCGGAGCAAGTTCAGGCTAAGCCCCCAGAATTTTCTTGAATGCGTCTTTTAGAAAGAAGTAAAAGCCGAACTCAGTTGGAAGCTTTAAGCTCGGTTGAGGTGGTGGCGTAGTTTAAAGGGACCTTGCAACACTTTTTTCAACTTTTTTTTGAAATCTTCAATGCTCGCAGTACGTATAGTCACCCAACACACCCTGTACTTAGATTAGGGTGTCGCAAATTACCTCAGCCAGAAATTACTGCTCCATGCCCATGAGATGGCTTGTAAATTTGCTCAAAAGATTTTAACACGAAAGTGTTTTATTCCCGGTTACACGAAGATTTCGCTGACGTCATATCCGTAATGGAAGTGACGCCAGTACAACGAAGCAAGTGGCCTGTAAAGGGTGCACCCCTGCACACAGGGTTTTCTTGCGGGGAAGCAACCTTTACACCTTAGGAAACAGCGCGAAAAACTTGGACAGAGAGAGGACAAACAGACACGAGCGCTGCCCTCTCGCTGTCCAAGTTTTTCGCGCTGTTTCCTAAGGTGTCATGTGTACCCAACTAGCCCAAAGTCAAGCTTTAAAGCAACCTTTAGTACTAAGGAGCACGCTATACTTAGGCTTGTTCGTTTTCTGGTTTTATATTTTAGCACGAAAGCGTTTAATGCCGCGATACCCCAAGATCTCACTGAAGTAATATCCGTCACGGAAATGACACCAGTACACCTTTGCCGAAGCGACCCGCCAGCAGGACGTCGCCCGCCAAGCATACCCACAAGACAGCCGCCGACCGCAAATCATGCTCAGCTGCAGATTTCACTGCACATTTCTCTTTCGTGTTTTGCTGATTCCTATGACAGAGGAATCAACCACAGTTTTTCTCTCTTTCCCGGTCTTGACGTTCTTCGACGGCCCGAATTACGTCACTGAGGCCATGTAGCTGCTGTTGGCCGGTTTTCCTTCAGCTGCAGCAATGAACGCTTTTCGATAGCAACTTTAAATATAAAGCCACAAAAACAAAGCAGAAACGGAAAGCGTATCTGGTGCGACAAGCAAATCACGCAGTGACGCTCCGTGCTAACGATAACTGTAGCTTTCGCAGTGCTTTCAGACGCGAAGGAAATAGTGATAGCGTTTATCGAAAGTGTTGAAGGGTCCCTTTGAGAAAAGTGGTGAGGTAGAAGCCGAGGTAGAGCCGCCTTGACTCCCCCCCTCCCCCATCACCGATGTGAGTAGCCGAACGAAGAGCGGTAGCGAGATCTTACTGGAGTATGTTTTTCACCAGCTGTATGTATAAAAAAAGGAGCAAACCCGCTCGCGGAGCGCTAAAGTAGCAGAAACCCATTGCGCCTCCTTTGTGCAACTTCCCATCAAGTAGCAACGTCACTGAGAGACGATGCGTGCCGTTTCCTACAGCATTTCATTCGGTTTTATTGCTGCGTGCGTGTGAAGGTACATTTACGGGTGTCTTGAATTTATTATCATTATCATTGTTTATTGTCAAGGAGGGCATACAGAAGCAAAATGGGGCCACCAAAGCCTACAGGTGGGCTTGTGCGGTGTAGCCTGGCAGCAACGGCCTTCACTTCTGTAAAAAACACTCATTGACAGTGGTAACTGAATAGGAAGGTAAAAAAAAAGACAAGCAAACAAAAAAAGAGAGAAAGAAAGAAGAAAAAAAAATAATGAGAAATAACGAAATATTAAACGGTGGAAAGAAAAAAAGGAAAGCAAACAACAACCGACGAACAGAAGAGACGAAGACGAACAAACAAAGATGCAATAATCAACATGGGCTTCAGCTACATGGGTGGCATTTTCCTTATCACAAGAAAACAATTAGAGAACAAAGAAATAGCTACCAATCACCGCATACACATACATACTTCAGCATATTTCTAATGCCAACCTAGCAACACGCAAGTGTTTCCGCGTTGTTGAAGAGAACAATTCGTCAGGCAATTCGTTGAAGATAGCAGGAACATAATATGGCCGCGCGTCCATTCCGTAATGGGTACGGACCCTTGGTGTCATATATCGAGGTATGTGCCGCACAGGTATAGATTTAACATTGGGAGTTCGGTAATTCGTACACCAGAAATATTTTAGCACGACTCCCCTCCCCGTCGCCTCAAAGAAAAAAGAAAGGACGGGGGAGGAGAGCAGACCGGGTTGATGCCGTGGAAAGTATCCCAGAGCGCTTAAAATCTTCCTTGGCGCCTTTTAATCAGGGCTGCTCGCGCACAAGAAATCTCAGTTTCGCCGTTAAGAGTTCCGGGGACGGTCCGCAGGGCGCAATATCGTAGACTCGCCCTGCTTCGTCGGGAAGGACGCGGAAGCGCTGCAGGAGCGTCGTCAGGTACAGGAACATCTCCACGATGGCCATCGCTTCTCCGGGGCAGTTTCTCCGCCCTGAGTGAAAAAGCGTGCAGATCCGGTATACGTTGACGCAGTGCCACACAAACACATCCGCACAGTCGGGAAGTAATCGGTAAAAGGGAAGGAATAAGCATTGTCAAGCCGTTGCAGGTCATCGTCAACCAGGGTGCAGACATCATAGAACACCTAGTGGCGACCGACCCAAGAGAAGTTGAGACAATCATCATCATCATCAGCAGCAGCAGAATCAGCCTATCTACGCCCACTGCAGGGCAAAGGCCTCTCCCATAGATCTCCATTATCCCGGTCCTGCGCTAACTGCGACGAATTCATCCCCGAAAACTTCTTGATATCATCTGCCCATCTAACTTTCTGCCGCCCCCTGCCACTCCTCCTTCCTTCTCTAGGAATCCGCTCTGTTACCCTTAATGACCAACGGTTATCTTGCCTTTGCATTACGTGCCATGCCCATACCCATTTCTTCTTCTTAATTCCTCTCTTAACCCACTCCGGTCTCTTGTCCCTTCATGTTACACCTATCGTCTTCCGTTCCATTGCTCGCTGAGTCGTCCTCAATTTAAATTGAACTCTCTTAGTCAGCCTCCAAGTTTCTGCCCCGTAGGTGAGTACCGGGAAGATGCAGCTGTCATACACTTTCTTCTTCAGGGACAATGGTAGGCTGTCATTAATTATCTGAGGTTCCTTGCCGTATGCACTCCACCCCATTCTTATCTTTCTAGTTATCTCTGCCTTGAGACAATAACTCCTGGTAATGCATGCAGTACACGCCGTTCGTGGTGTCTTGGGCTCATAAAAACTCTGACAAACAAGTCATTCAGCAGTATTTTCATCCACATGCATTAATCGCAATTACATGCAATGCTCGCTTTACTTGTTCAGATCAAAACAGCTTGACAAATCATTCGTAACTGGGATGAAGACGTATTAAAGGAGTCGAAATCTTCTGCAAGTTTACGGTAAAAAGAAATCGAGAGGCGACCACACGGCAAAGATGCAAATACAAACTCGGCTTAAGTTGTAATGAATGAAATTTGTAACGGATTGCAATTGATTGATTGATTGACTGAATTACTGAATGACTAATTCATTTATTGAATATAATAGAGCGGAATGATTTTTATGGTCTCCTTATCGAGGATTGGCTAGTCTTCCCCTGTGGGTATATGTGCTACTCAAAGGTATGTATGCATGTACACAACAGGACATGCCAAACGGGCCAATATTGATGTACACGAACCCCGCTTATTGTGCACGAATGCAGCGGTTCCGAAAGGTGTACTGTCGTGATAAATTGAAATACGAACAACGGAGCGCGTCGCTTTCAGTACATGCCGCGCATGCGCAGTGCGAACAAGTTACGAGTTTGGGTCCAACGTATGGAAAGACCGTTGTTCGGCGTGTGAGCGTCTTGTTTTGTCTTCTCACCGCGTTCGGCGCCCGCTGATGCAAGCGTTATCTAACTTTGTTGCTGCGATGAGTGAAGACGGCGCTCGCAGCTATATTCCTTTATTTTTTTTTAAATTTTGCGCTGAGGGCCCAACGGACGATGGAAATACGATGTCCTTTCCATATCAAGGTTGGTCACGAACTCTTGCAACTTGTTCGCACTGCACATACGCGGCCCTTCTACAGGATGCGCGGCATATAATGAAAGCCACGCGCTACGTTCGCATTTCAATTTATCACGATAGTACATGACGGTCTGGAAAATTCATCGCCAAATGGCTGCGTTCGTTGTGGCTGCAAGCAGCCCTAGGCGGTTGCAATCAAACCCACCGAGACCGAGATGAACAAGCAGACCGCAAATGGTTTGGCAGCCAGCAGTACTGCGTCGAAGAAAATGTTATTTACCAAAAGAGAAAGTGAGCAAGCGCTCGGGCTTCGTCGTCTGTGCTGTGCCATCTGCCTTCAAGAACCGCGAATGGTCGAAAGTCTCCGGATCCTTCCAGTCATCCTTGTTCATGTGGACTGCCCATACGTTTGGGAGCACCACCGTGCCTTTTTCCACGTGGTAGTCACCGATGGTGGTGTCTCGTGCAACGCTGAAAAAGAAAGCGACAGCTGAGAATGTGTTGCTCTTTTCTTATTGTGTACATTACTCGGTCACTTGCCAAGGCTTATTTATCGCCTGCATGTGCATTAGGTCAGTTTACTGCGTTTACTGATAATGAGGTCGCAGCCTGCTGGCCACGGTACTCTCTGTCGCCAGCGTAGTAACTATAATTATAACTATAATTAACTATATTTTTTTATAATTTGTAATCAGGGACGAACCCACAAACGAAAATATTCCTAGGCCGCCGCAGGTTACGCACAAGGAACGCTTAAGTGATTTTAGGGCAGTTGTCTCAAGAATGCTGATGAAAAGATTTTAACTCCTCAAATGCAGCAAAACGGCCACAAAAAATTTAGAGGAGCCGAAGACTCCTAGCCGGAGAAGGCACATGTTTACCAACGTCTGCGTCCCCTTTCCTTCATTTCATATCCTACTTTCCATCCGAGACAGTGGCGGATTTGTATACAGTAGACTAGAATGTCTAGGCGCCAGAATGCCGTCACTAATGCGGGAAACGAATAGAGGTTTTCTCCTCCTCCTCCTCCTCCTCCTCCTCCTCCTCAGACTTATTCCCGCTCCATATTTTAGTGAGGGGCATAGTGAAGGGCACATCGGAGATCAAAACCTCTGCCAATCAGCCAGTGTTAAAGGAGTACTGACACGAAATTTTCGTGTTACGTTTTTTTTCGCTGCTATGCGTGCCTACCAGCCCACTATTCACAGAATGACACATTAGACGGTCTATCTCAGCGTGAACATTCATTTACGGCGTCGTTTATTCGTATCAGTGTCGGTTTCGACAAAGCGAACGTTGAGCAGCCGCCATGACATGTCATGACGGCTTCTCGGCGCTCGGCACGTGATACCTCTTGCAGGTATCACTTGACGTCACTATTCTTGCCTTGCCGTACCGCTGCCCACATGACATCATCTGCTACTTGCCCCAAACTGCCGACTCGGGGCTCTCGTGACAAAGCCGACGCGCTGGCTGTGGTTGGCGCGCGCTGCTCCGGCGTGTGTACACGTCATAATTTTGGGACTGACGTCATGCTGCCCGTATGCGTGGGGACGGTAAAGACGGTAAAGACCTTGGCCGGTCTGGACGCGCGCGCGGCGTGTGTACACGTCATGGTTTTGGGTCTGACGTCATGCTGCCCGGGTGCGTGGGGACGGTGAAGACCTCGGCCGGTCTGGACGCGCGTGCGAGCGAGCACGCTCGCGCCCAGACTGGCCGACGTCTTCACCATCCCCACGCACCCGGGCACCATGACGTCAGACCCAAAACCATGACGTGTACACACGCCGGAGCAGCGCGCCAACCACAGCCAGCGCGTCGGCTTCGTCACGGGAGCCCCGACGTCGGCAGTTTGGGGCAAGTAGCAGATGATGTCATGCCAGCCCGCTCTGGGCTTTCTCGTGCGGGCGAAGATTAAAATGGATTTAAAATGTGTTACGCCGAACGGTTGCTGTTGAAACTTGCTGGGAGATATCTCCTGATAAAAAGGGAGCATTTTACATAATTATCTCTGCTTTGAAATTTCGTCTCAGTACTCCTTTAACCGTGTTAACAAGCATTATGTACGCCAGATAGCGCTGTCACGCTGACAGGAACACAACGCTGTCCTGCTTGCTTCCGGCTTTCTCTTGCTGCTGTAGTGTTTGACCCGTGTGTTTGACACTACCAAATAGGGAGCGTGTGTACTCAACCCGCGCGGTATGTTGAAGGGGGTGGCAATTTTCCAGCGGAACATCTCCCAGATGGTGGCCATGGTGAGCGGCATGTGCACGTGGTCCTCCCACGCGGGGGGTCGGTCGCGGCCCACCACGGTGTCGATCTCCCGGTGAAGCTGGGCCTGCAGGGTGTCCGCTCGGTTGGCCAGGTTGAGCAGGTGACAGTGCAGGTACACGGTGCCGGTGGTCGCGCCACCCATCATCAGGTCCACCAGGTTGCCGACCAGGCGGGAAACTGCAGAGTGTCGCAGGGAGGACTCGTTACACGGATTCACAGTAATTAGAGGAGGCTGTTCATAAAACAATATCATACTAATAATTACTGCTTCTAATCTGTACTAAGCTGGGCACTTTTTTCCAGGTGGGCCCGTAAGCAAAATTGAGAAAAAAACAGTGTTGCAGCTTAAAGGGGCACTGACACAAAAATTTTGCATCTTGTGTTTTTTTGTTGCGATAAGTAGCCAGTGACCTACTTATAACCTGTAGAAACCTCATTTGCTTCAGCGTGCGACGGTTGTTTAATTAGAGGCATTTTCAATGTGGCCAGTCGCAGTTTCGGTTTCAGTGAGTACCGCGAAACGATGGATTTTGTGGATTTTGTGTGAACAAAGCTGACCACGTGACTGTTGGAGGTATATCACAGGGCAGAGCCGCCGTAGCACTGTCGAATCCGCATCGACGGCAGTTTCTGCGAATGCCCCCACGAATGCCCCCACGTACTGATCTCGTGAGGCGCTTAATTAAAAAGCGACCGTGCATGTGACGCAGGCGCTGCGAGTGCAAATGCTACCGCGGCTAAAGAACGACGCGCGACGCTCGAGACGGTGGGTGGCAAGACGCGCGCTGGGAGCAGCCGGCCGGTCTGCCTACAGGTCCGCCTACAGATGTTTTCGGCTTAGCACTGCGGCGGATATTCGAGTGCCGCTCTCGTAAGCAGTGCAGATGACAATATTTAATGCAAACCGCCATCGCATCATTAACTTCTTTCTCATGTAAGCCACCATGGTCGGGACTTGGGGACAATTTCGTGCAGCGGTAACAAGCTATCACTCGAGCTACCTGCGCCGGCCTGGGCCAGTTCGCGGCCGTGGCCGCCGCCTGCACATCGACCGTGCGGCTAGCTCAGTGGGCTTTTCGTGCCTCTGGCGCGTTTTCGCGTCCAATGGTAATAAACAGTAATAGAAACAGAGTGCCTGGAATCGCTGTAGAACTTTCGTCGCGGCCGGCTGCCCGATTAGCTGACGAAATCACGGCGCCTCCGCCACCAACGATCGGGTCGTTCGTTCTCGAGAGCAGAAGCTCCGTCCTCCGGCCCTCCGATTGGAGCGGCGAGCCGGGCGAGCCGGCGAAAAACGCCGGCAGTGCGGAAGCGGCAAACACAAACTCGTGACGTGTTTGATTTACACAATAACCTCGGGATGTCGATTGCGCGTGGTCCTCTGCTTGCTGCTCGGTTGCGTTTCGCACACTTTAAAATTGATTTTAAATATGTTCTAGGCTGTATTCGCCACTGATATTTTGCAGATGATGTATATGTGTTTCCACCAATCTATCTCCGAAGTTATCTCGCCTTCAAAATTTTGTGTCAGTGCCCCTTTAAGGGCTGCAAATTTCTTGAAACATTGATCCGCAGTAGAGCGCCTTTGAAGGCTTGTGAAGCCTTCCGAGGAAAATTACTGTTTGAAGAAGCGCATACCCCTGTGCCCGAGGGATCGCATTATGGTGGCCAACATACATCCGCGCAACATACATCCCGTATACCACAAGGGACGGAGAGAGGCCAGGGTAAGGGCGCTCAAAAAAGCCTACGGCAGCGACAGTGGAACACGGTACATTGACGCCGCAAAGTACTCAAGCAGGGGCAACCGAGAACACGCGATGTGCGTGATTGACAGCAAGGGAAAAGAGCCATGCTCCGCAACAATAAGAACGGACGACAGCGACACATCTGAAGAGGCAGCGATTGCCCTCGCCGCTTCAACGATTGCTCAAGCTCAAAATCAAATTATCATAATAATGAAATCGCAAGCGGCCAGCAGAAATTACCAGAAGGGCCGTATTTCCGCAGTGGCGCTCAAAATACTCCCGAAAATGTACGACCAAAAAGAAGAGGATCAACCGGACATTTATATCGTGTGCACACCTGGGCACGAGCTTTTGGAGGTAACATGGTGACTGATGCCGCCGCCCGAGGCCATTCCCACTGGTCAACGACTACGACCCTCACCACCATGGCAGAAGATCAAGGTCCACCCCTGTCGCTGTTCCCACCTATTCCACGACGCAGTAGGGAAATCTTGGAACACTGCAGATTAGCACGAAGAAAATACCCATCTCCTCATCCGGAACTCACCAAGGACGAAGCGATGCACCTAAGAAGACTTCAAACGAACTCTTTCCATCACGCCTTGCAACTGTATATGTATATGATTCACCCCAGTCTCTACAGTTATGACTGTGAATTCTGCGGGACGCCCAACGCTCTCTACCATGCACATGGTATGGGAGCGCAGGGGCGTCAAGAAACTTCCCAAGTCCTGGCGCCGTCTACGGAACAGTGGGAGGTCCTGCTGTGCAGCGAGGTCCTGGAAAACTAGCGCGGCCCGGTGACACCCGGGCCAGACAAGCAGCTGAAGGTCATTTTATCCCGGACTAGGGACACAACCCACCCTGGTTGATCGACGTCAGAGCATCGAAGGTCATCTATCGCTCCATATTTTTTGTGCAATAAACGTTTATTTCTCTCTCTCTCTCGCTCTCTAACGGGGTTTTGATGCCAGTTGGTGAAGGAAACGACGCTTTAATCACCGCATGGTATAGCTATAGCTGCAAGCGGTCTGTATACTTTTGGTGATGGCCATTCTCAAAGTCCCTGCAAAACTTTTTCAACTTTTTCGACATCTGCCACGCATTTAGAACCTGCTCAATAGGCGTGCCCAGTCCTCAGATTAGGTGGGAGCAAATATTGAGATCCAAACATTATTACTCTACGCACATCACTGAGAGATTTCCCTCATTCCCGCGTTATTTTAACTCCGGACCTACTTTGTACGCTTAGGTGACGTCACACGCAATATCGTCCCCATTGGTAAGTTTCCTTTCAGTAACAGCTATAAAAACACACGAAAACCACTATATAACGAGTATCGCAGCAAAAAGAAAACATACAAAAATGGTTCCTGGTGCGTCGAGCAAAACACAATATTCCATTCTATGCGAGCGATAATTAAAGGTTTCACGGTTCTTTCTTGTATAGCGTTCAGGTCAGCCTCAAAACAACACAGCTACTTCATAACTTCATGTGTGGCTAAATATGCATCTTGAGTATTCCACGATAATATATGCCGGAGATCCGTTATTTCCTATGCCAAAAAATTTGGCTCCACTTCACGCTGTGAAGGTGGTTCGACTGCGAAGTTGTAAACGACACCCAGAACGATTACCTATGCGACGTCAATTGAATTCACACACGCGGCTCTACAAAGAGTAAAACCAGATACTCTGGCAGCCGTTACCTGGGCTTCGCGGCGGAGGGGTCCACGTAACCGAACGCCCGAACGCGACGGCAGAAAGAAAACGGAGAGGAGCGCCCGGCGACGGGTGAGGAGCAGGAGGGAGGGACGCGCGGCTATGTTCGTCAGCTTTCTCACTTTCTCTCCGCCCCCCCCCCCCTTCACTCATGTTTCAAGCGTCATAGCCGAGGAGCGCTATCACCACCCTCGCCCTCCCCATACGCTGTTCCGTTCGCCGCTAATCCAAACCACGTGAAAGCCGTTATCATACGTTATGCAGTTTTTACTTCACACGAGGGCTTTGAATGAGCGCAGTTGGTATAGACCGGCCGCTGTGATAGTTGAGTACACCGTCTGTCTCCCCGTCTCCTCGTGTGGGCGTAGCTTTGTCGGTAAGACGACGATCTGTCGCTCCGTTTCTCTATTCGGGACCAGGTTCGATTCCTGGCGGTTCCAGTAATTCCTTTCATTTAGCCTGGCGTTTTCTGCTGACGCGAACACGAAAATTTCCTTTGCTGGTAGACGTGTACTGCTTCTCAGTAAAAGATGTGGTGGGGGCACACATGCCTGAAGGCCAACCTTCAGGGCTGAACAGAAAAAGTGAGTACATTCTAATATCTGCGTATCCGTGAATAATTTGCATGCACTTTAGTGAATGTTACTGCGTATGGGCAACAAAACCGCACCAATGGCAAATATGTTGCAATGTGAAAGGCCGGCATACTGCACTTGCGTTTCTTTCTGATTACTACTTACGACTACATAACAGCAACAAAAAAAAAAAAAAAAAACCAGGGGCTTTAAGCGCAAAAGCTGCGTCTGTGCTATGAAGCGCGTCATTGTGGAGAACAACGGATTATTTATGACCACCTGGGGATCTTTAACGTGCACCGGAATCTGCACACCCGGGTGTTTTCGTTTTTCGCCTCCATAGGAAAAACGACTCCCGCGGCGAGATCGAAGCCGCATCCTGGCGATCAGCAGCACTACGCCTTAGCCACTGAGCCACCCCGTCTGCTCAGGAAAGACAAGAACGAGTGCTGTAAGCTGCAAGAAATCAGCCTACCTTCACTGGCTTGACGTGGCAAACGCTGATGCTAACAGCAAAGCTGCCTGGCGTTCTCTGATCGCAAGGCTAAGCTTCATTGAGCTTCTCAAAGCCAGCAGATCGATTTGCCCAACCTAAGAGTGGCTGAGCGGTTGTCTGTTCGCTTGTGCATGGCTTTGGTATCCCTCACACGGGCTTCTGGATTCGCCCGGCGACGCTGTGCTCCCGAAGGGTGGCGTATCCTTCCGGAGAGCGCGCGACTTTACCCAGTTTCCGAACCTTCAAGAAACGACCGCCAAGCGCACTCGCCTCCTCCTAACCACTGGCTGGAAGTGCGCTGTCCATTAGGCCTACTCCTCTCTACCCCACCTTGGCTCTGCCCACTATCGCTTGGTGCCCGCTCCTCTCTCCCCAATACGCTGCACGTGTGCTGGACTCTTGCTCTTCTTCTTGCTAGCTTATGCCCTCTCTACATCGCTGCTCCCGCATTACCACGCCTGGTCCCTTGAAAGTCTTGACCAAGAACAGCTTTCAAAAGCATTCAAGTATGATTTTCCGGAGTAGATCACCTGAAAAGTATTGGCTTCCATCTTTCTCTGCTTCACGGATCTTCTCCGTGTAGATGTCGATGTAACTCTCCCGACGTTCGCCGTTTCGTGTGGCCTCGTTCACGTCCACCAAATGCCTTAAAAGCAATAAACCAAACCATCGGAAAGCAGTTATAATTTGCAAAAAAAAAAAGAAAAAGAAAAACAACAGCAGCGAAACAAGAGAGATAAAATCGCCCTTAGCTCGTTCTGTACGTTGAATTTTTCCGTGCTTGTCCCTTGTAATTTGAAAGCGCCCTACCTTCGAGTATGTACGGATACCAACTAGCCCAATGTCAGCCTTGCTGAACTTAATTTCCGAGTACTATCCCTCGCAGGAACAACATGGTTTAACTGGTTGATAGAGCGGTAGCACCCAGTATGGCGCACGGCTACCTGTGAGAAGGCTCCACTCTTACAAGGCTCTGCTAAATAAGGAACCTCTACTCTCTCTCTCTCTCTCTCTCTCTCTCTCTCTCTCCGTAATTTTTATTCTCCTTTTTGACGGGAGTAATCATTCACACAGTGCAAGAATGCAGTAGCGGATCAGGGAAGCGGGGATGACGGAGGGGAACCTTCAGCTAGATGTCTAACAAAAATCACACGATGAAGCAGGCTGATTAAGTGGAAATTGCCTGGAAAAATTTCCTTTCTGCGGAACGAAAAAAAAAGGTGTTTGCATATGTGCTTTCTTCACTGCGGATGACGCCGAATGTACTGTTTCTAGCCAAAATTTGTCCGCCCGTATACGTCCGTCAAGCCGTATACATACGTAAGTGCGTATACACGCGTACGGAAGCATTGATTTACGCATTTCCCAAAGTCCCTCCGCCACAGTTTCATCCTGCTACACATACTCTCCGGGTAAGGCTCAGCAGCCAAGAATGAAAAGCGCTGAACGCAGCACAATTCAGAACATGTGATACGCTTGCCGAACCAGACCAACAAAATCTTATTGTCGCGAAACGGTGGCGCTTGCGCGTTTATACACAGCTGTTTAGACAACACCAGTCTGGTTTATTCTTTTGAACGCTTGCATATATATATGTTTGCTTAATTTTGATGTATTTGTGTTAGCCCCGATTTTGGCGCATTGTTTGTCTGCTTGGCAATGTAATGTGTTCGTTCTATCGTTGTGCTTGTACGTGTTCTACGACGCTTAAAGAAAAGTCGCACACGCAGGTAGGCACCGTCCATTACTTCACAACAGCTAAACGCCTCTCTATATACAGCGACGCACATTCACACTGTAGGAAGGTGTTAGCAAAGGTGGTCATCGAGCCCCTCTCCGGTATCCGTCACTGCTGCATTAGATGCAGAAAGCGCCTAGAAGCTCCGGGTGCGTGTTCAAGGGCATCGTAAGGAGACACCCGCGGTTCGCCGTCGTTCTACAGAACGTTTCTAGGGTACGACCGTAGTATAGTGGTCGTGCCCCGCACCTGACAGCTGCGTTGAGGCCGGTGACCAGGCGGTGCCGCTTGGCGCTGGTCGACGAGGGCATCAGCCGGTCGAGCAGAGCCCTCCTCAGCCAGGCGGCGCGGTGCTCGACGGGCGCCGTGGTCGACTCGAGCTTGAAGCCCGCCAGGGCCTCGTCCAGGGGCCGCCGGCGAGGGTCGTCCAGGTCGTAGCGGTAGCCCAGCAGGAAGCGGCACACCGCGTTCACGAGGCTCCGGTGCAGGTACTCGCGGCAAGCGAACGCGCGCCCTTCCCGAGCGGCCAGGGCGTCCGCCAGCAGCCGGGCTTCCTCCTGGTGATGAATACTTAACTAAGTTGATGAGACTTTGGAAGTTAGAGGTGAGGCTGCGATTGTCTGACCGCCTTTGGTCACCTGGTGCAATGGCACATGTGCGTGACAGCTGCCTTCAAACACGTGTCCTTGACGCCGGCCTGACTATTAGAACTTTTCATCGCGAAATGGAGGACCCGGGGTAACCGGTAGGGTGGATGAGGGATTAGGAAACGGCGGATGCGGATAAACACAGGGAAGAAAGTATAGGCTGCTTGGTGGGAGCGAGTTTTTTATGGGCACGCTAATTTTAATTAGTATACCTTTTGTTTCCCGGAGGATGCGAAGACTGGTATTTTTTAGCGTTCTTTTGTCTTGTTTAAGACCGTATGGTTGTTGTCCCAGTTTTGAGGGCATCCGATTATGGCCCCCTGAAGGCACAGGCGGATGGAGAGTGAATCGCCAGTGGGCAGGCGGTCAGTGAAGCAGGCACGCCGAGGGGGCTGACACGCACTGTGGGCTTTGTAGTCGCCCCACTTAATTCGCCATTGGGAGGAAGGCGGGATTGAACGTTGGCGTCGAATGCTACCTTGTATTGCTATGAGAAGTTCTGTGACATTTCTTTTTTATACAGACGCAGGTACGAAACTCTACCTCTACTTTATTAACCAGCTGACAGCAAGTCTGCCGCGCAACGGTGAGAGGTGTACCTGGATTTGTCGGCGCATGCCGTCGCTCCCGACCTTGGCCAGCGCTCGCGCCGAAAGGTCGCGATTGGCCTTCCATTCTTCACCGTTGAAGACAGCAAAACCTGTCAAGTGGGACACAGATTAGCACACCGGCCTCGTCCTTGTACAATCACTAAAGCCTTACAGGTTCCTCGAATAGGGAGCTTCGTTTATTCGGTAACTTGAGTATTTGATTTTTATTTCTTGGCAAAACCAAGGGGAGGCTGAGACTAAAGGTGGACGTGGCCTGACAGGGGCCACAGCCACCCGATTTACCTTCACCTGTATCCTCGTACCTTCAACTTCACTTGTAGCATCGTGCAAGAATAGCTGTTGTCGACAAGAAAGTTCTTCCCCATCACAAAACACTTGTTGGAGATTGGGCCGTGCGGTGTGAGAGCAAAGTCAGCTCACAGTGTGACGCAACGTTAAAGATAGTTCACGACGTGCCCGTGAATTTTTCTTATACGCTTTTCTTTATTACCTTTCTCTCTGCGTGACAGTCCCCAGGTTAGAGGCCGATACTGGAGCTCTGGCCTGCAGAAGAATTCCTTGATCTGCTCGAAGTCGCTCAGTATCACCACGCGCACGGAGCCGACCTTGGCGCTTGAAAAAAGGGCACCGGAAAGAAAAAGAGAGCTCAGAGAAGCACATGAAATACTGAATATACAACAGCTACACATGTACAACCTTGCATTATATTTACACAAAGAAATGCGCGCAAATCGTAATGAATTTAAGCAAACATATCTCTCAGTGAATGATAGTTTTCAATTCAGAAAAATAAACTGCAGGTTACCCCGTATTAAAACGAACTATGGCTACAAGACCATGCGTTATCTCGTTCCTAAATTCGTAAGCGACAATGCAGATATAGCTGAGATTATCGAGACATGTTCTCCAAATTCTTTTAGGCGAATATTACGAAAATGCTGTTTTGCAAAACCAGTATTTTGACTTAGTATTTTATAATAAAATGTAGCTATTGGCGTCCTGTGTTGTATATGTACCTTTCCTTTTTGAATAAATAATTTCCTCTGAATTTGCGTGCTTTGTAAGTTCTATATATATGTCGTTGCGTGATGATATGTTGTGCCATGCTCACACTGTTACGCAAAGTGATGCGAGTGCTTGAAAATTTGTTGTTTTTTGTTTGCTCTGTTACCAGTTGTACTGAATTTTTCTTTTCGCGTCCTGAAACTTCGTGCTGCTGCTGATGTCTGCTCAGGGAACGGGGACCCAGTCAGGTACTTATGTGTACCTTTTGTCCCGGTACCCCTAGTCTTTCTTTGTGAAACTAAAGAGTTGCACTAAAGAAAAAAAAAGAGTCATGACATGGCGGCGAAGCTTTCTCTGCAAACTTGCCCTGCCTTCACCCAGGGGGAGAGACATGGATGGAGAGAGAGAGAGAGAGAGAGAGAGAGAGAGAGAGAGAGAGAGAGAGAGAGAGAGAGAGAGAGAGTGAGTGAGAGAGAGAGTGAGAGAGAGAGTGAGAGAGAGAGAGTGAGTGAGCTAGTAAGGGGAAGCAGGCGGTAACTGCCTCTCTTCTCCCCCGCCCACTTGCAATACATGCAATAGAAGCGGCGCAATGAACAAACAAAAGTGGCCCGATGCCCCGCCCCCATCTCGCCGCGCGATGCCGGAAGACCGAAGAGCGCAGGCGAAAACCGGCTGAAAAACGTCATACCTGGACTTCCGGCCGGATCGGCCGCCTCGGCTATGCTCTTTTCGCCGTGTTTCCTTGTGAATGATACTTGTTGTTGTTGTGGTTGATAGCACTCGTGTGTACAATTTTCGTGTTCAAAAAGTATGCACGAACGCCAAACAAGGCATACGTTATCATGCCGTATTCCTAAGAAAAATAATGCCACGCCGGGATGCTTGATAACATACGGAAGCGACAGCCGAGGTGGCTGTGCTTGATGACAGAGAATATACTACACTACGTTAAATACTTTGTAAACCGCTCCAATGCGGTGTTTTTTTTTTTTTTTTTTGGATGCGACGGACGTGAATGTTCACATTAGATCCTAGATTTAGGAAGGATGGGGAATACTGCTGTACTTTGGCCGGGGATGTTTCATTCCATTCCAGAAACCAAGTCACATTTGTTCAGGAAATACTTGTTTCGTTAAACGCGTCGGTTTTCTTTCCCTATGGGCTCAGGACAGTGTTCAAAAAAACAATTTTTTGGCGAAACTAAAACAAGGGGCCAATCCTGATAGAAGTTCTCTCCCGGCTAAGAGGTAAACAGTATTCCTACAAAGTAAAAGAACCAAGACAACCAGATTACTTATTTTGCAAGTATACATGTCACGATAAGGTGATGTTTGTCTGGCATTAAAAAAAAAACACCACACCGAACCACCACCGTGCCATAATTTGTGTTGACTGCGGGGGCCAAATTTTTTGCCCAAGATTCCGTGTGGCTGCATATTATAACCTGGCAAGCACTTGTTGTCACTGAACCTCAAGTGTGCTCCAGTGATAGTCGGTGATATATATAATGATGATACTAAAAAAAATTAGTAGCGAAGAGTAAATATACGGCCTCTGTCCGACTAGCGCGGTAAATACTTAAATCTAGAAATGGTGAAACAGGCCAACGATTCATTATCACAAACGTTTGGTGATTGTTAACTAAAGTAACGTAACTACAACGTAACTGCCTTGTCCGACTGGTCTGTTAATTATAACGAGGTGGCCGTAATATTGTAGCAGAATGCGCAACGCATAAACGAAAATCAAGCCCTACTACAGCCAATAATGCTGAGCAGGCACTAGTATGCTGCAGTGTTTTCAGAATAAATGCATGTGAAGCAGTAAGACGCCACTCATCGAAGAGCAGCTAGCAATCGCGGAGGCGCCGTAGCGCCGCTGCCGAAATGGCGCGCGCGTGTGGGTCTGTGTACGGGGATGAGTAACGGGGCTGGGGTGGGCGACAACGAACAAAGGAAATGCGGAAGCAGAGTCTGCTTGTTGGTTTATGCGTGTACCGGCAAGATGTGTCTCGCAAATACGTTTACAGCGCATGAACGCTATTTTTTCGCGCCGTGCACGTACGTGCTTTTCGCTGGTAGATTGTTTATAAAACGCCCATTAATCTTCGGCATAAATGGTTTTGTGTATAATAAGAAACAGTTAAGGCAGTACCTAATATTAGCATAAGGTATAAAATCCCCCTATGCTGGTTGCCTAATTCAAAAATATTTTGATGGAACCCACTAGTCGACGTCACAGTCACTGCTTTGGTGTTCTCTGTCGTGTAAAGCAAATTTAAGCTTCAAGATAATTGAACCAACAGCACGGGAAATTATAAAACAAACTTCCAGTCATGTGCGCAAATTAAACTGCAAGCTAAATTGCCGAAAAGGCAACCGTGCGATCGTTCGCAATGCTTCCGACAACCCGCGCGGCCGAAGGGTGTCCTCCTTTGACGTCATGACGGGCGCAACCAATCAGGGGCGTCAAAAGACGAAAAGCGCGCGTCTTTCAAACGGGGCCGCGCTTTTTGCAAGATAAATGCCACTTGGACTCATGTACGATAAATTTCAGTGTGATATTCGGAATCAGCGCGCAAGAAACTATATAACTGTTAATCTAACTCAAATTTTTTGGAAAGCGCTTCAGCTTCCCTTTAAGTTGAACCCTCTTAGTGAGCCTCCAAGTTTCTGCCCCGTAGGTGAGTACCGGTAAGATGCAGCTGTCATACACTTTCTTCTTCAGCGACAATGGTAGGCTGCTATTCATTATCTGAGAATGTCTGCCATATGCACCCCACCCCATTCTGATCCTTCTAATTATCTCTGCCTCATGGTTGGGATCTGGGGTCACCACTTGGCCTAAGTATATATATTCGCTTACCACTTCCACTGCCTCGCCATCTATCTCAAACTGCTGTGCTGTCCCGAGGTTATTGATCATTACTTTAGTTTTCTGCATATTAATTTTCAGGCCTACGGTTCTACTCTGTTCGCCCAGTGCGGAAAGCATGCTTTGCAATTCGTCCCCCGAGTTACTTAGCAATGCAACGTCATCAGCAAATCTGAGGTTACTGAGGTATTCTCCATTAACCCTTACCCCCACCTGTTCCCAATCCAACGTTCTGAATACTTCTTGTAAGCATGCTGTGAATAGCATTGGAGAGATTGTGTCTCCTTGTCTGACACCCTTCCTTATAGGTATTTTACTGCTATCCCTATGGAGGATGATGGTAGCTGTAGACCCATTATAGATATCCTCTAGTATTCTTACATAATGTTCATCTACCCCCTGGTTCCGTAATGCCTGAATGACTGCTAGGGTTTCGACCGAGTCAAATGCTTTCTCATAATCTATGAAGGCTATATATAGGGGTTCAGTATACTCAGCGCACTTCTCTATCACCTGATTGATCGTGTGAATATGGTCCATTGTTGAATAACCTTTACGGAACCCTGCTTGTTCTTTAGGTTGACTGAAATCTAAGGTTGCAGAGATTCGGTTAGCGATTACCTTGGTAAATACCTTGTAGACGACTGACAGTAAGCTGATCGGCCTGTAATTTTTCAAGTCCTTCATGTCGCCTTTCTTATGGATTAGGATGATGATCGCGTTCTTCCAAGATTCCGGTACCATTGCGGTCATTACGCATTGCGTATACAGGTTTGCCAGTTTTTCAAGTACAATTTCTCCACCATCCTTCAAGAGGTCTGCTGTTATCTGATCCTCACCAGGTGCTTTGCCCCCTTTCATGTCTTTCAAAGCCTTCCTTACTTCTTCGGTCGTTACTGGTGGGATGTCTATCTCCTCTGAGCTACTGTCTCGTTCGGCATTATCCTGTATGTCCCGGCTGCTGTACAGATCCCTATAGAACTCCTCGGCCACTGTGACTATTTTATCCCTATTTGTGATGACATTGCCTTGCTTATCCTTAAGTGCCAAATGACAAAGTAAAGGTAACGTAACATCAGGTATGACGCCGCGCGACAGCAGACGACAACTTCAATTGCAGTGTGGCCACAACTGCGGCCACTGAAGCGGCTAATGCCTACAGCCCCTCACCCCTCCACGCGTTCCCCAGTTTCGTGTACAAGCATAAAGTGGGTTAACGCACCGCAGCAGTTCACCATGCCCAGCAGTTGCAAAGCGCTTCGCATCGTGCACAGAGCAGGCGTGCACGATGTATGTGCAGTCCAAACTGTAGTTGGTCTCCACCTATACGGAGACAGAACTCCCCGGCTATTCTCTCCCGCGGAAGGGGTACAACCGCCGCTCAACTTTGTTTAGCGCAGAGAGAGTTAGCGAGTTGTTTTACTACGCTTTCCCTGCGGAGTAAACAGGGCATCGAACACCGCGCATGTTGTGGGCAGAGTCAAAGGGCGCCGGCAGGAATAATAGAGCAGCTGTTGGAATCTCCGAGTATACGGTCCACATTTTGAAGAGCCTAGAGTAAAGTGCCGGATAACCGGCGTCTGCATCTCTCACCCCACGATGGAGCCGTACTGCTTGGCCCACTCCGTGGTTTGTTTGTAGTGGAAGCGCACGTTGGAAAGGCCGAGGAGCCCCACGAGCGACCAGCGAAGGCCAGGACCCGGTGGATCCTTGGGGCTGTGTACTTCGTTGAAGAGACGCCGGAGCCAAACGGAAGCAAGCACCACTACTAGTGACGCTAGAATCGTTGCCTGTAGGTTCAGCGTAAATGCGGGTAGCAGACCCTGCAGGAAAACGGTTGATTCGTTCAAACTCATATGGGGGTCTTCGCGCCGAAGTGGAATGCTGGGGTGAATAATTAGAGTAGCTGGGGTTCTCAACGGACGTGAAAACCTCGTACACGCTTTCAGTCCGAAAGCTACGTCTGCCGGTTTCGCGGTGAATTCGTGAAGCCTCTTTTATGATGCCTCCCGTGTTTTCAGTTTGTACTTTGCTTGAGTAAACATTTATGCGCAGCAGAGATGGCCCCACGTTAGGCCTAACACTACGTTTGATGGTCACATGTCGTCAGACAGCTCCACGTACGATTGAGTATGACGTTGCCCGGCCCGTCCTACGGCTAAACTTGAAGGTTACCGAATGCGTAACCTGTTAACAGTGCATTAGGTCGCGCTTTCAAGTCTAACGACGTCAAACGGTACCCATTGTAAACGGTACCGTTTGCACTTATTGAAAGTCAAGTTTCGGGTACCGGTTGACATCGCACAAACCGAAAAAGCGAAACTTTAGGCTTAAAGAGAAAAACAGTGCTAAAGACAGGACAGAGGCAAGACTAGACGCATGCAGCGCTGCGTGTGTGTATAGTCCAGGGGTTTCCCCAGGAGTCGGATCGTGAGGGGGTGTTGATGGCTTTTGGAGGGGGGTAGGAGATGGGTGAGGCGAGCAGCTAGTTAGAATACACAAACTGTTCCTTTTTTGGCCCACTAGTTACATAATAGACGTCACTATATTAGACGTCTAATAGGTCGTCTCCGTGACGTATGTGTTTTATTTTAATATCTTTACAAAATTTGCCTTCCGTTTAATCGCTAGTTTCCATTGTTGATTAGCGTTGTATGTATTTAGAAACGTTCTTCATTTATATTTTCGTGCCTCGAAGCGCATCCCTTCATTTTCCTTTTCACCTGACGTCTACTGCAGCTAAAACTTCCTATGACGCGTCATATTTTCAGAGAAATCTGTACCTGGTTGGAAGTAAGGCCCCTTGGATTAAAGTAGACAGGTGCGCATTTTCTCTTTGTCTTGCTTTGGATGGTAGCATAAAGATTCACTCCTACTTTCATTGGAGCTTGACCAAACCGTCCAGATGTTTAATACAAGAATTGACATGAGTAAGATCTAGAGATTCAAGGGGGGGGGGGGGGGGGGGGGTCCAGAAAACACCCCCTAGGGGATGTGTAGGGAAATCACTGGTCTAGTCTTCCCTCTGCCCTGTATTTAGCGCCCTTTTTCTCTTTAAGCATTATGTTCCAACTGGCCCGCGTTACCCCCCATTTACAGTTTGAAGCTTTAGGCTTAAGCCAGCACTTATCCGACAGTTGCGGCTGTTATTCTAGCAAAGATGTACACACCGACCCAGCAGCACGAACCCGCATAGGATATCATACAACACCTCATAAGTTTAGTGCATGCCGGGCATGTACAAAGCAATCAATGGGTGAATGAAACAACCACTTGGCGTGCAAACACTAGGAGTGTCGAACAGAAGAAGTCTCTGCGCGTATTATGATAGAATGTATTATATATACGCACCATAAAGCTAACCCAACGGTTTACAGAACTACAGAGCAGCACATGCGCGCTGTGAGATATTCAAAACGTTTTGTGAGCAGGAATGCATGCTTCTTTCGCACGATATTCCGTGGTTGGCAGAGCCAAACCGTAAATCCATTTTTGCTTACCGCTGTGCGCGCTATTCAGAGTCAGAATCCCAAGTATAATTATAGTCTACATAACTTTTGTTACATGGTCAGAGTATGCAGAAGGAGATTGCAAAGTCAAAGACTGCATCAAGTCAGGAGAAAGGTCGCTATTGCCAGCATGAAAAAGCATGATACTGAGGCTGCATTTCACAATATTTGCAACAGAAATTATTCTTTAACTTTCTGGAAGTGACTTATCGTTCGTATGAAATCAACCGCATGGGGCAATTCAAATCAATTGATGTTGTACGGTTTTTGTATCTGGCTCGGGTTCCTGTAGGAAATTGGGTGCCACAGAAGATTTCATCGTCCCTAAAAGCTTCTGATGTCCTCTGCCGAAAACAAGCAAAACTTTTCACTAGCTACGTTGCTCAATAGTAACAGGTGGGTTATCGTGTCACATAT
>NW_027526335.1:28431013-28438513 GCF_048455015.1 Haemaphysalis longicornis | reverse complement strand
TCCCCACTCCCCTAACCCAGCCCCCTTCCCCACCCTGGAGCAGTGGGAGACTGAGCTGACCCGGCCCGGACCCGGCCCGCCAGAGGGCCTCGGTTTCTCGGGCCATAGAGTCGGCTTGGTCAAGAGGCATCCTGGACTAGGGACGCTTCACCACTACCCTTTTCCCTTCCCCTTTTGCTCCCATAAACGTTTACTAGTACTACACATCTTATGGAAAATTTGCTCACCTCCTGAATATAAGACTGCTAGACGCGATTGTGGATATGTCACTAATCCAGCAACGTTCCATAAAAGCCCTCCCCATACCAAGAAACATATATCAAAACCTATTCGAGGCCAGGCAACGGGCCAGGAACAAATTCCCCCAAGGAAAGTTGCAAAACTATAAAACTTCCTGTGAGCCGAATCCGGCACATTCGAAAGTACGGAGGCAACAATTGTCGCAGTTGGTTACCGTTGCCATCGCTGTGACTTCCTTACCGTTCTACAGTTAGGAACGTAAAAAGCGGAAATCAGAACCTTTCTTTCGGTCACACACATAGCGGAACTATCGAATAGATGTTAAAGATCATCACACGAATAAAATGTCATTATTATCTTGTGTGCAGGCAGAGTATCTAAACGCTTGAGAAAGATTCTCCAATCACAATGATGAAAGTTCACATCACATTAACACCCGGTCACAAGGGTCTGTAAGGGAACGACGCAGCCGAGTATTAAGATCCACGCTAACTTCCAAACTGTGATCCTCGTTGACCAGCACTACTCCCCTCCAAGAAAATATGGGAACGTCTCCTCGATTGATTATAGGGTTTAACACGCCGACGCAACGCAGGTGATGAGGCGTGCCGTAGTGGAGGGCTCCGGATTAATTTTGACCACCTGGGGATCTTTAACGTGCGCCGAAATCTCGTACACCCGGGTGTTTTTGCTTTTCGCCTGGGAACGTGTCCTCAGCCAACGCCTAAAAACACCATCGCTCCCTTTGAGACACGGGGATCTCAACACCGAAGAGCCGCAAACTCTGCGCAGGATAGAATCCAACACATACATACCCAAATCTAGATAATTATGCGAAGATGCTTGGTCGAAAGCGTCTGACGTTATTAAAACTGCTTAATACGTGGAAACACCCATTTTCTTCGACGCAACCTGGTCATATCCGATGTTATGCTCAGGGGTGAAGAACTCAAACACTATACATTCCACCTATCTCGGCACATGACAGGCAGACTTGGCCAGTTTATGAGCTTAAGAGGTCAGCGCGAGCTGATTCCGGGGCCCTGGACTTCTGATTGAGCCTACCCCTCTTCCGAAATGTTCACTCAAGCTTACTAAACAAAGGTCTCTCTCTCTCTCTCTCTCTCTCTCTCTCTCTCCTCTCTCTCTCTCTCTGCCCGTACGTCTTATAAGAAAAACCAAAGTCTTCAGTCAGGCCAAGACGCTATAATATGCACACTTTGAAACACTGACACTGTCGCCTTCTCGCTCAAACAGACCAACACCCCGAAGCCGCAGCTTTTCAGGCCCGCATCTTCAGCCAAACAAGCGAAGATGGGCTCTGCCTTTTCTGTGCTGTGGTGAATAAAAACCGTTGCGGCTGGTGTAGCTCTCGTCACTGAACTTGAGTGCTTGGAAAACATAAATGGCAGATGGAGTAACTCCGTTTCAATACGCTCCTCGACGCCGAAGTAAAACAATAACGCCATACATCTTAAGACCTAAACGTAGATGTCACCTGCAACTTTGAACTACTCGGTTGACGCAGACAAGGAGTGGCTTTGAATCCAGCCCTGTATTGGCTACAGGATGTCGCCTGGTCACGCTGAGTTTTCTTTAACACTTAAAGGCATTATAAACCTATCTAATCACCCGACCAGACATTACCCGACGGTTTTCTCTGAAAAATGTATTGAAATACGAATTTTTTAACTTGTTTTATTTTCTGGTTTCCTTCACAGCTTCCTTAATCTGCCACTGATGCTACAGCTACTCTCCGGTTGCAGAAGGGACATGTCAAGCGTAATTTCTGCGTCGCTTCGCTGGCACTGTGGCACTGGATTAATTGACGTTCAATTGAGAGAGAGAGAGAGAGAGAGAGAGAGAGAGAGAGAGAGAGAGAGAGAGAGAGAGAGAGAGAGAGAGAGAGAGAGAGAGAGAGAGAGAGAGAGAGAGAGAGAGAGAGAGAGAGAGACGTTCTCCCCGCTCAAAGCGCTGCCCGCAGGAGCCGTGACCTTGGTTGTTTGGCCGAATGCTGCCTCGATGAAGTTGCTGCCTTAAAGAAATAAAGCCTCAATAAGCCTTAATCATGCACGCTCGTTTTATGAAGCGATACTATCCATCACACAAGACAAATTTCTTTGCACGATTGGGCAATCGTATGCTTCGCATCCTGTAAGCCATCCTCGAAGGGATTTTATGGGATAGTCTGGCAGATTCTTGATAGAACGCGGCGCCGTTGGGGCGACATGTGCCACGCATCCGGGCTCGTGTAGATGACCTCGCACATGCGGCACAGAGGAATACTGGGCTCACATGATCGTCGAAGCAGCTGGCACGGTAAACGCATGGTGCGATGCCCCTTGTAGTGCTATCTGTAACGGCATTCGTTTCGCGATTTTCAAGGCCGGAGCCATGAGCGCTGTGTTAGCGTGTGCGCACGCTTACAGGGGGATGATTTGTTGGTTGTAAATGGCGTTGACCACATTGAGTGACACGCCTCTGTTTACGCCCGCATCCCGCGAACATAATTCAGCTGGGCTCTGCCGACGTTTCTTTCTGAGAGGGGTTAATTTCAGTTGGAGACAAGAGAAAATGCGGCTGTATTATTTAGCATTTGAAGTGGTTGCTGACGCCGGCGCCCCTATAGCCCTGGAAAGAGGCAATCATACCTACCTACATATTTTTTTTTAGATGAGGCGCTCAGAGCATCTCTTGTCGGCGGCCCTGTTCTTCCTGCATGCCTCCGTTGTTGTCCGCGTGCGTCCGTTGTTGTCCGCAGCCACTCTCCCCCTCTCCTCTCCGATAGCGAACACTCTCTCGCGAGGGGCATTGGATTGGCTTGGGTTGGCTTGGGTTGGCTTGGATTGGATTTGGATTTGGATTGGATTGGATTAAAGTGGATTGTGTTGGATTGTTTTCCGTCATCGCCGCGGCACTCTCTCTCTCCGCGGTCTCCTCTCCTTCGGGCGCGCTGCGCATATAACCGGTGTGCCGCTCTCCGGCGGCCTTGCGGTCGACGGTTGCTCTCCGCTTGCTCTTGAACCCCCCTCAGCGTCGCATCACACCAGGGTTTCCGCGAGGGGAGGTGGGCGTAATTTTTTTTCAGTTGAAGCTACTCTTTGCTTTGTATGCTTGAATTATGACACCGGTCGCCTCTGCTCGACCTGTTTATATAGTTTTGAGGACAAGTAACGTACGCAATGCCTCTACACACAGTAAAATAAGACGAGAGACCAAGTGCCGCGGCGTCCCGGTGATACGGTGGTGTTGTATACAATTAGGCGACAAGAGAAAGTTGTTATTGTTGTTGATCCTTTACTGATGGCACATACCCACCTGGGGGATTGGCCAAGAAACGGGGTGGTTTTTCGGGGCTAACACGCCCATCTCATAGCACTATCAAGTCAGCCTGTAGAACTGAACTGAGGAAACGCTTACAGAATTGTATAATAGAACTGTAGAAGAATCAGAGATTGGATGTCATTTTTAGGAGAATATATATGCGAGAAACCAATTTTTGAACGGGTTAACAGGACAGGCGTCTGGTCTCCGTAACAATTTTCGCAGTTTTCTAGTTTACGGGAATCCATGATTTTTCTAAAAATGTATTGACAATATTTAACAGATCCTGAGGTGATTCCTGAAAAAATTAAAGCCGTTCCACTCTATGTGAAAGCTGTCGGAAGTTCAGAGCAGTGATTTGCCAAATGGGCTGTACCGCCGTTATCCGCTCGCTGCTACCACCTCATGCCATTCAAATTTCCCTATTCCGCAGTGCTCGCGCGCCCCCTGCCTGAAACTGCGCCAGCGGGACTTCTGTTCTTTTTGTGGTGGAGCTGTTTTTCGTCAGGGTTCGAGCTAGTTGGTACTCCACATTGCAAATTTAAAGCGCAACAAATTTAAACAAAAGACGAATGACACAAGGACAAGCACTCCCTGTCCTTGACACAAGGACAAGCGCTCCAAGGAGCGCTTGTCCTTGGGTCGTTCGTTTTCTGTCTAAATTTGTTGCGCTTTAAATTTGCGATTTGTTTTGCGTCATTTCGGACGCAGAATTTTTTCTCGCGCGGCTGGAGCCTTTCTATACGTCATTTCGAACGCGCCATTCTTTTCTTGCGCGGCTGGAGCCTTTCTGCTACAGTGGCTTTTCTGCGGAATTTTGAACGCGCCATTTTGTTCTTGCTAGGCCGCTTGTTTCGCTTACTATCGTGAAAACCAACCCAACGAGCGTTCCTAACTAAATAAACGCGGGCGCTGCCGGTTTAATTATACGTATATTTTGCCTCAAATGTACCCGTAGTTTTCTTTGCGCTAAACACCGGGGAGGCGTAGGACAAGCGCCAGCGAGTTCAAGAGTTTTGAAAGCTTATTACTATATTAACTGATTGGCTTTCGAAGCCTCTGGGGTGGCGCCGCGATGACAGCTCTACAACAGAACGCCCTGTTGCTCTACTTGAGTCCAGCGAGCGAGATAGACGCCGGACAGCGCCCAGAGGGCGACACGGAGCCCGCGACACCCAGCTTCCCCTTCGGCAGATATGCGCAACACTGGGTCGGTCCCCGAAAGCCGGTACGCTGCTGGCTCGGGGGCGCTCTTCTTTTTGCAGTGCGGATGAAGCATATTAGACGCCCCTTTTAGGCTTAAAACGAAGCAAGAGATTGTAAAGTAATCCTGCCACATAGTGCATGTGAATGAAGAAGGATTTATTCGGTTGAACTCGCGTATAAGAAGGCATATAGAGGCCGCATAGGAGTGATGCCCAGAAGAGAAACGCTTGTACAGCCTGCCCGCGGGGCAAACCTTTCTCAAGATCAGCATGTTTCGCTTCAAAAGAAAACGTAATTTATTTTGTTCAATCCACAAAAGAGGATGCTTTGTCTGCAAATATATTGGACGTTGCGCGATGTTTCCGCGCGGGGTATTCCATCCATGTGAGTGCACTTGCATGCGACTGCAGAACTATTAACTGGACCACATGGGAGTTACACATAGGTCTTTGATCCGAATGTGATGCTCCATACATGTAACAGTACGAAATTCACCTCTGTTGGGGTATAGTGAAAGTGCGGACGTTAATAAGCCCGCTTCGCCGGGAAACTTTTGGGCTTCCAGTTGTAGCCCAGTACGCTAGTTGCATACATGTAAACACGTCCCGAAAAAAGAAACTCTTCACGAGAAGGCTATCACAAGAAATTCCTTTGCGCAGGGATGGGATGGGGGGAGGGGTAAGCAGAACATCTAACAGGCGTATCGGAATAAATTACGGAATATTCATATTCGGGTATTTTTTTTTTCTCCACGGCAACGGGTTCGCCAGGATACCTACGTTAGGAAGGAATAGTAGCGCTTTTATTACCGTCTACACCTTTGCAACAAAAGTCACGGGAGAAAAATTTAGTTCCCTGAGTACACTCCTCACTGGTCCAGAGTGACCGCAATCACAACGGACGGGATAAATAAAGTTTGTCCTCCTCCTGCTCCCCGAACGCGAAAAACTTTTTCCTGTGTACATATTGTTCCAAATTTTATTGCGGCACGTCTTAGCTTTATTTTTCTTTGCTTTTCAGTGGCTTAGACAACAATTTCATTGTTTCTTTTGCAAGAATAGGCGGTTATTTTAATCTAAAAGCTCGCGAAACATTTGGGAACATTCACGCCTGTGTCCGCGCCCCATATGTGGTCATATGTATTTAATACGGCGGTATAAGCACGTGGAATATTAGATGAAGCAGAGTAGAATCGCTGGGTGATAAAACTACAATGCTATAACTGTGCTTGGGGGCCCTCTTTGTTACCAAATTTAAAGCGCACTTATGTGTATATTGACCGCCTGCTAACCAGCCTACTAACAAGCTGATCGTACACCACGGCAGCATGTAATCCGCTCGCTTAATGCGGGCCTTTCAAGATTCAGTAACCATGCTTGGTATCTGCGAAAAAAAAAAAAAACGGAGAAGAAGAATCAGTGGGAGAATGCAAAGCCTTGAACACATGCTTCCCAGTTGTGTTAGCCTACGGCTCGGCAGCGAGGCGACAGCATTTTATCAGCGCCCCGTTTTATTTAAAGACTTCCCCCGACTATATAACATTTTGCATGACTTTGTTGCACTATGTAGCACATATACGCGCAAATAGCGTTATATCACACGTTTTTTGCAAAGTTGCGTTCACTGGCGCTGAGAGAGAGAGAGACGTGAACTTTATTGGTCGGCGCGGTGGGACCGACCCAGAGTTGCGCGTGTGTGTCGCGGCTCGCGCTGCTCTCGCGCGGCAAACTTCGCTGTCCGGAGCCTATAGGGCGACACGACGAGCGCCTAAAGTGCTCTGCACCTAAAAAAAAAAAAAAAAAAGCTTTGGGCAGGAGGTAGAGATACCACCGGGCCGTGGAGAAGCTGCCAGGAGGTGCATGACCACATCAACAATCTCTTCCATCGTGACCGCGGAAAAGTCTGAACCTGGGTCTATTTCAAGAATAATGGATAGAAGGCTCGTAGTAAACATTTTTTGGTCGAAAAAAAAAAACTGAAATTTCCTTCGGCTTCTCTACGACTGAAACAACCGTACCTGGATTATCAGTACTTGTACGCTTGCGCAGGAACGCAAGCAACGCACGTCGGTGTTTCTTTTCTGAAAGCGCGAAAAAAACGACTTTTATGGTTATCCTCCGTCGCCACAGACCTCGCTCGGCGGAAAATGGCGGATCAGTATTTGAAATTCATCGAGCTATTAGGGCTCTGATTGTGAATAAATTTCTTCTATGCCGCCTTCACTCGACGATGGTCCCTAGCGCAGTCTAGATTCCACCAAGGGCTAATTTCGTCTGTCTTGGTTGAAGAAACGATAAATTGCGAGTTTTTTAGGGAGTTTTTTTAGTAAAAATGTTACCTCCATCACCCACATTTCCGTAGAATCCTTGGGTAAAGAGTATAGGGATGAACGTAGGTTTTGTTGCATAACCTGATAGTTTATTAAAGTGCGCACTATACGATTTGGTGTTCTCGGGGAGTAAAAAATTTTAATTCCGAGAACTGAGGCAAACCTATGAGTAAGGCCTGCTTTGATGTGACGTCTTCCTGTGGCAGGTGGAAGGAGCGCTGGAGTCTTGTACGGGAGAACACTGCAGGCTGGGACGCTGGTGGACTCGGGTACGGAAATAGGAAGCCCTGACTGTTCCAGAATGTCCCCACGCACAGTACTCTTCAGAAAGCAGCAACTGAAAAAAAAGGAAAAAATAGGATGCATGCCAGAATTGGTTGCTAAGACGGCTCTATCCTTAG